>NC_134206.1:238722281-239063281 GCF_965140235.1 Caretta caretta | reverse complement strand
TAGCTTTAAGGATTCACACACTCAGGATCTTCCAGGATCGGTCCCTACATGTTTGTGTGTCTGGAAGTTGTAGCTTGTGAATTCAGATCCCAGAGGAGTCTCCCATACAAAAATGATTTATCAATGCAGTCATTCTTGGTCACCTTACCTAGGTAATAACTTGCATTCCCAAGAAACGAAAAGATAAATGAGAATGGAGAGAGCTGAATCCAGCTTTGGGATTTTGATGTGAGTTTTATACTGTCCGTTTTTAAAATGACATGATCTTTGGTGGTCGTAGGAAATGCATTCGTGTCCATCTCACCAGATGCAATAGTTTATGCAGAAGTGTTTCTTGTAAGACACACACAATCCATTTAAAGATTATCACATGAAACCATATTTACTTCAGAGGACTGTAATAATTACACCTTCACTTGAAAAATCCCCAGGACTTTGGCTGCTGTGTCACAGATTTATACTCAAACATTTCCATTTGATGCTCAAAGTGTGAAGTACTCTTTAGTGGCAAGACAATTATCTGATTCTACTAATAAATGAATGCACTAGTAGTCATTTTTAATTGAACAATTATAGGATATTGCACTGTCAGTTGATTATAGAAGTCATTTCATAAATGTCAAAAATCTCTTTAAATGAATTATGAAGCTCCAAAATAACTCCGGCAATCAGCCAGCAATAACACAATAATCTGTTTACCCTGTTGTCAGGCGAACTATCACCGTGTTTTTTTTTTCTTTTGAGGGGGGACTGAATCTTAAGGATTATACTCCCGCTCAGACTGCTGCAACCACCTAGGCTTTAATTAATAAAGACTGTGAGTGTTGTCAAGAGCTTTGCCATGTATTAAATAGCAAGAGAAATTAGAGTTATTTTTGAAAAGACACCAACAGCAAGCATAAGGATATCTCTCTTCCCTGAATGAAGAAGGTTGAATCTAAAAATTTGTTAGTAACAGTACAGTGGAAATTTTCCCCTTTAAATGCTTCACTCGCTACTGCAACCTTTATTTTGGCATGATACAGAAGCATAATATTATAAGATTTACCTTCTTCCCTTGTGAACCAATACCTGTCTTTATTTTCCTTTTGGCAATAAATGCATACACACTAATGGCTGTCTTCATGCTAAGAAATAATCATGGGCCAGATCATACCCTTCTCTAACATCCATGTTGTGGACACTTCCCCCAGAATTTCTTTCTTCTTCTACCTTCCCACACAAATGAAAGTGCATGTTTGGCCCACAGGCCCCATGGACACACCAAGGTGCGAGGGGTCAGAGGCCCTGAGCCTCTCCATCATCTCTGACCTTGCTCTTTTACAGGACAGCTCTTTCACTGGTTGCTCCAGATCCTCTTTAAAGGGGTGGATCCGCATCGTGTAAGGTAGTCTCTGGTTGTATTAGAGGAATCTCCATTGGGTACAGAAGGGGGGTGGGCAATGCCTGTATGGTCAAGGAAAAGAGATGGGGGGGCACTGCTGCAGAGGAGGTGACCCCAATGTGGGAGACAGTTGTGTGCAAAGTGGACCTTTTGCTAAAATATAGATGGCAATGCTGTCTAAAAGCATACAGTGATTTTTGGGTGACCCACTTTTTGGTGCTCAATGGGAGATGCCTTGGGTATGGATCTCAGAAATGCTGAGCCCTCCCTACTCCAAATAAAATTAATGACAGCAGTGAGTGCCCAACACCTCTAAAAATCAGGCATTTGGTTCCTCAAACTGGGCACCCCCAAAAAGAATGGACACTCTTAGAAACCACAAATCCTTTTATCTCTTGACAATATAGGGAGGAACCTGCAACCTTGGGTTTTCTCCTTGGCACATGTATGGGTGCAGCTGTGCAGGATGCCAGATCATTTAATCCTCTAAGGCTAAAGTCCTCCAAAGCCACATACAGCTGGAAAAAAAAGTAAGAGAATTGAGTCATAGATGGTCTTAACAATTAATCTGGTATCTGCATGACCTCTGCATCTCTTTAAGCTATTTGGGGAGGCTTCACATTGGGAGCAGAAGAACCCTCCTTATCGTTTGTGCACCATAAACTAGCACAGAGGGTTGTGTTGGGAATTGAGCCAGAGAGAGGATGCCGCTGGAGTGGCACAATCACCTTGCACAACCTAGGTGTGCCTGTGACTGAGGCTACTAGTCCAGCCCTGAAGTTGGAGTAGCAGTTGAAGGACAGATATACTGAAACCACTGGTTGGTTGGGGGCATCTATTAATACTCAGTCTTTATCCACATCACCCGCATTAAATCCAGTTTCTCAGGGGAAATGAAATCCACCATATGTGATCATTCACACTGGGACTAGCACCATTAAATGCACGCTGTCCAGTATATTGGACTAGCACTGTTAACACTACTATAAAGACTGTCAATGAAATCTAAATTAAATATTTTAAATATACTACATATGAAAATCCATGGTTGGAACAGATTTCCTTATCATCATGTGTATTCAACCCATTCAGATAGGCAAGACCAAACTAGTTTCTAACATGGTTGTGTAAGGGACCAGGGCTTAGGTGGTCTGGTCTAGTGACTACAGCTGGGCTGAGGTCTGCCTACCAGGGATGGTAGTTGCAAGCAGGAGTTGGAGGACACACAAGAGACAGGTTCCGTAAGCAAGAGTCAGGATCACAGTCAGTCTGGAGTCCGAGACCGGAGATCAGAGGTAGTACCAAATCTGGAATTAGGAGGCAAAAGTAAGGGTCAGAGTCGGGCTGGAGTTAGAGGCCTGAGGTCAGGAGAGGAAAAAAGTCCAACATTTTAGCAGGCTGAAGATTGTTTGGCTGCCCGGACAACTTCCTGGGGCAACTTCCTGGGGTTAAATAGGGTGCTTGGCCAATCTGAGGGCTGCAGAGTGCCATTAGTCTGGGTCTCTTGGACAGCACTTCCTGTGGCATGAACTCTGCATGGTGCGTCCTGGCTGCATCTGGTTTCCTGGTGGCACTGTGGGAATATCAACTGTCCCAGGCTCTGCAGGCCTGGATTCTAATCCCCAAATCCTTATAGACTGGGATACTGTTTAAACTAAATAAAAGTTCATGTAGAAAAGGCCTACAGGGACTGAGTTTTGTTCTCTTGGAAGATGCTAACATGGTTTCTGATCTAGACAGGAATAACATTTTCAAAAACACCTAAATAACTCTGCAGACCCAGACTCTAGTCCCTAGGTCCTTACATCACCCTCCACCTTCTTCAGGGGTGCCCCTTTTCTGTCAGGGTAGGTTTATCTGGATGGTCTCGATGTAACCTTTCTACCAGGTGAGGGGCATGGACATGGGCAGCAGGTTCCTAGAAGCTTTCTTTGAGACTACATCCTCCCAGTCAATTAGGTAGTACAGTCCCCTCCTCTGCCATTTAGAGTTGAGGATTGCATCGACTACATAGTCTTCATGTCCTTGGAGCTGGACTGGTGGGGTTGGCTTTTGGGACCAATCGGGAAAGAGGTCCTCCGTGTAAGCCTTCAGGAGGGATACATGGAAAGCAGAATGTACCTGAAAAGGTCAAAGGAGCTGTAATTTGAAAGCGAAGGGGTTGATTTGCTGACCGATCTGGACGGATCCAAGGAACTGGTGGTCTAGCTTGTGGGACAGCCTGTTTGTATGGAGGTGCTTTGTGGCAAGTCAGACATTTTGCCCTACCATGAGAGCTGAGCCTTCCTGGTTTGTGTACCACTTATAGATGAAGCTATGTTTTGGTCATGGGTATTTTTAGTAAAAGTCATGGACAGGTCACGGGCAGTAACAAAAATTCATAGCCTGTGACCTGTCCATGACTTTTACTATATACTTCTAACTAAAACTTGGGTGGGGGGTCGTGGGTGCTCTGGGGGGCAGTCTGGGACCCCTGTTGGTCCTGTGGGGGAGGGTTGGCGGGGCTGACAGGGGCTCCTTACCCAGCTCCACATGTCCCTGGCTCCTAGGCATTGGAGGGGCCAGGGGGATCCACGTGCTGCTCCCTCCACAAGCGCCAGCTGCTCAGCTCTCATTGGCCGGGAACCGCAGCCAATGGGATCTGCAAGGGCGGGGCCTGCAGGCACTGACAGCGCGTGGAGCTGCCTGCTTGGCTCCTCCTCCACCTAGCAGCTGCAGGGCAATGCCAGTGGGAGCCAGGCAGCCCCCCCACCCCTAGGTAAGTACCTCTCGCAGCCCTAAGCCCCTACCTTAGCCCTGAGCCCCCTCCTATACCCAAACTGCTGCTGCTGGCACAGAGGCTGCACCGGCCGCTGCAGAAATTATGGAAATCATGGAAAGTCATGGAATCTGTGACTTCTGTAACCTCCATGACAGACTCATAGCCTTACTTATAGTCCCTTTTCACATCTTTGAGGTGGTCCTTAAGTTCCTCCTGGATATGGTGAATTCATTGGACCCAGTCGGAAGCTGCAGGATTTGGGGAGGTGGCTGGCAAAGCCAGGTGGAAGTGAGGGTGGTAATCATAATTGTCAAAGAAGGGAATCATCATGTGGCAGGTGGGAGAATTAGTTGTCTTGATGGGAGTTGACAAAGTACCTCAGGTATTGCTCTAATACTTGGTTCACCCTCTCCATTTGCCCATCTATCTGGGGATGATACATGAAGGAGGTAAAAGCATGAATGTCCATTAGCCGGAATGCTTCACGCCAGAAGCGTGAGACAAATTGCAGGGCCTCGATCCGAGGTGACACAGGCTGGAAACCCATGAACATGGACCATATGAATCACTAGCCATTGAGTCTTTGTTTCACCAGAGGGCAGGCTGTTACAGGGGACGTAGTATGCCATCTTGGTTAGTTGGTCTACAACAGTCAAAACTTCTGTGTGAGTCAGGGAGTTCAACTATGAAGTCCAGGGTGATTGAGGCCCATGGTCTAGAAGGGGTCTCCAGGGATACTAGGGTGCTGAGGGACTTAGCATGTGGTGTGTTGGTGGGTGCACACATGTCACAAGAGTTAACATAGTCCTGAACTTCGGCCTGAATATGGGCCACCTGAAGAAATGAAAAGCTGTGTGGAAGGTCTTAAGGCTGTTGAATTGGCAGGCTGTTGGCAGGAATGGAGTGTTATGGCAGAGATGGAGCACTTCTAGCGGGGGGCACCCTGTTGGAAAGTATATGTGACCACTGAGGTAGATGATCCCTTCCTGTGTGGATCACTGCCTCTTGGTTCTGTCTCTTTGCTCAGGCTGTTCCATCACCTCCTGGGCCAACAGATCACCCTGCAAAGCGGACCAGATTACATCAAGCATGTCTTGGTGTTTTGTGGCACTGAGGAAGTTGCAGGGTGATTCTTGGCTAGGCTCCTCGCTTTCTTGGTAGGATTTCTCTTTCGGGATAAGGTGTCAGTTTTCCCATTCCTGGTTCCCAGCTGCTAGGTGATGATAAAATCAAACCAAGAGAAAAATACTGCTCACCTGGGTGGTATTTGGTTTAAGGCTTGAGCCTTCCACTGATATTTGAGGTTTTTATAGTCTGGAAAGACTTGCACTGGTTCTTGGGCTCCCTTGAGGTGACAGTGCCACTCTTTGAAGGCTGATTTGATTGCAAATAGTTCCTTATTTAATATTTCATAATTCTGGTCAGCCGGGATGAGTTTTTGGGAATAGCAGGTGCAGGGTGCAGGACTTCCTGCAGATTATGCCTCTGGGAGAGTAACTCCAGGGCTAAATTGGAAGC
The DNA here is from genome assembly GCF_965140235.1 of Caretta caretta. Classification (NCBI taxonomy): domain Eukaryota; kingdom Metazoa; phylum Chordata; order Testudines; family Cheloniidae; genus Caretta; species Caretta caretta. The sequence goes on along the minus strand of NC_134206.1, from coordinate 239,057,618 downwards.
TTTGGCTTCCACTATGAATGCCTGGACCAGGGCTGGATGTGCTGGAATTGGGATGGTGGTGAAATCAGCCTTGAATGGTTTGAAAGCCTGGTGAGCTTTGGGTGTCCAAACAACCTTGGCAATCTAGCAGGACCTGAGCCCAGTCTGGATGGCCTTCACCTTCTGAGGGTCCATCTTTAACACCCTTTGTGGAAAGGATGTAATCCAAGAAGTCCTCTGTGAAGGACTGGTCAAAGGTACAGTTTTTCCAGCTTCACAAATAGGCCATGTTTTCATAGGCTTTGCAGGATGGAAGAACCACAAGTGTGTCATGGAGATAGATCACTACATACTGGTCCAGGATGTCACTAAATATGTCATTCATGAAGTGTTGAAAGATCACAGGTGCATTGGTCAGCCCAAATGGCATTACTAAATCTTCAAAGTGCCCATAGTGGGTTTGAAACACAGAATTCCATTTGTCTCCTGCCCTGATGTGCACTACTTTGTAAGAACCCCTGAGTTCCAGTTTTGTGACGATTCTGGCAGACCTTACGCAATCTAGTAACTCTGAGATCAAAGGCAGAGGATACGGGTTTTGGATCCTGACATGGTTTGGGGCCCCAATAGTCTATGCAAAAGCATAGCGTCCCATCCTTTTTCTTGATGAAAAGAGTTGGAGCCCCTGCGGGGAAGGTGGAGCACTGGGTGAAGCCCTTGGCCAGGTGTTCCTAGATGTAGTCATGAAGGGCTGCCGGTTCAGGCTCGGACATTGAATAGATCTGTCCATAAGGGACCTTCGCCCTGGATTGCAGATCTATAAGGCAGTAATAATCTTGGTGCAGGGGTGAGCATGTCCATGTTCTTCTTTTCGAAAATGTCCATGTAATCCCAATATTTTTCAGGGAGATGGGGATTTAGGCTTGGGAATGATTCCTTCTGGCTAGCTGCCACCAGCTGGAGTCACTCCACAGGTGTGGTCACTTCCAGTTGGCCTTAGGAGCCTAGGACAAGAAGTTTGGGGCTAGCTCCTCTGCACAGGAAGACCCTTTGGCAGTAGTCAGAAGGGAAGTTGATCCTCTTTTCTCTCCAGGAGATGCAAGGGTCATGCTTCTCCAGCCAGGTGATGCCAAGAATTAGGGGAGAATGTGGGGAATGGATCATGTTGAACTGTAGCACTTCCCCATGGCCCAGGATTACAGCCTCTAGGGGCACTGTTTCTTGAGTCACTGGCCCTGAGGACAGGAGGGACCCATCAATTGTTTCTACGAGAACTGATGTGGGCTTTAAACAAGGGAGATTCATCGTGCTTGAGTGGCTTTGACATCTCTGAAGTTATCAGTAGTCCTGGTATTGATTGAGCCCCTGGAGGGGGGCAATTGGCTTGGCCGCATCCCAGGTATATAACTCCATTTATACTTGGAAGTGTGGGGAGGACCCATGTGTCCTGGATCGGGTTTCTTTTGAGGGCTGGGGATTAGTTCCTTAGCACAGCATCTGGGTGGTTCCCAGGCCTGCTCCCCCTAAATGGCCTGGGTGCACTTGTTTTCCAACTCCTTGAGGGTTCGAGGTTTGCAGTGGGCATGAGGTAAGAGCATGTCCTGGTGCTCCACAATAAAAACATAGGTTATTGTGGCATCACTGTTCCATTTCTTCCAAGATCAGGTGTTGGTGTTCCAGATCAACCTGCATCAGTTCCTGGTTGAGCCCTGAGGTTTTTGGGGTAGGGTATAGCTGGACTGGTAGCAGGGTGCCCCTCCTCTTCTCCTTTTGCTCATGCAGCTGGATGTCAATGTGGAGAGAAAAGGAGTACTTGTGGCACCTTAGAGACTAACCAATTTATTTGAGCATAAGCTTTCGTGAACTACAGCTCACTTCATTGGATGCATACTGTGGAAAGTGTAGAGGATCTTTTTCTATACACACAAAGCATGAAAAAATACCTCCTCCCACCCCACTCTCCTGCTGGTAATAGCTTATCTAAAGTGATCACTCTCCTTACAATGTGTATGATAATCAAGTTGGGCTATTTCCAGCACAAATCCAGGTTTTCTCACTCCCCCCCCCCACCACACACACAAACCCACTCTCCTGCTGGTAATAGCTTATCTAAAGTGACCACTCTCCTTACAATGTACAAAGGAGGTGCTGTTGTCATCATGAATTGGTCGGAATATGAACAAGAGGCTGCTCGGAAGCTCTCCAACACCACTTTCTACAAGCCATTACCCTCTGATCCCACTGAGAGTTACCAAAAGAAACTACAACTTTTGCTCAAGAAACTCCCTGAAAAAACACAAGATCAAATCCGCACAGACACACCCCTGAAACCCCGACCTGGGATATTCTATCTGCTACCCAAGATCCATAAACCTGGAAATCCTGGGCGCCCCATCATCTCAGGCATTGGCACCCTGACAGCAGGATTGTCTGGCTATGTAGACTCCCTCCTCAGGCCCTACGCTACCAGCACTCCCAGCTACCTTCGAGACACCACTGACTTCCTGAGAAAACTACAATCCATCGGTGATCTTCCTGATAACACCATCCTGTAGATGGTGTAGAAGCCCTGTACACCAACATTCCACACAAAGATGGACCACAAGCCGTCAAGAACACTATCCCCGATAATGTCATGGCTAACCTGGTGGCTGAACTTTGTGACTTTGTCCTTACCTATAACTATTTTACATTTGGGGACAATGTATACCTTCAGATCAGCGGCATTGCTATGGGTACCCGCGTGGCCCCACAGTATGCCAACATTTTTATGGCTGACTTAGAACAATGCTTCCTCAGCTCTCGTCCCCTAATGCCCCTATTCTACTTGCGCTATATTGATGACATCTTCATCATCTGGACCCATGGAAAAGAAGCCCTTGAGGAATTCCACCATGATTTCAACAATTTCCATCCCACCATCAACCTCAGCCTGGTCCAGTCCACACAAGAGATCCACTTCCTGGACACTACAGAGCTAATAAATGATGGTCACATAAACACCACCCTATACCGGAAACCTACTGACTGCTATTCCTACCTACATGCCTCCAGCTTTCACCCTGCCCACACCACACGATCCATAGTCTACAGCCAAGCTCTGCGATACAACCGCATTTGCTCCAACCCCTCAGACAGAGACAAACACCTACAAGATCTCTATCAAGCATTCTTACAACTACAATACCCACCTGCTGAAGTGAAGAAACAGATTGATAGAGCCAGAAGAGTTCCCAGAAGTCTCCTACTACAGGACAGGCCTAACAAAGAAAATAACAGAACGCCACTAGCCATCACCTTCAGCCCCCAACTAAAACCCCTCCAACGCATTATTAAGGATCTACAACCTATCCTGAAGGATGACCCAACACTCTCACAAATCTTGGGAGACAGGCCAGTCCTTACCTACAGACAGCCCCCCAACCTGAAGCAAATACTCACCAGCAACCACATACCACACAACAGAACCACTAACCCAGGAACCTATCCTTGCAACAAAGCCCGTTGCCAACTGTGCCCACATATCTATTCAGGGGACACCATCACAGGGCCTAATAACATCAGCCACACTATCAGAGGCTTGTTCACCTGCACATCCACCAATGTGATATATGCCATCATGTGCCAGCAATGCCCCTCTGCCATGTACATTGATCAAACTGGACAGTCTCTATGTAAAAGAATAAATGGACACAAATCAGATGTCAAGAATTATAACATTCATAAACCAGTCGGAGAACACTTCAATCTCTGGTCACGCAATTACAGACATGAAAGTTGTGATATTACAACAAAAAAACTTCAAATCCAGACTCCAGCGAGAAACTATTGAATTGGAATTCATTTGCAGATTTGATACAATTAACTTAGGCTTGAATAGAGACTGGGAGTGGCTAAGTCATTATGCAAGGTAACCTATTTCCCCTTGTTTTTTCCTACCCCCCACCCCCAACGTTCTTGTTAAACCCTGGATTTGTGCTGGAAATGGCCCACCTTGATTATCATACACATTGTAAGAAGAATGGTCACTTTAGATAAGCTATTACCAGCAGGAGAGTGGGTTTGTGTGTGTGGTGGGGGGGGGGGCGAGAACACCTGGATTTGTGCTGGAAATGGCCCAACTTGATTATCATACACATTGTAAGGAGAGTGATCACTTTAGATAAGCTATTACCAGCAGGAGAGTGGGGTGGGAGGAGGTATTTTTTCATGCTTTGTGTGTATATAAAAAGATCTTTTACACTTTCCACAGTATGCATCTGATGAAGTGAGCTGTAGCTCATGAAAGTTTATGCTCAAATAAATTGGTTAGTCTCTAAGGTGCCACAAGTACTCCTTTTCTTTTTTCGAATACAGACTAACACGGCTGTTACTCTGAAATGTGGAGAAAGAGGTTGGTTGATGCATCCAAATGCGTCGGGCTCTCAGTGCTGCCTAGCTAGTCTTTCACTTCCTCACTGAGCTCATGCTGAAAATGATGCAGTTGGGCGGCCTCGTTCCACTCAACATCAGCTGCTAGTTGCCAGAACTGGGCACCATACAAGGCAGTTGGCCCTTGCCCCTTGCTGGAGCCTTTGCAGTGTTGCTTCCATGGAGCGAGTGTGATGAGGTCATCAAAGACTATGGAAAATGTTTGCAGGAAGGCATTCCAGTCCTTTAACACTGGGCTGCTTTGGTCCAGCACGGGGGAGTCCCAGTCCAGCGCTTCTTCTGTAAGCAAACTGGTCACTAATCCCACCCTGGACTTGTTGGTGGGATACAGTTGAGGGCGGGGCAGGAAAAAGAGATGACATTGGTTCAGGAGCCCCCTGAACATCTGGTGGTTCGTATCAAAATGTTCGGGTTGTGGTACTGTGGGGCTCAGTTCAAAGGGCAGTGGCCTACAGCATGGAATTGTAGGCCTGGAGCACAGACTTTTCTTCCTGGGACTGTGTTAGCTGTTCACAGACTGTCTGATTTTCTGCTAGGATCTGAGCCACTGGGATGGTTTAGAGTTGCACGACCTGCTCGTGGGGAATCCAGTACCCCAGGGGGTTGGTGGGTGTTGGTTGACCTGCCCCTTCCATATCCCTGTTCAGGGGCTCCCATGCAGGGGGTCAGAAGTGGATGTGGGCAAACTGTAAGGGACCAGGTGTAGGTGTGGGTGGTCTGGCTAGTGGTCACAGCTGGCCTGCGGTCTGCTCACCAGGGATGGTAGTCACTAGGCAGGAGTTGGAGTAATCGCAAGAGCCAGGTTCCATAAACAAGAGTCAGGGTCAGAGTCAGGCCAGGGTTGGAGACCAGAGATAATACCAGGCTGGAATCAGGAGGCAAGAGTCAGTGTCATAGTTAGGCTGGAGTTCAGAGGCAATACTAGGTTAGAACTGAGCAGCAGGAATGAGGGCCAGAGTCGGGCTGGAGTGGGAGACCAGAGGTAGTACCAGATTGGAAACAGGAGGCAAGAGTCAGGGTTGTAGTCAGGCTGTAGTTGGAGATTGGAGATCTGATCAAGCGAAGTCTGGTATTGCAGCAGGCCAAAATCTGTGTGGCTACCCAGACAATTTCGTGGGACAAAACCTGGGTTAAATAGGGTGCTTGACCAATCAGAGGGCTACAGGCTACTGTCACTCTGGGTCTCTTGGGCAGCATATCTCTTGGCACATACTCTTCATAGAGCTCCCTGCGTGTGGCATTGTGGAACATCAGCTGTCTCAGGCTCTCCAGACTGTGGTTCTAGTCTCTAGATCCTTACAGGTTGGGATACTGCTTACACCAAGAACAATTTAGTGTAGAAAAGGCCTACAGGGACTGAGTTTTGTTACCTAGGAAGATGCTAACATGGTTTCGCATCTAGACAGGAATAACATTTTCAAAAGCACCTAAGTGACTTAGGAGTCCACGTCCTATTTTAAAAAAAATTATGTAGGTATTTTGGAGCGTAAGCCTCTTTGAACTCCTCCACTGAAAGTCCTCCTAAGTGCCGAAGTCACTTTTGAAAAATGGGACTTAGGCTTCTATGTCACCTTGGGTTTGTCTATGCAGAAGCGGCCGTCCATGCAACACGTCTAAGCACCTGTGTCGACAGACTCAGGCTTGTGCTACCGTACTAAAAAAAGCTGTGTAGGTGTTGCAGCTCAGGCCCTGAAACTTAGGGATGGAGGTGGGCTTCAGAGCCCTAGTTTCAGCCTCAGCCAAAATGTCTGCATAGATATTTTTAGGACAGTAACATGAGCCCTGTGAGCCTGAACCAGCTCTATTTCATTCATATACGCTGGTCACAGTGCATAGAAGAGCAGCTAGCGACACTGGGGCTGAGGAATAGATCCCCTAGCCCACATGGAAGGAGACAGTTGTCAGAACCTCCTGTCAGTTAGAAGGCAGACAACAAACCGGAGCCTGGAGAGGAAAAGGAGATGCCCATTCCCAGGAGCCAGGGGAATCACCTGGGAATAGCAGAAGATCAGCTTTGTTTTAAATATTCTTCAGATTTCAGTTGTACGGCTCTGATTTATATCCCTTGTAACTCCACTGATTTAATGACACTGGATGGCGTGTAAGTCAGTGAAAGATTTAGCCCTATAAGCTGAGGGTCTGCTTCGCCACTTCCTTGTACCTTGTCGTCATTTACACTTTCGCCAAGTTGGTATCCATCACAGCCTGACTGACAGATTTAATACCTGCTTTGTTCTCACTTTAACTGACTCTGCAAGGCAGTGGAGAATTAGCCCCATAGAATTTTAATTGGTATTGAATTTAAATCATCATAAATTCCTCCACTTTAAATGTAGTTTTATTCCTTAAAATTGTTACACATGCCACTGAAGAGCCCTTGCAGGGACCCAGTCCTGGTATCTGTCTTGGTTAGTAAGATAAAGCCTTTGTAGTTAGTAGGTGGCTGAGACCTTGCCATATGCTGTTGGTAGACAGCAGCAAAGCTTTATCTTGCAATAAGCATACTACCAGCAATCTCTTAGGGGTTTTTTTTATATATATATAATGCACCGGCACATTGTTCAGTAATATGAATGTCAATTAACTAACTTGTAAGTAAAACAATTCTCCCAGGAACCACATCAACTGCACTGTGGGTAAGTTTAGATTTCAAAGATGCCCCGATCCCTCACTCTGTGATGAAGGAATTGAACAGCATTAACCTTTTCATGTGCACTAACAAAGACAAGTTCAGACACGATGTGCTGTAACTACTACACATCTGTGTTTTGTTTTTGCCCAGGGCCCTCTACAATTACCCAGCACTTCAGAGCTAATATCAGGAGCAAGTTTACCTTTTTTTTTCTTTCAATATTTCTCCAAAATGACAGCCTCATTATCTGACAAAAGATAACCAGGTACAATATGGGGTATGTATAATATATATAAAGATTTTATAAAAGGATAGTCTAAGCTATTATAAAGAGATCTAGCAAGAAGATCCCTATCTTTATAAACTGAGCTGTGTTGCATTTAATATTGTGTTTAGGCCAATAAAACAACTAGAAAACAAATTGTGCTCATTTATACCCGGGGAGCCCCATTCTATGTCTGCAACTAAATGCACAGTTTGGCCCAAATACTGTATTTTTCACTGCCTTGCAGTTTGCATAGTCAAAGTAAGAACAAAGTAAGTATAAACTGCTCCCACTCGGGTTGGGATGGATACCAACTTGGCAAACGTGTAAATGACTACACAAGATGTAGGGAAGTGGAGAAGCAGACCCTCAGTTTATAGGGGCAAATTCTTCACTGACTTACATGCCATCCAGTGTCATTAGATCCAGGGAGTTATATGGGATATAAATCAGGGCCTTACCACTGAAATGTAAAGAATATTTAAAATATTTTTTTGTGTTAAAGGTTCTAAGCAAGAGCAGAACTCCATTGAGCTCGATGATCTAGACCGAGAAAGGGTGCGAGGAGAAACAGAGGTGAAATGTGTTGCCCAAGGTCACCCGACCAGTAAGTTGCAGAGCGAGGAATAGAACTCACCTGTCCTGACCGAGTGTCCAGTGCCTTATTTGCTGTTTCTTTGGATATATCTGCACTGCAAATAGACATCCGTGGCAGGCCTGTGCCAGCTGACTTGGGCTCAGGCTAAGGGGATGTTTAACTGCGGAGTAGATGTTCAGGCTTGGGCCGCAGCCCCAGCTCTGGGACCCTCCCCCGTTGCGAAGTCCTAGAGCCTGGGATCCAGCCTGAGCCTGAACATCTACTCCACAGTTAAACAGCCCCTTAGCCAGAGCCCTGTGAGCCTGAGTCAGCTGGCACAGGCCAGCCACGAGTTTTGAATTGCTCTATAGACACCCCCTCTGAGACTAGCTCAGGGGATTAATAATGGGAATCTAAAGGCTTTAACTCAATGTTGCTGGTTCAGACCTGACCCAGTTGGCCTATTTGAAATCGGTTAGTGATCTCAGTCTAGTTCCCAGTGAACAGGACACTACATCACAAAAGTACTACTAGCACAATGGCACCTACTTGGGGCTGTCTCCACAGATTAGCCATTGGTATAATATTAATAATTGATATCTAGCTCTTACGTAGAACTTTTCAGAACTAACACAGTAACCCTAGAGGTGTTCGCTTTAGGTCAGGACTAAGGCACATGGTGGGGTGTTGTGAAGAATTCATAATGCACTGTTCCTATTCTAGGGCTAGCTATCCAGCATCTTTCATAAGCACCAATCTAACTAAAAATATTTAGAAAAGGCTGCATGCACAAATACAATATACAATATTTATATATAAAATAACTGGACCCACACACGCATGCTTTGGGGAGAAATGGGAGGGTATAGTATCCTGTCAATGCAGATATGGATTATATAGTGTGACTTCTTAGTTGGCGTTGTAAATCTCTACCATGCTGATGTCATTTTAAATCCGTAGATATTTTAGTAACACTACACGGTGATAAAGCTAACAGAAGAAAATTGTGCCAGATGAATATAAGGTACAGCCCTTTGTGCACATGCTCGTTGCCTTATGCTGCCCATTTGTTCATTTTGTAGTCACACTGGATGGTAAACTTGTATTGGAGGCTGTCTGGGATGTAGACTATATTGAAGCAATCTTGTAATGAGAATAGATTACACCTATGCGATTTCTATTTGTCATTCCACTCCTGTGAATTCTCTGTCAGGATGCCGTGCCTTTTCAAAGTATTCTGTATTTGGTATTTTGATCGGTTGCCCATTCTTTTCCTTACTAACAGATGAAGCTGTCCATGAGACAGGTAGGAAGGTAGATATGTTCAGAAGTTCCACAACATAGTCTGGTAGTATGTTACTATGCTAACCTGCTGTGCCCCCACTTTTCTTTTTGCTGTTTCAGAAGTGCCACCTCAAGCAAGAATCACAGAATAGATCAGTCCCCGTTTAGTGGCATAATAAAATGGAGGTCCACGTTTGAAATCTGACTCTGGGCCAGTTTTGACTCTCAGTTGCACTGGTGTAAATCTAGAGCAACTCCACTTAGGCCAGTAGGAAAGTTACACTGGTGTAACAGGACAGACTCTGGCCCTCTGTCTACTCACAATTACTTTGACACAAGAGTAGGGAATATTATGGAGGCGACACCATGAGGCTTATGATACTCAGCACAAATGTCAGCTAATCAAAAAGCAGCAGCATTATCGGAACTCGGAAAGATGCTGAATTTAGCCCACTCAGCAGGTAGATATTCATGATGGCGTGATTCCCCTCTAGTTGGAGATAGACAGAGATTATACAAGGGGAATAAATAAGACATTCAGAAACATGCTAGTTTGATCTTGACACACTAGTGCCTACACTCTGGATTTGTGACCTGTCTAGAGCACTGAGCCTGTGTGTGGGCAAGTTTCTGGAGCCCCACTGAAGTCCGGCACAGAACTGGGGCTTTAGATTCTTCCTTTCATTGGAAAATCCCAATCCAAGGTTCTACCAAAATGGGTAGCACTAAGCGGCAGCAATTCTAGGTTGGAGAAACCTAACAGAGGTGCACGTGGCCAAGGGAGAGAATAAAAATAAAACAAAGCACAGGAGTTCTCATGCCATTTCATTTTTTTTCTTGAAGGTTCCACCTTTTGGACGTATGTCAAACTGAATTGGTTGGAAGGCAAGGTAGACATTTTGAGGATACCTGCAGGCATGTTAAGGTAACAAGGCATTTAACTGACATTATTCTTACCCCACTTTGAATTTTAAAAGAGGGTATTCTTCAAATGATTTGACATCTCCCTCCCTTTCTAATAATAAATATTGTACAGTTGAATCATCTTTAATGAGATATCGCAGTGGACAGCATATTATCTCAGATGACTCCTGCATTCCTGGATTATTTTGATTAAAATAGAATTTCTTCTCAGATTCCCAAAGCAGACTGGTTGAGATTTCTGGTTTAAATCAAGATAGTATTGGCATAGAAGGCGGATTGCAGGATGGAGCAGCAGCCAGCAGCGGAGGGTGGGAGGGCGGGCGGTATAGATTGGAATGTTTGTGGGGAAGAAGGAGGGGAATGGAATGTCAGTCAGGAAGTGATGATAGAGGAGTGGGTGGAGACACAGTTGGAGGGGTGGGAGAGAAGTTAAGTGGGAGATGTTAGCAAGGCCTGGAGAGGAAAGGGGGAGTGAAAAACTAGGAGGTGATGCTAAAATGAGAAGTGGTTCTGAAGAACAGGTGAGGGGGAAGGCTGAGCAACCAAGGAAGGTGGCAGCAACAACTGAAAGGGGCAAGTTTGATTTAGATTGTTCTATTTACAGGATAACTACATACCTTTAGTGGTGGGCATGGGCTTCTCTCAAATCTAAAGTCAGAATGAAAGGAGTAAGTAGCAATCTGATTAGGAGACAGTCATTAAAAAAAAAAACAATCTGCAAAGACTTTAAATGACATCAAGTCATGTGCTGAAAAAAATATAAAAGAATGAAAAGGATATAAAACTTCATGCTTTGGAAAATAAGTCAATCCTACTTGACAGGAAATTAGGAAGAAACTTTTCCTATGGACATGTTCTTCTGTTTTTGTCCAGTTGGTTTCTTGGATTTACCTTTGAAGTGTCTGATACTGGCTACTGCCAGAGATTGGATTAGATGAACCACTAGTCTGATCTGGTATGGTAAGGATGGTTAGGGCACCAGTCTAGGAAGTGGTAAACTGTGCTTCAATTCCCTGTGCACCACACACTTCCTCTGTGAATTTAGGCAAGTCCCTTACTTTTCTGTGCCTCAGTTACCCATCTGTAAAATGGGGATAATAGCACTGCCCCACCTCACAAGGGTGTTGTGAGGACAAATACACTAAAAACTGTTGTGATGGTCTTTGAGATGTGCTCATGAACAGCTCTATATTACTATTATTAGTTGTAATTCCTATATCCCTAATAAAAATGATATTCACATGCATCTTGTCTTTTCTCAAAGAATTGGTACCTTCTGTATTCAAAGACCTGGGTTTAGATTTTCACAGCTATTCAGCTTATGTCAAACACCATTTAAATCCTTGTCATTGTGTCCCTAATAATGAAAATTATGCTAATTGGTGTCCTGATTAAGCAGCACATAAAGTAACCAACCGCCTTATGAATGTTTTCTGTTGTTGTTGAATGAAAGTAACTGTGAAGCATTAATAAAATTGGCAGGTAGGAGGAAATTTCCCTATATCTTGCTTGGTTTCATAAGCCTTTCCTAGGGGTTCTTCAACATTTTCCTAGTGTGAAACATATCTTGAGAGTCTCTCACATGAACCACCCCCCTTCCAGTTCAAGATCGTGCAGCCACCTCCTCTCCGTTAGTCATCACATAGCATCCCAGTGGCAACTGCAGAAATTGCTCATATGGAAAAGTAACAAAAGGAAGTATTTAATGTATTTTTAGGTGTCTCTTAATGGAATTTAGCAGCTGGAAAACAAGAAGGGGAGCCAACACCATGCAAACAGCCATCTCTTCACAGACCACCATTTGAGAACCACTGGACTATCCTGTTACTGCCACTGATGCAATGATTTCTAAGATTACACTCATGATTGCAGAGGTGTTGTATTAATATTGTTTTTTTTCTGATTACGGCATTAGGCTGGGAGTAAGAAGATCTGGGTTGTATTCCTGGTTTGACCAAAGTCACAAATTATGTCTAAGGCAAATACATGCAGTTTCTCTGGGTAAAATTTCAAAAACTTCTAAGTGACTTAGGAATCTAAATCCCATTTTCCGAATTGACTTGGGTCCAGATATTTATATGCATTATGTGATGATCTACTCAGTGTTGCAAGACCTAAGTCTCATTTTAAAATGTGATTTCAGTTTTTAGGATCCTAAGTCTCATTGACTTTCTATATGTCACTTTCAGTGCCTTTGAAAATTTTACCTTCTCTCGCTCTCCATTTTACCATCTGTAACATGGGAATAATAATACCTGGCTACCTCTCAGAGCTGTTGGAGGAGTCTTAATTCAATTATGTTTGTCAACACTGTGAGAGTCTCCTATGGAATAAGTGGAAAGCATGATTTTATTTATTTTTATTCAATCACTCTTTTATTGTATTCAGTGGGAAAGCTTGAATAATCCATAGAGTTGTCAAATACATTGGGGAAGCCGGAGTTCCTGATTTTGCCCACCATGCTTCTGGCAAAGAAAGGACCTGAGAGACATTCCTAAACAAAAAATATAAACAAACTCGTGAAGCTACTCAGATACTTAAATGATTATTTTTTTTGAAAATATGCCTTTATCAAACAAATAAATACATTTTTGCCTTCATTTTCCCCCCTGGTTTTGGTGGCAGGTTTCCCGAGGCATCAGCATGTGAGTAGTCACTCCCTTGCTCTATTGATCCTGACAAGGACATGTGTTAAGGAGCCCAGTCCTCCCTGAGGCAGTGACTAACTACAGATTTAACGGGTCCAAGCAAGGAGGAGGAGAGGTTCTAAAACTTGTCATTTTTCTGGGCTCATCATTTCACCCTTTTAATCTCAACTTCTCCATGTCTATTTCACATAATCATGGTGTGTTATAGCCAGGAGGCAGACTCCCAGCAACTCTGCAGAGCCCTTCCAGAGTTGGCTGATATGGAGGGTATAATGCACAACTCTTCAGTAGGTGGGAAGTACCTGTAAGAGCAAGCAGTGCTCTCTATAAACCAGGATACCCTGTGAGGACAGAAAATGAGGCAAACAGAGTCTGAAATAAGGAGAGAGAGAGAGAGAGAGGAGGAGGACTGGGGCATCCCTTCCTATTAGCTGTAGGGGAGGGAGGTGATGCAACTTGCAAAATAACTTTTTGTTGGTTTATCCTGAAGTTTATCCCTAGCCACAGTTACCCAGAATTGGCTACGGGCAGATCCACTTTGCAGGCCTAGCACACTATTTTTGAAGAAGATGAGACTCTGGTAAGTGTGTGTGGGGCAGGGTTAGAAGAATAGTCTATGCCAGAGGCCCAAAGTTTTAATATTAGATGCTGTGAGCACATAAAAGGTGAAGCTATATGATTGGGCTCCATTTATAGCTATTGTCCACACTAGGAAATTTTGTATCTTTTTTTTCAGCAACAGTTTTGGGTTCTGTTCTGAAGCTACAAATCATAGTTTTCAAATGAGTGGCAAAATAAGTTCTTCTACGTTTAGATTTTTTCTTGACCCACAAAATTATTATTTAAATAACTCTTTCCTGTTCTTGTCTAATCTATTAAATATGGTACGTCCAGTAAAAAGAAAAATACCTTAATTAAGTGCCAGAAGTATGACCTAATAGAAGCACTGCAAAATACAATATGGATTAATACATTCAAATATTTCTGCATTCTTACAGGGTGTAAGTCATTGCACAATATGGCCAATGACTTTTTATTTCACTTACCAGCATTATGTTACCTTGAAAAAATAACATTAAATGTGCATCTGACAAAAGCAAAAAAATTCTGAGATTGTTTCCCCTATATTTTAAACTCAATCTGTGTTGCATCTATGTATTGACCGGCAATAATACATACAGTATTTTACAATAGGGAACATCATTACAAGACATCTACAATATTTCATTATAGGCAGAGCAGCAGACAGAATGGCACTGTTAACTGTGACTTGTCTTCCTGCTATTGGTGTGCTAATCTAGAATCTTACAATTCGATGTTGTTATTCTCTGTGCAGCTTTGTAGTTTGCAAAATAACCTACGTATACAGTTTATATACACTTTATAATCTAAAAAGATACAAAAGCACTTCACAAATAGATACAGACTTTTTAAATGCCGTGTGGAACATGGCACCTGTTTAACAGCACACAGCATCCCTGTATTTCTGTCACTGGGTATTTAAAGAGGTAAAATACTTACCAATTAAAAATAAAAAGGGATTTTTATTTACTTATTTATTTTTGCTAGGAAGAGTGTGGGCACCAGGGATAAGCTGAGGAGGACAGGTTTTGATTTTGCAAAAACAAACCCTAAATCAGCCTTGAAGATTGTTCCTACCTCCTGAACATCATACCTTCTATATGCCTGAGAAATCACTTACATGGGCTGATCCTGAGAAGCACCGTGTACTTGCAACTCTTTCTGGAATCTCAGAGTTGCAGCTGCTCAACACCTCTCAGGATGAGGCCCTTATGCTTCTTTTCTTCCATCTGGGGATAATACTACTCCTCAGGGTCTTTGTGAAACTAAATTAATGATTATTTGTTGAGTCAATGTTTATAAGGCACTTTGAAGATGAAAGGCTCAGTTATTACTGTAAAATATTTTAAGAGCTATTTGCTACATTACAGTTCCTTTGTAATTATTTTTTCTTTCTTTTAAGATTCTTACATGTATTTTTGAGCTGACTAACTGATAGTGTTTGCAGTAGAATCTTATTGTATCTCCAGCTAAATGCAGTACGGTAAAAGTCTACAAGAAAGAATTGATGTATCTGGGATTTTATCCACCATGTACTCTTCTGCTATTTGTGCAAACTGCTTTCATCATGCTTATAAGGATTTATCAAGATGCTTACCTGTTGGGAAACTCAGTGTGATTTCTTGAGGGTGCAATCTGGGGCTGAATTATGTGATCTCCTCTTCTGCTCCTCTAACTATTCATACATCAATGCCTCTACCATTGTAATTCTCTTTGGTCTCCTCTTTATTCAGCGGTTGCTGTACAAAACAAATGTATGTTGTGCTCAGAGAATACTGTATATCATATACTTGTAGCCAGCCAATGAAAAGAGTATATTCAGTGCACATAAGCAAATTGTCTAAAAATGTCTTGCTAGGGAAAGCTAGTGGTAGCCTGTGCTTTATGTTGTAGAATGTGGTATAGATAGGAGTAGGAGCAAAGGAAAATTTTGGATGAATGTCAGGAAATATTTCTTAATAGTGAGTATCTTAGGCTTTGGAACAGTCTCCCTAGAACCATGGTGGAAATCCTTTTGCTTGTGTCAATTAAAACTAGACTGGCTTAAACTCTGGGGAATCTATTGTAGGGAACAATACTGCAGTAGTCACTCTCTCTTCCATCTGTAACTCCTGTGCTTGAACTTCTGAGTATTAATTGAAATGCTCTTATACCCTGACTGCAAGGAGTTGAAATATTTTCTTTGGCATAGGAATAGGAGAGGCCTTTTTAATGTCCTCCCGCCTCCCAGCTTTTCTTGCCTTGTGAGGAAATCACTGGGTGAGAAGTTCAGCTTCATGAAGAAGCAGGGCCAGCTTTACAACTGGTTGATCCCCAAATGGCTGGACAGACTATTTGGGCAAGAAGTTTCCCCTCTCTGCACCTCTGCCACTGCAGTAGGAGTTTGTGTCAAACTGAGAGTTGCCCAGTCCTTTGATGTGAGGGGATAGTGCAGTCAGGTACCCTTGTCAGTATTACCCCCAGGACTGCTTAGATCAGGCCAGCCCTTATGGAAATCCTAGGCAGCACAGATGTTGTTTAGTTAGTATCAGAGCCATAGATCATTACAGGATCCTGTCAGTAGCCAGTGGTCACAATAATCTTTTTTTATATTTATTACAATGAAGTCCTCTCTCTTCTGAAAGTCTGGTCATTATGGGAGAGACAGGGTGCAAACCCAATTGATTGCATTACATTGTGTGTGAGACTAGCCCCTAGCACATTTTAGATTTCATTTCTTCAAAAAACCATTGCAAAGCTGTAACATGACATTATTTAGAAATACAAAGAGACATTGAGGATAATCAGTGATGCATCATGGAGAGGCCCATTTGTTTCCATTTAACAAAGGAAGGTTAGGGTAGTACATCATCTTGCTGCTTCCATTTTGTGCATTTAGGAAACCATCTGTCCCACAACTAATTGAGAAGTGAAACTGGTTTAACACGGTCAGTAAAGGAGCTGGTATTTTCCTCACTACTAATAATGGTTGCTGCAGTGGTAATACATACATATGTATATATATTCTCTGTTCCTTAAAAATTGTGTCAATCTCAATATGTGCATCTGTGATTTTCTTGCTACTGTTTCCTTCCATTCTCATGGTTGCCTTTTATTTGATCTTCTAAAGTTTCCTGTTAACTGTTCTATCCATATTGTGGTAGAATCTGGCCACCTTAACTGGATCAGGCCATAAAAGAAGTAATCACTGTATTAGGGTCTGCTTCTGTTCCCACTCAAGTCAATGCGAGTTTGGTCATTGACTTCACTGGCAGCAGGATATGGATCAGGGTTGAGCATTCTCAATGTGGGTGGCAGTAAAGAGAATTGAACCAAAATTCCAAATTTCAACACTTTTGAAGTTTGGATACAGATCCAACTTTGAAAGCTGGGCCCATCTCTGTGAAAAGGGGTGATAGGTCTCATGTATATTTCTCTGCATCTATACCAGCAGTCCCATGTAGTGTGCTCCCTCTTTAATAAACAGTTCATAGTTTGCTTCTTCAGTACTGCCGATAGCCCATAAATTGTGAATCAGCTTCCTGAAATCTCTGTTTACAATTATCAGTCCTTCTCATATTCCCTATTCTATTGTCCCTGTCTACTTGCACCTCCTTTCATCCTAATGACAGTGTTTCTGTTGTATGTGAGTTGCAAAGGAGAAGCATGAACTAGTGGTGTCAGCACTAGTGCAGGCCAGGAATTTTTGGAGGAAACTGTTTTCTTGTCAGAAAATGCTGATTCGTTGAAACTGTTAAGGGGAAAAGGGTCTGTTTTGACTAATTTTTTTTTGCTTTGAAAACATTTATTTTTTTTCAAAATAGTCAAAATTTCCTGTTTTGACAGTTTTTTTCATCAAAAGTTCTGAGTTTTGATTGAAATAACTTTTCATTTTGAAATTTAAGTTAATTATGGTAAAAAATAAAAACAAAAACCCTAATGGTCAAAATCAAAATAAAACATTTCATACTTATTGTGAGAATATGTTTTCATTGACCAGAATTTTTTTCAGATTGTCAGTTCATGAAGATTTTAACTTTTCATCCCAATTTCCAAATCTTGAAAATTTTCCGAAGATGGGAAAACTCTTTCCTGCCTACCTCTTGTCAGCACTCCAGCAAGGATTCCTGAGTCCATATCCTGAATCAGACACCAACTCCCTTTGTGGCCTTGGGAAAATCACTTAACCACTCTTCCTCAGTTACTTCATCTGTAAAATGGAGGGAACAATATATACTTACATTACGTGTTATGAGGCTTAATTAGCTGATGGCTGTATGGGACCATGAAGACAAATACAGGTTCACTGTCTGTTAGATTATTAAACAATAGGGTGTTGTAATGCAAAGGGTTAATTTTGCCTCAGTGGTCAGTTCTGACCACTTCATTGAGGGGAAACACTGTGAGTTAAAAATTGTGAGGTGGGAAACTATTAACTTTTTCTTTTGTTATTAATCGTTCTGTTATTTATTGCCATTACTTTGTAATTATTGCTTGAGAAAAAAAATCTATCATTGCTGTGTGCCAGCTGTAACTGCAGCTGCGGATTTAGAGACGAAATTCAGGCTTCAGCCTTTCCCTGGGGCTGATGGACTTCTCTTTTCAAAGTAGGACACTTCTATCTGATGGCATTAACCATAAAATCCCCCATTTCAAGTCTATGATATCCTGAAGGACAACGGCTCATTTCATTTCTTATCAAGAAATCGGGCAGATCAGTCATATTTCGTGAATCAAATGACATTTTCAGAAAATTCATTTGAACCAAAAATGAGGTTTCCTCTCCACAGACTCCAATTAGTCTAAAAGTGGTTTTCTGATGAAAATTCTCGAAATAACTGAGCTGTATAAAGGAAAAATCTATATCTGTATATGTATGTATATAAATATATGTACACACTCTCTCACAGTAAAAGCTACAGCCAGAGTACCCTATCAAGCAGTATAAATCTTTAATTTTGGCAATCAGAATTAATAGTGAAATACTTTAGATCTTTCCTTTGCTTCCTTTTATTTTTCTCCCCCTCATCCCACCACTCTGGCTATTCCAGTGGGAAAGTACTCACTCATTTGCTCCCTAAGTACACAAAATTAGCTGCTTATCTGTTGATCTTCTTACATGATCCTTTAAAAATCCTTTCTCTGTATGTGTGTCCAAGGCCGCTTTTGCCTTTACAGGAAACCAAGGCAAGCCAACCCCCAGACTTTTCCTTACCCGCTCACAGGAGGCCTGGGCCTAATTAAATTGCTCTCAAAGACAAGAAGGGATGAATTTCTTTCTGCCCATCTCCCTTGTCACCCATTTAACTCAGCTGAGATTCATTCACTTCTTTTTAGTTAAAAAAAAAAATACCGAGGGTGTTGATTTGGCATGATGGAAAGGGAGGGAGGAGGGGAGGGAACGGTGGCACATATACTCTTAATCTGATTATATTGTATAGGTGTAAAATGCTAGGAGCAAACAATGGAAGAAAAACCAAGTGCAAGAGTGCCAGAGGTGGGGTTTGATTTCTCTTGCTAAATAGGTCCTTCATTTATTTTAGTTTATTATTATTTTTAAAAAACTTAAACTGGAGAAGAGCCTGGATTATTATTTTTTAAATATATACATTAAAGAGGTGAGCCTCAGTGCTTCTGTGCTGGCTTGCTCTCTCTTTCTCTTCCTCTTTTCTCTTTCCCTCACTCAGATTAATGAGGGAGGCCTGGGAAATTAGGATGAGCCTTGCCTGTTAATGCCGCGCTGCCTGACAGAGGCGGAAGGGAAGAGGCGGCCACTTTGGCTCGACTGCTATCGATTGCACCAGGAGGGTCACAGGGGAGACACCACTGCTGCTGCACTTCTGAGGGAGCGGGGAGGGTAGGGGTTGTGGTGGTAGAGGAGGGGGGGAGCTTCGGCTCTACCAAACAACCAGGGTCCCCTGTGCAAGCTGAAGCCCAGCAAAGGCCTAAGAAGAGCTGAGCAATTAGCCTTTGAAGGTCATCCAAAGCTCCCCCTCCCCCATACACTCCCTTCTTTCCTTTCAGTACAGTATCCTCCTTCTCCTGCTCCTTCATCACCCAAACCCCAAACACATCTGAGGAATCCGTTCAATTAAATCTCTCTCAGCTCCAGCTGGCTCCTGAGTGAAAGGTCAGTGGAGTCCAGGAGGGAGAGAAACACACAAGGAGGAGCTGGAGCTGTTGCTGCTACCACTGCCTCTTCTGTCTTTCTCTCCCCTCCACTCCTCCCTCTGCTCACCTCCCCTCTTTAATGATACCCAATGGTCAATCAGTCCCCAGCAGAGAGAGAGATGCCCTGAAGCATCATTGTGGTCGGGAGCGATCGATCGGGTTTTAAAAAAAAGATTATAATGATAACCCGTGGATATAATGTCAGAGAGTTTGCGGTACCTCTTGGAGGCTGCTCTCGCTCTGTCTGCCAGGGCCAGTGAGAAGCTTGGAGGGGCCCAAGAAAGCCTTTCCCCCCACTGAGCCCACTTAGCCCTGCCTTAAAGACAGCTAATTAGATGGAGGGCTACTCTGTCTGTTTACACTGGTGGGGTGGGCGTAGGTGGCAAGGGAGGGTCTTAGACCAATGGTAAACAGGACTAAAGCAACCTTTGTCCTTCAAGTTAACTGAAGATAATCACATAGAGATGTAGATATAAATAATACATACACACATGCACTGCACAGTCCAGACACAAAGATAAAGATACTATGGTATTCTACAGTAATCACCCCAAATACTGCTTACTAGAGAACGTATTGTTCTGGGCGATAACTTTAAAACACCTTACTATTTTTTTAATGAGGACAGATACACACATAGACCTGCCGATGGGGGGGGAGGAAAAACAACCTGCTGTAGTTTTCCTAAGGCACCTACCACCATGGAGTCTAAGTGCTGACAGATACATACAAACATTTTTAATTTCTTAGCATACGTCTGAGTAAATTGGCAAAAATAGCAAATACTTTTGCTAATAATGTATTATTAGAAGGATTTCAGACCCTGATAGAAATGAACTCCCCCATACTTCATCCCAACGTGTACTTTATTAAAAAATAAATAAATAAAGTTTGTGGACCTCACGCACCCTTTTAGAGGCTATAGAGTAGATAACCCAATACAAATAATTTACGATCCCCCACACAGATTTTTTTTGTTGTCACATTATTTTCTGCTTCATTTGATGAACAAAACTACATTTTCCTCTGCACCTATTAAACTATTTGATGATGCTTTTTATTTTGTACTATAATTGGGAAAGCAATCATGTGATAAAATGTAAGTTTGTTATGAAATAAAACAAGCGACGTTGAAAGCATCCAGATTATATTGTCCAAGAAAGTTTCTCAGACATTATATCCATTTAGAGAAAGAAAGAGAGAGAGAGATTATAATATTATTATTTTTAATTTTTGCACATATAGGAAGAAATTGTTGAGTATTGGAAGATACTTGCAATAGACACAATAACATTATTGCATTATTTTGCTGTTACTATATTATAAGGATGTGCAAGGGGTATTTAGAATAGCTATAATATAAAATAGGACATTTCTCTTATTTCTGTTTTCGGACAGCTGGTTTGTCTGTGTGAATTTGGTACACTATATATAAATGAGCCAGTAGAAGAAAAAGCTGCCAGGCGTATGTATTAGCAAGATTGAAAACTTGGGTTAGCTTTATGGGAAACATACAGAAGAATGTTAGATGCCATTTATATATTGCACGGAAGAATCACAAAACACCCATTTGGATTTTCTTAAAAAAACCCCACTTTTTTCCTTTAATTAAACACAGAAGCATGATTCCAGAGAAAGAGCTAAAAAAGCAGTCTTACCTTTTTAGAAGCTACCAGACTTCTTCGGCAGGTCTGTCCTGTGTCCAGATTAATTAAAGAAATGCAGGTTTAAGTTAGAATATCAGTTGCAACGGTTTATTGTACTTTTATTGTTCCCAGGCCTGTGTATCAAATAGGAATCCGGCTACTTATATGGATGCAAGTTTGGACCATATATAATTGGAATTCATTAACCCTTTACCTGTACGAAACACAATCTAGCATAAGTAGCCTGGATTTAATTACCGTAAAATTTTATTTCTACAGGGGAATAAAACCTGCCTACTGTGCCCAGGAATCAGTTATCTGTGAATAATAGTGTTGTATGTAAGATCAAGGATGACAATGCTTTGAATCACCAATGACAATGTGCGGTGTGAAACCTTTTCCAGGGAAACACAGGAGATTCTCTGCAGTGAGAGTCCCAGTAAACAGAGAAAAGCTAAAAGGAGCAGTACAACTTGGTTACCTGCTGTGGTTTAGTGGACTGAGTACAGAGCTGGGATTTAGAAGACTTGGATTCTGTTCCTCACTGTATGACCTCAGTTACTCCATTTGTTTACCATATCCTCCACACACTGCTTTTTAATCTTAACATCCCTCGCCCTTCCCTAGCTTCAACTGGCAAAGCCCTTTGACATCTGCAGATAAATAGTTCTCTAGACCTGATCCAAAGCTGTTTGAAAGATTCTCAATGACGTCCCATCAGGCTCTGGATCAGACCCTATAGAAAGACTGTCAAGGTTCCTCCCCCACTCTGAACTCTAGGGTACAGATGTGGAGACCTGCATGAAAAACCTCCTAAGCTTCTCTTTACCAGCTTAGGTCAAAACTTCCCCAAGGTACAAAATATTCCACCCTTTGTCCTTGGATTGGCCGCTACCACCACCAAACAAATACTGGTTACTGGGGAAGAGCTGTTTGGACACGTCTTTCCTCCCAAAATACTTCCCAAAACCTTGCATCCCACTTTCTGGACAAGGTTTGGTAAAAAGCCTCACCAATTTGCCTAGGTGACCACAGACCCAAACCCTTGGATCTGAGAACAATGAAAAAGCATTCAGTTTTCGTACAAGAAGACTTTTAATAGAAATAGAAGTAAATAGAAATCACCTCTGTAAAATCAGGATGGTAGATACCTTACAGGGTAATTAGATTCAAAACATAGAGAACCCCTCTAGGCAAAACCTTAAGTTACAAAAAAGATACACAGACAGAAATAGTTATTCTATTCAGCACAATTCTTTTCTCAGCCATTTAAAGAAATCATAATCTAACACATACCTAGCTAGATTACTTACTAAAAGTTCTAAGACTCCATTCCTGGTCTATCCCCGGCAGAAACAGCATATAGACAGACACACAGACCCTTTGTTTCTCTCCCTCTTCCCAGCTTTTGAAAGTATCTTGTCTCCTCATTGGTCATTTTGGTCAGGTGCCAGCGAGGTTACCTTTAGCTTCTTAACCCTTTACAGGTGAGAGGAGCTTTCCCCTGGCCAGGAGGGATTTCAAAGGGGTTTACCCTTCCCTTTATATTTATGACAAAGGCACTGTATTATTATTGCTGTTTTATCTTTGCACAAATATCTACCAACAAATGTAAACACATTTTTTCCCCTGGTCCCAGCCTCTGAGATGAATCCTGTTTGCCGTAGTCAAATGAGTAGTCCCATGGGCCCAATAGACCAATGAATGAGGCGAGGAAGATTTTGGCTCCCTAATAAGCTGTTGAACACCAAACACTGTTGGATATCATTGAATTATTCCACAGAATATTTCTTTCCTTTTAACAACACAGAGTAACAAGTTAGTTATACCATGATACCATCCAGTTAGAGAAATCATAGAGTGGTATTACTGTAGGTATGAAATTTCCAGGTGTACTCCTTTGTAAAAACAAATATGAAGCCACATGCTGCAAATTAAATATTTTGGGATGAAAGGTGTTTCTTCCTATTTTAAAGCCTTTTTAAAGTTCCTATCCATGGGTAAGATATTGCAATATTCTCTTCATGAAGCTGTATTACAAGCTAGCATTGCAACAATAAATAAATTCAGACAGTGGTATCTCTCATTATGGTTCCTTTGTAGGTTTTTACTGCTTTGTATTTATGCTGCACTGAGCTGAAAAATGCATTTTGTAGACCAACATCTAAAGCACATTTATCTTTCCCGCTTTATTCATGTCTCCTCTTTTATCCCACCTTATCTTTAGACTCTTCAATGCTATCCAACACACTGTTTAGTTTCTGAGAGAGGTAAGTGGGTGCAATGCACTATGAGGACATTTTGATTCCATTTTGGCTACCAGACATCCCAGGAAAAATGAGTTAACCTTAACGTTGGAACAATCACAAATACTTCAAAATTGTCTGTGCATTGAAATTGCAAATTATCCACCAAAATATTGAATTGAGTACTCACTGTCTGAAGTGATAAGAGATTTTCAATCCTAAAATAGGTTTCTTTGTCATTAAAAGTCACTTTAATATTGCACTGCTTACACTGTATAATGTAAGTGACGCAGAATTGTGGCATAGCTAATGCATCAAAAGCCAAAAAAGTGACTGTGAAAATGACTTTGTAGGGTTCCATATTTATTTCCTCTCAATGACTCCATGTCATATTTACTCAGTTTACAAGCCAAAAGATGCTTTTCCAACTGCCTGCCCTGCAAACTCAACCTGAATAAAAAATCCTGCTGTATTCTTTCTGCCTCTTAAATCATCACCAGGTTAAAAAAAATCTAGTCACAATTTAGCTGACAATTCTGTTGATGATGCATGAGGCAGCTCTTCGGTAGCTGTACATGCAGCAGTAAAAAAAATGGTGTTGGCAGTAAAGCAAGCAGATATGACTCAGACATACAGATAACAAAAATGTTGAATAACCAGGTGCTATTTTTACATAGGGCCTAATTCTCCTCAGCTTTATGCATGGCTCCAATGGGACTACTTGTGGAATAAGGTAGTACACAACATGGGTAAAGCTAGCAGAGTAAAGCTAGTATAGAAAATGTGTTGATTATACTGACACTATAAAATATTCATGTACCGATAATAAAAAAAAATCAGGCCACACCTCAAATTATAAAAATTAAACTAAGCCATGTGCTCAAACAGATTTTTACCTGTTGTCTGCTATTTGCATTTATTCAGTTACTGTTTCATAGAATCATAGAATATCAGGGTTGGAAGGGACCTCAAGAGGTCATCTAGTCCAACCCCCTGCTCAAAGCAGGACCAATCCCCTACTAAATCAACTAAATGTTTGGTTTTACAATATGCAAACAGAAGCTTAGTGCCTAATTTAAAATCACACTGTCATCTTCCGTCATCCTGTCTGTTCTTGCAAACTAAACAGTATTGGATGGGGTCAGTACATGAGTTATTAGGAACTAGAGCTGGGCAAATAATGGATTTTTTGGTTAGAGAGACAAGGTGGGTGAGGTAATATCTTTTATTGGACCAACTTCTGTTGGTAAGAGAGACAAGCTTTCGAGCCCCACAGAGCTCTTCTTCAGGTCTGGGGAAGGTACTCTGATCATCACAGCTAAATGCAAGGTGGAACAGATTGTTCCATTTTCACAGATTTTTTGGTTCCCTGTCAAACAAAAAAGTTGGGGTTGAACTGAAAATGAATTTGTTTTGAAATTTTCAGCAAATCACTGAACATTTCATTCCAGCCAAAATGGAACATTTCATTTTAATCTGAGCATTTTAGTTGTTTTTTAAATAAAATGAAAGAAAATTTTGAAATGAAAAGTCACTTCAAACCAAAAAAATCAGAATATTTCATTTACAAAATGTCAAAATAAAATGTTTTGATTTTTCTGGTTCATTTTAGTATTTTTCTGCCAAAAATTAATCAAAATCTATACAAAGTTTCAGAACGTTTTGGCATCGCCAACTCTGCATTTTTTTGCCAAAAAAACATTTAGGGTGAAAAAATCCGATCACCTCTGTGAGGAACATTTCAGACATGATTTTCAGAAGTGCTGAGCACTTGCAGCTCCATTGACTTGAAAGGAAGCTGCAGATGCTCAGAACTTCTGCAGATCAGATGTGTGTAGATGCTAGAGGACATGTGTGTAGTGTGTAGACGCTAGAGGACATGTGTGTAGTGTGTAGACACGAGAGGACATGGTGATTCAGTTGTGGTGATGTCTTCTGGTACAGTATTGAATTACTTCACTGGCATGGTGTTAGGGGACACAGGAGCAGATGTCTTTCATATGTGATGTAAAACAGTGGTCCTGACCACTTGTCGTCCTTAGTGTGTGGAGTCACTGGACTCCTAAGCACACATTTTACTCTCACTCTGGAAAATACTAGTTCTAAGGGATTCACTTTTTGTAAGGATTAAAGGCGCGTTAACCCTTCTTTCCCAGAGGGACCCTACCTAATCCTATGCTAAGTAAAGTTCTCTGTGTGTTTACAGTGCCATGTAAATGCTTAATGCAGTAATAATTTATACAGCAAGTTTTACTCCTTAAGGTTCCCAAACCACTTTAAGAATTTAAAACCTATGCAAATGCTAAAAAGGGATAGATCTGTATGAACTATTTGTAATGAATAATTTATTTGACAAATCTATCCCTTTTTCCCTATTTGCAAATTATCCAGGAACAGACTTTGATTCTTTTGTTCATTATTTGAAGTTATTTGACTAATGGTTTATGCAAAGAAATTTCAGCCTATGGATTGCCTGCAAACTGTTAGACGTGACTATTACTTCAAGTATTAGCTATTTGTAATTCACTGTTTGGCCTTTGAGATTGGTTACCTGCTGTAAATAACATGGTGTTGTTTCTTCATGCTCTCTAGGTGACTTTAAAAAGTCACTTCTGGCATGAACATTCATAAGAATAGAAAAAAAAATCCTTGTAAAAATATTTGTGGAAAATGAATAAAAAGGACTGTGGATACCATTGAAATAAATAGGCAGTTTTTATCCAAATGAATATTTTGAATAGATTTTTGCAGAATTCACAAAGGGACCGTTGCTGCTACTGAAATGTAGCCACTTCTGAGTGGAATACATTTTAACAGCACAGAGCAACATCACATGGTTGGTGTAGGGCAAGAAACGGCAAATGCCACATCCAGTTGAGACTCCAGGAAAATTATAAAAATAGAATGAATCTTGTTGGAATATGGTGAGGGCACTTGGGCAAATAACCTAATCTTGAAAAAATTGCCACGAGACCTTGAATGACTACAGGCAGTCACAAGAATCTTCATTCTACATCTCATGTGGAAGAGAGCACCTGCAACAGCATAGCACCTTCTAGCACTTTGCTGGGACACTGTTGCAATACAAACTCAGACAGGAATTCCAAGCTGGGT
The DNA here is from genome assembly GCF_965140235.1 of Caretta caretta. Taxonomy (NCBI): domain Eukaryota; kingdom Metazoa; phylum Chordata; order Testudines; family Cheloniidae; genus Caretta; species Caretta caretta. The sequence goes on along the minus strand of NC_134206.1, from coordinate 239,031,140 downwards.
AATGCTATGCTCTCTACCTCAAATTTGCATTGTAGTTTAACTGGGTTACTGTATTGTTCATCTAGTCTTGCCCTAAACTGTTGTGTAGTTCTGCCTTGTTTCACCCAACATATTAGTGATGAATGAAGCAAGTTCTTAGATATTTGGAATATCCATTTAAGATTATACAGTGTGTTGGGATCTTCTGAGTTCAAAGGCACTGTTTTATTATAATTGTTGTCAGAGACAATCTTTCTCAAGGCATCTTTGAAAAAGAATGACTTGTGTGTTATTGATAGATGCTTGGATGGGTACATTTAATGTACACTCTTCTGTGAATGGATGGCTATTAAAGGCATACAATTTAAAACACCCGGCAGCATGGCCTACTGAATATTTGAAGTATTCTACTGTATGTGCCTGAGGGGCTAGATTTTTAACTGCTCAGCACCCACAACTGGAACCAGATTTTCAAAAGTGCTCAGTTCCCATTCAGGCACCTCAATAAATTCAGATTTTCAAAAGTGCTCACCACTCAATATACTGACCTCTTTTGACCACCTGGTGGATGTGAGCCCAACTGTCCTTTCACTTGCGCTGTTGTAAATCAGGAGTAATTATACTGCAGCCAGTGGCGTTACCCAGTGTAAAACTTATGTGAACAGGGAATCAGGCCTAGAATATTATTTTGTATTCAACTGAAAATGAGATTGTTTTTAACCACTAAGAAGAAATCTAACTTTAAGATAAACTCTTTTAGCGATATAATAGTGGGTAGTAGGGACACATTTTCAGAGGGTGGTGTAGGGTTTGAAATAATGGGACTTGCATTGACTTTAAAGTGTGGGTGTGGTCAGAAAAGGGACCATGAAAAAATTGTAATTATTTGCCATATATCTGCTAACTGTGTATCTTCAGCATATATCTACGACTCACTTTAATGACAAAAAGAAAAGAAGGACTTGTGGCACCTTAGAGACTAACAAATTTATTTGAGCATAAGCTTTCGTGAGCTACAGCTCACTTCATCAGATGCATTCAGTGGAAAATACAGTGGGGAGATTTATATACACAGAGAACATGAAACAATGGGTGTTACCATACACACTGTAAGGAGACTGATCAGGTAAGGTGAGCTATTACCAGCAGGAGAGCGGGGTGGGGGAGGAGGGGGAGAACCTTTTGTAGTGATGATCAAGATGGGCCATTTCCAGCAGTTGTCAAGAAAGTCTGAGGAACAGCAGGGTGTGTGTGGGGGGAATAAACATGGGGAAATAGTTTTACTTTGTGTAATGACCCATCCACTCCCAGTCGTTATTTAAGCCTAAGTTAATTGTATTCAGTTTGCAAATTAATTCCAATTCAGCAGTCTCTTGTTGGAGTCTGTTTTTGAAGTTTTTTTGTTGAAGAATTGCCATTTTTAGGTCTGTAATTGAGTGACCAAAGAGATTGAAGTGTTCTCCGACCGGCTTTTGAATGGTATAATTCTTGAAAGTCTGATTTGTGTCCATTTATTCTTTTACATAGAGGCTGTCCGGTTTGGCCAATGTACATGGCAGAGGGGCATTGCTGGCACATGATGGCATATATCACATTGGTAGATGTGCAGGTGAACACGCCTCTGATAGTGTGGCTGATGTGGTTAGGGCCTATGATGGTGTCCCCTGAATAGTTATGTGGACACAGTTGGCAGCGGGCTTTGTTGCAAGGATAGGTTCCTGGGTTAATGGTTCTGTTGTATGGTGTGTGGTTGCTGGTGAGTATTTGCTTCAGGTTGGGCGGCTGTGTGTAAGCAAGGACTGGTGTGTCTCCCAAGGTCTGTGAGTGTGATGGGTCATCCTTCAGGATAGGTTGTAGATCCTTGATGGTGCGTTGGAGAGGTTTTAGTTGGGGGCTGAAGGTGATGGCTAGTGGCGTTCTGTTATTTTCTTTGTTGGGCCTGTCCTGTAGTAGGTAACTTCTGGTCACTCTTCTGGCTCTGTCAATCTGTTTCTTCCCTTCAGCAGGTGGGTACTTGTAAGAACGCTTGATAGAGCTCTTGTAGGTGTTTGTCTCTGTCTGAGGGGTTGGAGCAAATGCGGTTGTATCGTAGAGCTTGGCTGTAGACAATGGATTGTGTGGTGTGGTCTGGATGAAAGTTGGAGGCATGCAGGTAGGCATCGCGGTCAGTAGGTTTCCGGTTTAGGGTGGTGTTTATGTGACCATCGCTTATTAGCACCGTAGTGTCCAGGAAGTGGATCTCTTGTGTGGACTGGTCCAGGCTGAGGTTGATGGTGGGATGGAAATTGTTGAAATCATGGTGGAATTCCTCAAGGGCTTCTTTTCCATGAGGTCCAGATGATGAAGATGTTATCAATGTAGCGCAAGTAGAGTAGGGGCATTAGGGGACGAGAGCTGAGGAAGCGTTGTTCTAAGTCAGCCATAAAAATGTTGGCATACTGTGGGGCCATGCGGGTACCCATAGCAGTGCCGCTGATCTGAAGGTATATATTGTCCCCAAATGTGAAATAGTTATGGGTGAGGACAAAGTCACAAAGTTCAGCCACCAGGTTAGCCGTGACGTTATCGGGGATACTGTTCCTGACGGCTTGTAGTCCATCTTTGTGTGGAATGTTGGTGTACAGGGCTTCTACATCCACAGTGGCCAGGATGGTGTTTTCAGGAAGATCACCGATGGATTGTAGTTTCCTCAGGAAGTCAGTGGTGTCTCCAAGACAGCTGGGAGTGCTGGTAGCATAGTGCCTGAGGAGGGAGTCTACATAGCCAGACAATCCTGCTGTCAGGGTGTCAATGCCTGAGATGATGGAGCGTCCCAGATTTCCAGGTTTATGGATCTAGGGTAGCAGATAGAATACCCCTGGTCGGGGTTCCAGGGGTGTGTCTGTGAGGATTTGTTCTTGTACTCCAAAGAGAGACTGCTGAATTGGAATTAATTTGCAAACTGGATACAATTAACTTAGGCTTGAATAAAGACTGGGAGTGGATGGATCATTACACAAAGTAAAACTATTTCCCCATGTTTATTTCCCCCCCCCCTACCCCCCACTGTTCCTCAGACGTTCTTGTCAACTGCTGGAAATGGCCCACCTTGATTATCACTACAAAAGGTTTTTCCCGTCCCCTCTCCCCGCCCCCTCCGCTCTCCTGCTGGTAATAGCTCACCTTACCTGATCAGTCTCCTTACAGTGTGTATGATAACACCGATTGTTTCATGTTCTCTGTGTATATAAATCTCCCCACTGTATTTTCCACTGAATGCATCTGATGAAGTGATCTGTAGCTCACAAAAGCTTATGCTCAAATAAATTTGTTAGTCTCTAAGGTGCCACAAGTCCTTCTTTTCTTTTTGCGGATACAGACTAACACAGCTGCTACTCTGAAACCTTTAATGACAAAGTGTGGGATTTACAAACATGAATTAGGAGTACAGCTGGGTGAGAAAGGGTTTTCCCATCCTGTGAAATTTCTTTAAGATTTTCCCATTCTGCACTGGAACAAACCTGAGACTTTTTTTCTTGTTTGGGGAGCAGGAACAAGAGAGACCCCAGAATAGCCAAGTGGTTGATTCAGATCAGGGACTTGAACCTTAGTCTCCCATATCCCAGGTAAAGGCCCTAAGTATCTGGCTATAGAATCTGTCTCTTCTGTTAAAGCTGTTCTACTTTGTTTAAATAATTATATATTAATTGGACCAGACTGAGAGAGAGACTGACTGTAGCCTGGTGTTTAGGGCACTTACATGTGATTTGTCTATCTAGTTGACTATTTTGGGATGTGGGATATCTCTTTCTCTCTCTGTTTCATTGAAAAATTCCTGACCATCTCTACTTAGGGGTTCAATTCCTTCTGAAAGTCAGTGGGACTTGAAAATCAATGGGATATGAAAATCAATGGGACCTGTGCTCCAAACTCACTTAGGTGCTTTTGAAAATCCCACCCCAAGCCAAGTTTTACTCCTGCCAGAAAATAGGAGCCATTACAGCTATGGAAGAGTGAGCTGGATTTTATCCTACCTCTTGGCCCATTATGAAGAAATAAACAAATAACCCCGTAATGTAATGTTCAGAGAATTGCTTTTCTGACTGTGGCTGCACTTTAATTGGTGACACAGTACTAAAAGTTTGAACAGCAATAAGGCCTTTTAAAGAAAAGTTTCCAGACCTGCAAAATTGAAACCTCTTTAAAAATAAAAAACGTATTTTGATTACTGAAAGGCAGCTGAGCTATTGCCGAGCCCAACCACAGAAAAATATCTTTAAAAGAAGTCCCTGCACATGATGAAAGGAATGAAGAACCAGTCTATGAAACTGGCTGCTCATCAGGTATTCATGTGCTGGAATAATATGTTGGTCTGAATTTTATCCGAGTAATTTTTGACTGGGACAGTGAGAATTACAGCAACTCTCTGGCTCTGCCAATGACCCGCTGTGTGACTGTAAGCAAGTCACTTAACTTTTGTGCCTCTGTTTCCACATCTATAAAATAGGGATAATAATGTTTACTAAACTTTATAAACCACTTGAAGATCTATGGATGAAAAGCACCATCTAAATGCTGAGCAGTGATATTATTGCTTTTCTCAAGCTAATATCCATGCAGCTCTAAATCCTCCTTGCCTTTCTCAGGTGAGTAGTTTACAGAATGCAAAGTCACTCTGAATCTAGGATTAGAACCATCTCTAGGCAAAATTGGGTACTTCCTTTTTTAACTCCTGCGTGCTTTTTTTTAAAGGCAGTTTACCAAGTTTCCGTCCTAGTCCATCAAGGCGAGCAGATATCAGAGTGCTGACAATAGGTATGTCTATCAGAGTTACATTAGCAGCCCTGGTCGCTTCCCCATGCAGCATGCTCAGAAGAGGAGATGGAAAGTCAGCTGGAAATGCTGACACTGGATAAGTAGCAGAAGTTAGAAAATTCACAGGAAAATTAAGTCCGAGGTGATATTTAAATGTTCCCCAACATGGTAGATTTTTAACAGTATGAATTCACCCAAAATTCACTGCACATTTAAAAAATGTCAGCATACATTTATATGTGGTGCCATCCCTCATTTCATAATAAGTAATGATGTATTACAGTAATGTAGTATCTTACATTTACAGTGTACCATTCATTCAAAAGCACTTTCAAACTTAGATTGATATGTACATCATGCACAGGGATAACTTCATCCACCACTGTATGGCAGCCACATCTGGGGGTCGGCAGGTAAGTAACTTTGCAGAATATTACTACATAATAGTTTGGGACAGGAAACTGCCAGGAAAATTCAGGTATGCAGAATGTAAGTGTTCACACTGGATTTGGCTAGGCTCCTGGAGATAACACCCTTATTTACCATGTAGTGCAGTTGCAATTCTTAAAAGCATTATAGATACTATGTACCTAATCATTAAATATTTGAGGAGCTATAAATGGTTATGTTCCTGCCCACCTTGGCATCTTCTCCCTCCTTCCAACACAGTCCTCCCTATGGAATCAAACCAGTAGTAAATTTATGTGAGAAATAACTGCTGGGAAAAGCTTTAAGGGCACAGTTACTGTACTGGACTTCCATTTCCACACTGCTCCAGATCAAAAATGTAACTTCTAATACTGCTTGGCCTCTTCACATCTGTTGAAGATACCCTAGGGGTATATCTACACTGCACACTAAGACAAGGTTCTGACTCAGGTTTGAGCCAAAGCCCCCCCCTTCTATCCACACACAAATCAGCCTGATTTAGGTCACCCAACACTCAGAACTCGGGTCCTAGGACCTTGTTGGGGTGGGGTCAGAGCCTGAATCCCACTGAGACTTGTGCCCAAGTCCTGTCACTTTGAAGTGTGGACGCAGTTCAGACCCAAGTCAGAAGGTCTGCTTAGTGAAGTATGGATGCATTACCACGCTGTGAGATCCAACAATTGTAAACCCAGGTGTAAAATTCAATCTGTACATGGGCTTGGCAAAACTGAGTCCACAAGCCTGGATCCCCAGACCCAGTGCCAGGTAGAAATACCCTTAACTGACCTAATCTGTTGTTAGGAGTTTGCCTGAAGTGAGCAGGAGCAGGAGTGAGTCCTAATGTCAGCCTTGGCTAAAGGTCCAGTTGGCAATTTACTTGGGAATGTCAAATTGTGTGGTGATAAAAATCTAAATCTTTTACATTGGCAGTTTTTATGTCTGCTAATAGTTCAAATTTTGCAAATGCTTCTGAGTTTATTGCTAGATTTTTTATTTTTATTTACTTTAAGATTAGTTAGTGTTAGATGTGATATTCCTGGTTTGGGAAAACTTGTGCCAATGCTATCAGTTTTCTAAGATTTCACAAGCCCTGTCCAGGGAAAAAATAAAATAAAATAAGTAAGTAGTGATTTCATGCCAGACTTGATGATGCTTCTAACTTTTCTGTTGGAGATTTTCCACCCAACACAGCTCTATATGAAGAGGGCCCATAGGCGGAATTATAGTTGCCAGATTTTGTGATAAGCCATTTTTCCCTTCTATCTGTGACACAACTAATAGTGACAGGGTGAAACAGACAGGAAAGAGTTAAGGGCTGCCTTTCTGTCGCATTACTCAGCAAGGGATTTCAGTAAAGGCCTGTCCTCTTTCCAGGGTTAAGCCAGACCAGGGGAAAGACTCTGAGTCTGCAGCCTGCTTTGGTTTGGGGAATTGCTTTGTTTTTTTTTATTTCAAAAGATTTTGTGTTTAAATAATAAACTGTATCCTGAGGCAAGGGCCTGAAACGGACTTGGGAGTGGCACTGGTTCTTTCTGGGACTAGGGAGACAGTCCACCAATTTACACTAATAACTAAATGAAAGTACTGATAATTTAGGCCTGTGTTTTCATTGTAATTATAGAAGAATATCAATCTGGGGCCAAAATATTCCCTCAACTGTACCTGTTCTATCTTGCTGGGCCAAATTCTTCCCAGACTTACATTTGGTGCAATCCCAACCTATTTCCCGATCTGCACTCAGTCAACTCAATTGAAGTCAATGAGGGGCACACTGGGTGTAGATCAGAGTAGAATATGTAACTGGGGGCACATTTTAGTCTCTGTTACACATAGAAAGTGGGGAAACAAATAAACAAGAAAACCAACAGCTTCCAGAGCGAGATTTTCAAAACTAGTGACTATATAGCACGTACAAATAGAAATGTTTACATGCAAATGAGCTCTTAGACACAGACTCCCTTTTGTGTAGGCATGCACAAATACAGGATTTGTACAGTAGATGCTGTGCTGGTGGGCTATAAAGAATATTTGCCTACTGAGCTGCATTTTTGACTTCAGTACTAAATAACATTAATCCTGCACTTTTACACTGGTTGAGACTCTCAGAATACTTCACAAATGTCTGGGGCCTGGGTTTCAGTTCTGTCACTCAGGCAATGTAAAGAGACCTTAGCATAGTTGAGAATCAGTCCCTAGCAGTTACAGTCTAAGACTTCAAAAGCACCCAAGTAAGATAGGTGCTGCATGGTAAGAATTATTATTCCCATTTTACATTTGGAAGAACTGAGACCGAAAAAGGCTGTCTCGTATTCATACACAGCTAGTCTGTGGCAGAACAGGGGCTAAAACTCAGCTCTCCTGGCTCCCAGTCCTATGCTTGAACCGCTGTACACGTTACTGTTCTCTAGAGAGTCCCTCCCCCCAAAAAAACCCCTCACCACCCTATTATTTCTGTTGTCCTACTGAAATGATTTTCTAGTGTCTCACCAAACTGAACTAAACAAAGGTCAATGCTACCACAGTCTCATTAAAATCCATATGTTCACCAAAATGCCATCACTTATGTCTTGCAGTTTCTGAAACATTAGGTATGATGTTCACATTATTACTCGCTAAACAGTTTCTTATACCATTCAGGCCAATTACTTGGTGATCCTACAATGCATATCAACATTCATGAATTCTGAATGATACAAAGAGCTTTTAATGATACTTTCAGAGGATGAAATGTATAGGTTTCAAAAAGGTATGCGAAAATATGGATATTAGGCATAATGGTTAGAGGTAGGAGGAGCACACGAGATAAACAAGCTAGACAAGTTCAAAAACCTTTAGTGATTGTGTAGCAATCTGTAATGAAAATTCAAGTGCCTTCCCTTTAATGATCCATTTATCTCTTCGACATGATTTTTTATCATTCTAACTGGCAATGCTCCTGTTTTCTGGGTGTTTCCCGTGAATTTGTTTTGTCAAACAAGTCTTTAATACCAGATAGGTTAGGCCGCTTCCTGAAGATTTTCACTGAACAAATTATCCTTTTTCAAAGGAAAACAAAGATACATTATTTTATATCTAAATTAGGAATTCTGACAGGCTCCTTGTTATTGAAGGAGGGAGGAATTTAAGAGGCTTTAACACCTCTCCCTGTGGTGGTAGGTGTATCTTTTTATGGAATCATTACTATAAGTGGCACTTTTAAATTCTGTTACATTTGTGCATAGATTATCATGTGAATAAATAGGTTTGGTGTTTTGGAAAATGGAGAAAGAGTCATTGTACAATTGCAACTCAGGGATGAAACATTGGACTATGTTGTCCTAATTTCAAGGGACATAAATTAAAAATAATATTTTAAATATTTTTTTCTTGGATTTTAAAAGCATCTTTTTATTATTAAAGCTAAGAATTCTTTTTAAAAAATGGTTTATGGGACCTGATCCTGCATTTTGCAGCCTCAGTAGACTCCTTGAAACTTATCTCCCTCAGTTGTCATTTAAGTTAAATAAGTGAAAACATGTCTATAAATATTAAGTATGTTGATTCCTATTTAAAGATACCTACCTAAGGGCTTGAACCTTCAACCCTTAATGATGTAAAAATCCTGTTGAGTTCAAGAGGGCCACTCCATAAGTGGTAGGATTACTCATGTGAGTGAAGGTTGTACCCTGAATTTGTGGCTTCATCTACTTGACAGTGTCTGTTTAATGTTATAAGGCCCAGTTTAGGTCCCATTGAAGTCCCAGTCAGAAAATGTGCTCCAGAACCATATTGCTTTTGGGGTATTTATAGATCTGGAGATTTAAGAATCTTCTAGTTTAGAGGCAGGCTCCGCTGGCACTAGTTAATTTTCAGCAATGCTGTATATATAGTCCCAACTATTAGGTATAGACACTGGACATACATGACAGGTCTCAGAGTAGCAGCCATGTTAGTCTGTATTCGCAAAAAGAAAAAGAGGACTTGTGGCACCTTAGAGACTAACAAATTTATTTGAGCATAAGCTTTTGTGAGCTATAGCATCCGATGAAGTGAGCTGTAGATCACAAAAGCTTATGCTCAAATAAATTTGTTAGTCTCTGAGGTGCCACAAGTCCTCCTTTTCTTTTTGCGGATACATGGAAATCCTCTCTACTGCAGGCTATAAGACAAATTCTATGATGAACAGAAGTTATGAGACAGCACCGTTGTTTACAATAAAATGGTCATTTTGACAGGTTAAACACTTCATTCTTTTTATTTAAATGGGAGATATGCCTGAATAAAGACTGTAGGATCACCAAGTAATCTTAAATTATCCCTCAGTATCACCAGGGACCAATTGTCCCAGTAGCATGATCAGTGCCTTGACCAAAAAAAAGAAAAAGAAAAAAAGAAGTGATAGTTATTTGATATAAACATTTATTGCACAATGTATATTTAGCCTGGTAATGGTAACAGAAAATTACTTCCTTCAAAACAGATAATATGCTTTCCTCTATTATTTGCAAATTTTCTAACATTATGTTTTTATGTATTGTTCTGTAATTCTTATACATTATCATCTCTTTCTCACTCTCTCTCTGCCTGCCCCCCCCCTCAACAAACTGATTTTTTTGGATTAAAAACAAGAATGATGACAAACAGCATACAGTTACTTGTACTCTGCCTCTGCAGGACAGGAGGAATTTTAAGGCACCTTCCAGTGTAGCATACGAGTAGTGCCTATTAATGAGGACCCTTGGTCCGTAGGTCATTCACAAGTAATTATTTTTTCAGATTACTCCTATTAAATTCTGCACTTTGTACACAGACATTGTCCGATGAGGGCGCTATAAATCATTTTGGACCAGAGTCGGGTACCTGTATTCACACTAAGGAACATCTTACTGAACAACTAGACCCACTGAAGTCACTGGCCTTACTCCTGGACGATCAAGGTGCTATTCAGTAAGTAAGGGTATCAGAATCTTCCCATTACATTATAAAGGTCTGAGGAGGCCTGTGAGTCATTTTTAGAATTAATATATTGAAATCAGAAAACATGGAAAATACAAGATGGTGCTTGCAATATAATCACTAGCACACGGTACCTAATTTATTACTTTGATGTGATGTTTATATTATCACTCAAGATTTTCACAGATTAATCCAAAAGATGTGATTTAAAAAAGAGAGGCTGGAATGTTTGATTAAGGTAAATCAGAATCTCAAATGAGGGTGGGGAATATGTGTTGTAACAAGAGTCAGTTTGGAGCAATGAATTAAGCATATTTTTCTCTTCTTTTTATCCCTCAACAATGCCCACATTCAGCAAAGCACTCAGACCTGTGCTTAACCTTAAAGCATGTGAGTAATCTCATTCCTATTCAGCAAAGCATTTAAACAGGTACTTGCTTAAGTCTCTGGCTGAACTGTGACCCACACCCCCAGTATAACAATAGTTAGGAGTCAGGACTCCTTGACTATCCAATACATATTTTTAAAGCACAGTTTTAACAATCACAGTACTTCTGATATTTTTCTAGTGATCTGGAAGAATGAATTTGAAGATTTTTTTTAATTGGCTAAAATAACCCTGCATTGTTTGACCTAGGTATATGGGCCATGGTTTAAAGCTGGAGACTTCAGAGGTAAGAAAAAAACAGTGAATTAAACTCTGTGGAGTTAAATTAGTAAATAATTTAGAGTGCTTAAAACAACAATGTTTACACATTTTTAATTTAAAGCTTGCTAAATCCTTTCAAAATTCATTTGTATTTGCAATTACTTAAACTGTGAGTTGTGCACCGGGGGGAGTGAAACTATAGATTTTAAGTACGTAGCTGGAGGTAATATATAAATTCAATTGATCAGTCTAGCAGAGAATTGATGCCACAATTTGTACCCAATAGCACTTTCTTTTTCTTACCCGACTGGCTTTAGAACATTATCAGAAAGTCAATATGATACGCCAATATAGTGATATACTCGCTGTCATAAGTCCCTTGTACAGATTAAACCTTAGGTGCTCACATTGTGGATTATAATGGACAGACAGCCTGACTCCATCCCACTATGAGTTGCTCTGAGAGCACTTGACTCGACTTAGCTCCAAGGTTTCAAATGGTTATCAATGGCCTTAACAGCCAGCCAAACCAGTAACACAGGCTGTCTGTCTCTACAAGACAAAACAGTGGGCAGAGGATAACATATATCCAACACTGCAGTCTGGCTGCAGCTCTCTCTCTATCAGCTGCCTGTCTCTAACTGGCTTTCAACTCCTTGTGATCAAGTTTCCTTTATAATGTCCCTTAGTCTCATGTTTTGGTTCTCTTTCTCTCTTAATTTATTAATGCTATCACCCCTCAGCATTATCTTTTGAACTCGTTCCATTCCATAAAAGTCCTCTTTAGGAACTCACAAGGAGCATCTTGGAAGCATGCCTTTTGGGAAAGTGATGTTTCTGCATGTAAATAAAATGGAAGGTATCGCTTCTGAATGTACTGGGATCAGGCCCTATATTTGTTATTTTTAAAGAAAATACAGAACATTTATTCAAACACAAACTCATAATCTCTGCTGTTACAGAGAAAATTAAAAGGCCATTCACAGCTGTGCCTATTACATTTTTTCCCCTGTGAAATCAGACTGTATACAATATGTACAGCACCATCTACATTTTGCTGTGTAGGTTAATTTTCTGCTGAGGCAATGACCCTTTCCTCTCCACCCACGTAACATGTGAGGCTTAGAATGAGAGGAATCGGAGAAATATTGAAAAGGTCTATTGGCTCAACAGTTGTCTAGCTCTCTCTCAGCCAGTGCAGGATTGTTTCTGGCTGTACATTCACAAGTGCTTTGTTCAGTGTAGTTTTAAGTGACTCAGTTGATGGGAGCTTCCACCACTGTCCTTTCTGAAAACTGTAGTAGACTTCACTGTTGTTAATTAATTCTTGGTCTTCAGCCTAATTTATATGGAACTCTGTTTTATTACTTATATATCCTGGAACCACCCTAAACTTTTAATCTCCCCAGTAGTGTTTATTCCCTTTGAATCCTCATAAACAAAGTTCATACCCCTTTTCAGTTGCTGCTTAGCCAAACAATACATATTTAGTTCTTTAAAGGATCAATTCTGCTAGAACTCACATTAATTTCAATGGGAATTCTTGGAATGGAATGCATGCAGGATCAGCCTGTTAATCTTCCTTTATTAGTCAATACTTCCATCAGCTTAATCATTTCTTGCACTTCTCTGCAATCCATACAATTTGTTAATGTAAGAGTGACCGCTAGCTACTGACCACTGACATGTGATGGGAGAATTAACCTTTGTATCCCTGTCCTTGGTTGGATGACTGGGGACAGGAAATAAAGTTCAGTCACTCACTGGCACTCCTGTGTGTCACACCTTAATAACAATCAATCAATGCTTGATGGCATGTGGAATTCTATGTTCAGCCATAACAGTTCTGTCTAAGAAGGGATTGCAGGATTGCGCCTCCTTGCTTTGCGACAAGATAATTCTGCAGCCCCCAAGTGTATTTATGTGGAGTTTATTTTTCTTCCATTATGAGAAAAATGTATTTCACATCTCTACTAATTTAGGCCTTGATCGTGTCCAACAAGGGTGGACTCTACTAACCATCGGTGTTCAGTTGAAGCCTGTAGAGCTCTATGTAAGTACCAGGGTAACCCCACCTAAGTAAGGCTCTAATCCTATGAACACACCTATGCTTAACTTTTAGTACATGTGTAGTCCGACAGACATCTATAGTTAAAGTTCAGCATGTGCATAAGCATTTGCAGGGTGGGGGTAAAGAGTTCAGGACTGGGGATTGAGAGTGAAATTCATCTGCAGTGCAGAGGACCCATGCAAGTCCCAATGCCGCAAGTAAGCCTGTGCCAAAGATTTAAGTAGAGTGTGGGTCTTCCACGCTGGAGGTGAACTTCACCCTTAAGAAATTTAGCACAATGATATGCTGTCAGGCTTGTTTTTTCACTGGTGGTCTCTTCCACCTTTTAAAAAGCAGACTGGAGACAAAATCCTCTAAATGTAGATCTGATTCTACTCATGAAAATAAACCCTTTTTTGTTATGCTAAGATCAGTGAAGAATCTGCCTCCTTAGCCATTTGGATTTTCTATTTTTTGCACATTGATTGCTTATCAGGAAATTAATAAATGTGAAGGTAAAAGGACCTGCACACATCAGGGCAAAAAAGCAATAGCCGTTAAATCTGCAACATACAGTATATGCCCTTTCAGCAATAAGGACACTGCTTGAAATTGTCAGTGTGACAGATTTACTCTTAATAGCTTAAGCAAATTTCACAGTTTACCAGGGTAATTTTCAAGTAAGAAACATTAATGTGTTTGGAATAAAAATTAAAGATTATAAACTTCATGCACATCTACAGAGGTTCAGCCATATGTTTTGTGTGTCTATTTGAACTATTTGGAATATTCTGGCTGGATAGAAGCTATTGTTTCTGGGAAGGAAGCCACTTAACTGGAAATGTTCCTAGAATTTTACTATATGTACAATATTTGTTGCTTTACCCCATTTATCTGAGGGATTTAAAGGACTCATTATATTAGGTGCAATGCATGGTATATACGGCTAGCCAGGGGCCCATGATTGAATTCAATTTATCTGGGAAAAGGTTCAGTCAACATGTTCAGGAGTAAAGTTTGCATTGAAATATGTGTTTACTATTTATGTTAGTGACAGTGTGTCGACTAGTCTGTTTTCTTTTCTTCCTCCCCAAACTTCCCACCTTGCTACCACCAGTTCATCTCCAATGGTGATCACACTTTGGAGACAGGGATCCAGGCAGCATCATGTTGTCTAAGCTTGCTCAGAGAAAGTCTGCTCAACAATATGTTTAAAACATTAGTGTGTACCATGGCTTGTGTTCACTGTCATTACCATTGTTAAAACAAATAGTGAGATATTTTAGAGAAATAAGGCTGGCATAAACAAAGCTTTATGCTTCTGTACTGCAAGATGTTCTATACAGAAAAGCAATTAGGTCTGTGCTTCACTTCAAGTATTTCAATAGTTCTTTTCAGTCTTTTCCACCTTTAATTTTATGGCTATGGTTTCTAGTTTCTAATGCTGTCTGGTAACCCATATTACTGTCACAGGTTGGAGTTAAGGCTGTGTCTGAATCAGACTTGAAGGAGTTGAGTGTGTGCATTGTGGGTGGGGTTGTACGTTGAAAGTGGGAGAGCATTCATTATAGGGGGCGTGACTGTGAGTGTGTTTGGGTGGTGAGATGTGAAGAGAGGTTGATCTGGATGTTCATATTTCTTAGATTTTTCCGGAACAAATTCTTTGCTGCTGTAATTTGGTGTAGCCCCCTCCCTTCTATGGATCTAGATCAGTTTGCACCTGCTGAAATTCTGACAAGCACTATTTGTGTTTGAAACAAAAAATTGCCAACCTTATCCATAAATTAATTATTTGTGTGTGACTGTGTGTGGGGGTGAGATATATCTGTATGTACACAAACACACTCACAGACATACAGGGAAAACAGTAAAGAGATCAATTTGCCTCATTTCAGATGAATTAATTTCACATTGATTCAAAATATTTACAGGTTTGGATAAGGTGATCATGCTAAGGCTATGAAGAACAGTGAGTATTAAGGCACTCTGTAAGTAATAACATGTGCTGCAATTTCTCATAGAAAAATAACTGCCTGCAGCATCCACCCAACATTTAAATGGGTAATCACAAAAGAGATGCTTCGATTTTAAAGCTTGTTTGGGGAAAGGCTTAATCTCAGTTAAGAATTCTAAATCAGGGGGGCTGAGAATGAAAAGGCTGACTTTTTTTCTTGAGCGTTAAGACTGATGCGAGAACTTCTCAGAAACAAGCTATTTTCACCATCTTTTTGATATATTACTATTTAACTACAAGACTGAAATCTCAGACTAATCTCATGCCTGGGAGAGTCTCCGATGAAGTAGTTATATTTCACCTGTGTAGGCCATTTTGGTTTTATATATTTTACCGTGCCACCCTTTTTTCATAAGTCTCTAGGGCCATGTCTACTCTACAAACTTTGGACAACATCGGTATATCACTTGTCCGTGTGCATACTTGGCTGCTTGTGTCGGCACTGTGCCAGGGATGCTTAGGTCCATGCAGAGTGCACTACAGGTAGTTCTCCCAGTGTGCCACACACTGCTGTCTGGCATAGTGCCTTCTGGGAAGTTTTTGCAATCTATTGTGGAGTAGAAATGAGTCACCCGGGGATCTCTGGGAGTTAGGGATCAAGTTCCACAGCATGCAACTTCCTTCATCCCATAATGCCATCAATATCCCACAATTTTCGCACCTTTGGAAAAAAAAATTCCACAAACCCACCCAGTACTTTTCGCTGTCCAGCATTTCTGAGAGAAGCATGGAGCCTGCACATCTCTGCACTGTTGTCATGAACATTGCAACCGTGCATGAGCTTCCTGTATTTGCAGACCTGCAGGAAGAACCACAACAGCGGGGAGTTGTTGAGGACAACTACTGTTGAGGACAGATTGCTGAGAGACTAGTAAAAAACAATTCAAGGCTGTTGGTGGCATTCACGGAGCAGCTGAAGACCGTGGAGTGCTGCTTCTGGGCCTGAGAAACAAGCACTCATTGATGAGATCACATTGTAATGCTGACTTGGGACTATAACACAGCAGCATCAGAACTTTTGGCTGTGAAAAGCCACATTCCTGGATACATGTGCCAAGTTCAGCCCACCTGCCAGCACAGGGTCGACAGAACGAGAGCTGCACTAACAGTGGAGAAGCGAGTGGTGATTGTACTGTGCATTGCTACAGGTCAGTCGGAAATCATTCTGGAGTTGGAAAATCCATAGTGAGGGCCATTGATGCATCTGTTCTCAGAGCTGTAAATCATGTGCTGTTACACAGGACTGTGACTCTTGGCAATGGGCAGGATATAGTGGATGGATTTGCAACAGTGGGGTTCCTGAACAGCGGTAGGGTGATAGATGGCATGCATATCCCTATTTTGGCACCAGACCACCTTGCCACAGAGTACATCAACAGAAAGGGCTCCTTTTCTATGTCATGCAAGTGTTGGTGGATCACTGGGAATGCTTCACTGATATTGGTATGGGATGGTCAAGGTAGGTGCATGATGCTTGCATCTTTTATTTTTCTAAAATATAGAGAAGATGGAGTATCCATGGGACCACACCCATAAAGTTGCTCCTGGACTGGTCAGGCAAAAGGACACATTAACAGCTTTTATTACCTCTTTAACCATGAATGAAGCCCAAAAGGGAAGCCCCAATTGAAACGGATTTCATAAGCCACTGTTTGGCCCCTACATAGTTGATTTCCTAATGCATAGCACACCTGGTTCAGTTTTTGGAACAAATGAACTCATTGCAACTGAAGGAGGGGAGGGGGTCTTTGTCTGGCAAGGGGCTGGGGCTCCTGTAAGGGTTCCTACTGCATTTTGGTTAAGATGGAGAGAAAATCTGTATACCCCGGGGAAGGAGAGGGGAGGTATTTGTATTCCCCACATTCTGGAAGGAACTCTCCTTCTCTCTCATCTGTCACTAATGGAGCAACCCCTCCCCCCTTGGGATCAGAGTGGGACTGAGTGTTTTATCATCGGCTATGGACATTGCAGGACTTGTCTTTTCTCTTCTGGGGCTGGGAAGGAATTTTTCCTTGACTCCCACAGCTGAGGTGGGGGTGGGAATCTTTACCTTCCCTACAGCAGGTGAGGGACCTGGTGGGGTAAGTGAGGGGGTTAGGTCAAGATGTTGCAAATTAGTAGGTAGCAAGTGTGGCAGGTGTCCAGTGCAGGTACTCATTACAGAAGCATTATGGTTGCCTGACAAACAGGAGTTGGAAGTGGATTAAGAAGAAGACATCCCCTAAGAAAGCTGGGAAAAGGGTGGTTTGAGTTCCTAACGGTGGGTTTTAGGGACGGTATTGGAACTGCAAGCTAGCTATCATCTAAGAGTGGGGTGTGGGGTTTTCTGGTTGTGCTTGCAGGCTAGGGGGCTCTGTAGCAAAGCAAGAGCCTATTTAAAGCAAGATTGGGGTGAATTTTGCCACTTTGCCTTAGGAAGCAGCTTGATTTCTCTCTGTTTTGGGGGTTTTGTGCATTGTTGTTCTGAATTCTAAGAAGTAAAGCAATGTTATGTTGCAACCTTCCAACAAGACTTTTTATGGTTGTTCTCTAATTCTTCTGTATGTGTACTCTAAACAAAAATGAGCATCTGGTACAGCAGAGAAAGCTCTGCCTTTTTTCCAGCTCACAAACCCTCCTACATGGGAAGGGGTGTGGGGCTCCAGTATCGGGCTGGGACTATGTTGGGAAAGGAGATGGCTGATGGCCGCCTTCCCAGGGAAGAGTTAAGGAACCACGCTGGGCAATTTATTGCCAGGAATTCCCAGATATGTTAGGTGAATAAAGTTGTACTAGAATTAAACAACATCTACTGCATCTTCTGGCATGGCTGGGACAATGGCTGGGAAAGGCTCAATCTGAGTGCAGGAAACTTAGAAAAACTAGTTGCTGTTTGTTAGAGACGGACAAACTGGTTTGGAGACAAGAAGTTTTCCCCCAAACTGACTCTGTTGTAATGGTTTGAAAAGGTTGGGTAAACATTGTGCACCTGTGTGCAGTTATTTTTCATTTGTATACATTTGCCCACTTCTAGGTTCCAGCTAGTAACCAGATGAGCTGAAATAATTTACTGCTGGGAAAGCAACTTAAATAATATTTTCAGTCCCACCAGAAGTAGGAAGGACCAAAAATCTTGCAGTAGACCCTGGTCTTTATTGGAGGACTAGTTCAGTTTTGCAAACCCAAGGTGTCCAACTAAGTTTTTATATATAGTATACAGTCATGTAACAGGATATTTTGAATGGAGTGGTGCAGATCTCATAACTCTGGTTCATATGAGTAGTTCTTTTTCAGGGAAGTTATCCCACCTGGGCAACAATTACACAGATGAGAAGGGATTGCAGGAATAGCCTCTATAGTCCCAATCACGTAGTGTGCTGAGAATGTCCTGGAATATAAAAGGAAATGCAGAACCTAGATTTAAGTTAGGGAAAAATAAGTAATTTGGGAAGCTACAGGCCTGTAAGTTTGATCTCAACAGAATGCAAGGTCTTAGAAAAAAAATTACAGAGAGCGTATTTAGGGATATAGAAGTAAACAGTAATTGGGGAAAAAATACAACATGGTTTTGCAAAAAGTAGATCATGCCAGACCAACCTGATCTCTTTTTTTGAGAAGTTAACTGATTTTCTAGACAA
The DNA here is from genome assembly GCF_965140235.1 of Caretta caretta. Lineage (NCBI taxonomy): Eukaryota > Metazoa > Chordata > Testudines > Cheloniidae > Caretta > Caretta caretta. Next base: position 239,012,673 of record NC_134206.1, on the reverse strand, counting down.
AGGAAATGCAAACATTTGATACAGTTCCACATGGGAAATTATTAGTTAAATTGGAGAGATGGAGATTAATACAAGAATTGAAAGGTGGGTAAAGAATTGGGTAAAGGGGAGACTAGAACAGGTCAGGCTGGAGGGAGGTTACTAATGGAATTCCTCAAGGATCAGTCTTGGGATCAATCTTATTAAACATATTTGTTAATGACCTGGGTTCCCAAAGTGGGAGTGTGCTAACAAAGTTCATGGATGACACAAAATTGTGAGGTATGGCCACAACAGAGGAGGACTAGAATATCAAACAAGAAGATCTGGATGACCTTGAAAACTGGAGTAATACAAATAGGTTGAAATTTAATAGTGCAAGGCACTTAAGGTATATCTACCCTGCAATTAGACACCCGTGGCTGGCCCATGTCAGTTGATTCAGGCTCATGGGGCTCAAGTTGTGGGGCTGTTTATTTGTGGTGTAGACATTCCGGCTTTGGCTGCAGCCTGAGCTCTGGGACCCTCCCACCTTGCAGCATTCCAGAGCCTGGGCTCCAGTCTGAGCCCAGACATCTACATTGCAATTAACAGCCCCATAACTTTAGCTCCGTGAGCCCAAGTCAGCTGGCATGGGCCAGCCACGGGTACCTAATTGCAGGGTAGACATACCTGAGGGACTAACAACAAGAATTTTTGCTATAAACTGGGGATGTGTCAATTGGAAGTGACACAGGAGGAGAAAGACCTGGGTGTACTAGTTAATCATAGCTTGATTATGAGTATCCAGTCTGATGCAGCTTTGAAATAGGGAAGTGTTAGTACCATTACACAAGGCACTGGTGAGACCTCCTGTGGAATTCTGTGCGCAGTTCTGGTCTCCCATGTTTAAGAAGGATGAATTCAGACTGGAACAGGTACAGAGAAGGGCTGCCAGGATGATCAGAGGAATGGAGAACCTACCTGACAAGAGGAACCTTAAGGAGCTCGGCTTGTTTATCCTAACAAACCAAAGGCTGAGAGAAGATATGATTGCTTTCTATAAAGATATCAGTGGGATAAACACCAGAGACCGGGGGTGGGGGTGGGGGTGAGATTTTTTAAGTTAAGGGCCAATATTGTCACAAGAACTAATGGATATAAACTGGCCATCAATATGTTTCAGCTTGAAATTAGGCTAAGGTTTCTAACCATCAGGGAAGTGACACTCTAGAACAGCCTTTAAGGGGCGTTATGGGGACAAAAATCCTAACTGGATTCAAGACTGAGCTTGATAAATTTATGGAGGGGATGGTGTGATGAGATTGCCTACGATGGCAGATGGCCTATCCACAACTGCTCTTAGCAAATTATCTCCAATGGCCAGAGATGGAACACTAGATGAGGAGGGCTTTGAGTCACTACAATGAATTCTTTCCCAGGTGTCTGGCTGGTGGGTCTTGCCAACATGCTCAGGGTATAAATTGGTTGCCATATTTGGGGTTGGGAAGAAATTCCCTCCCTCTTCCCCAGGTCAGATTGGCAGAGCCCCTGTGGTTTTTTTTGCCTTCCTCTGCAGTGTGGAGCACGCGTCACTTGTTGGTTTGAAATAGAGTAAATGGTGAATTCTCTGTAACTTGAAGTCTTTAAATCATGATTTGAGGACTTCAGTAACTCAGCTAGAAGTTATAGGTCTATTACAGGAATGGGTGTGTGAGGTTCTGTGACCTGCACTGTGCAGGAGGTCAGACTAGATGATCACGATGGTCTCTTCTGGCCTCAAAAGTCTATGGATCTATGCGATTGCTCAGCGGTAGTTGAGGGCATTCAGCACAGAATCAGGTGCTTTATCGATACACTTACCTACCTGAAGTAGGTATCGTATATATGCAAAGGGCTAAGCTGAAGTTGGTGAGAGCAGCATCTGTCTCAAAATAGCCGGCGTACACTTACAGGAATTTGACATTGCTTAGTTCTAGTAAATTATATTTAGATTGTTAATAGGGATAAAAAATCTCTGATTTTTTTTCTTCACTTTAATGACGCCAGGATCATTATCCAAAGGGAACACATCAGGTCAAGTGTTAACAATATGTGCTTTAAGAAAAAAACAAGAACCAACCATCTGTTCCAAAAAAGCTCTTACAGCAGCATCAGAGAGACTCATTAAGGATTTTTTTTACAAAATGCACAGTACAATTCCTTTGTTCAGTTTAATTTGTTTAAAAAAAATCAACAGATTTGTATCAATGAAATGACCCAGAATAATTTAAATGATTTCTATATGATATATATTTAAAATGGAATAATTTTAAATGGAAAATGCAAAATGCACAAGTCGTCTTCTACTATTGCTGATTTTGTCTGAATAACCCAATACATTAAATATTATTTAAGTCAAACACTAGTTTCCTTATATGATCTCTTACAAATGTGGTTTTATTAGTATTAATCAGTCCCTACAATATAAGGATCATGAAATTCCTACAAATGAGACTGGGTTTTCCATTTGTTATTAGTAAAGTGTTGCAGGGTGAGCAAACTACCACAACAGTCATCTTCAAAATCACTAAATGCTGGAAGGACAGAGCTTTATTTCCTGTTGGAAAATATCTCCATGATTTCTATTAGCCATAACAAAACTTGTGAACCTACCATTAACTCCTTTACCCCATTGCTTGCTAGTTGATCAGTTGTTTAATTATTTTATGTTGACAACAGAATTAAATGATTCTGGGCTGGGCTCCTGGGACCAGGAGATCCAAGTACCCCAATTCCTGGGGTAGCACTGTAGCATCAGCCTGCTGGTTCGGGCCCTGGCAGGGAAAGGAAGCAGCTGGTCATTCTCTGCAGTGACCTCAATGGTGCAAAGTCGTCTTTGAGGTGGATGAAAAGGTGAGGTAAAAAGTGATATGAAAGGAGGCTAGCCTGGTGGACCAATGGGACAAATGACTTATATATGAAATATCTTTTCAGATGATGTAGTAAATACAGTCAATGCATTTCAGGTTATGGAGTAAATAAAGAGCAGGTAATCATATCCGAGTATCCGAGTGCATGTTTGCTGAGTAAGTATCCGAGTGTGTGTTTGCTGGGAGGGCAGTGTGAGAGCCTGAGCGAGTGTCTGATTGGCTGGTAGCCTGCAGGGGGCGGGCACCGGGGCTGTCTGTTTGTTTGTTTCAGGGGAGCCTGGCTGTTTAAAAATAGCCAGAGCTTCGCGAACCAGCTGAGCGGCGGCGAACCAGCTGAGCAGCGGGGGACAGCAGAGCAGCACACAGCAGGAGTTTGCCTGGGAGTTCGCCTGGAGTGAGCCCAGTGAGGCTTACATCTTGCCAACTTCTCTGAGGAAGCTCATAGTAAGAAGGTGATATGGAAGGGTGGGGGTTCAGCTGTTGTGACCTGCACTGGATGTGCCATGTTTGTCTTTCTTCCACAGGACAGAAGCGACTTTGTGTGTACAAAGTGAAAGCTGGTCTCCATACTGGAAGAGAAGATTGAAGGTCTGGAGCAACAGATAACGACCCTGCGTTGCATACGAGAAACGGAGGATTTTCTGGGCAAAAGTCAGGATATGCTTCTACGGGCACAAAGCTCTAAAGATTTAGAGCAGGTTGCACAGCGGAGCCAAGAGACCAGAGAAGAAGCTTGGCAACATGTGACCTCCAGAAGAAGAAGGGGGAATGTCCAGGTTCCAGCTACGCGGACACAGGTAACTAACCGCTTTCATGTTCTCTCCACAGGTACCATTGCGGAGAGTGGACCAGATGATATGTCTGGGGGCAGAAAGCAGAAGGAGACTCTGCTGGTTGGAAGGCATGAGATGCGCTGTCCTGAGATGGGGGGTTCACGACCACCACTCCCAAGAGAAGGGGGCGGGTGGTGGTGGTCGGGGACTCTCTACTCCGGGGGACTGAGTCATCTATCTGCCACCCTGACCGGGAAAACAGAGAAGTCTGCTGCTTGCCGGGGGCTAAGATTCGCGATGTGACGGAGAGACTGCCGAGACTCATCAAGCCCTCGGATCGCTACCCCTTCCTGCTTCTCCACGTGGGCACCAATGATACTGCCAAGAATGACCTTGAGCGGATCACTGCGGACTACGTGGCTCTGGGAAGAAGGATAAAGGAGTTTGAGGCGCAAGTGGTGTTCTTGTCCATCCTCCCCGTGGACGGAAAAGGCCTGGGTAGGGACCGTCGAATCGTGGAAGTCAACGAATGGCTACACAGGTGGTGTCGGAGAGAAGGCTTTGGATTCTTTGACCATGGGATGGTGTTCCATGAAGGAGGAGTGCTGGGCAGAGATGGGCTCCACCTTACGAAGAGAGGGAAGAGCATCTTTGCGAGCAGGCTGGCTCACCTAGTGAGGAGGGCTTTAAACTAGGTTCACTGGGGGAAGGAGACCAAAGCCCTGAGGTAAGTGGGAAAGCGGGATACCGGGAGGAAGCACAGGCAGGAATGTCTGTGAGGGGAGGGCTCCTGCCTCATACTGAGAATGAGGGGCGATCAGCAGGTTATCTCAAGTGCTTATATACAAATGCACAAAGCCTTGGAAACAAGCAGGGAGAACTGGAGGTCCTGGTGACGTCAAGGAATTATGACGTGATTGGAATAACAGAGACTTGGTGGGATAACTCACATGACTGGAGTACTGTCATGGATGGTTATAAACTGTTCAGGAAGGACAGGAAGGGCAGAAAAGGTGGGGGAGTAGCACTGTATGTAAGGGAGCAGTATGACTGCTCAGAGCTCCGGTACGAAACTGCAGAAAAACCTGAGTGTCTCTGGATTAAGTTTAGAAGTGTGAGCAACAGGAGTGATGTAATGGTGGGGATCTGCTATAGACCACCGGACCAGGGGGATGAGGTGGATGAGGTTTCCTTCCGGCAGCTCGCGGAAGCTACTAGATCGCACGCCCTGGTTCTCATGGGTGACTTTAATTTTCCTGATATCTGCTGGGAGAGCAATACAGCGGTGCATAGACAATCCAGGAAGTTTTTGGAAAGCATAGGGGACAATTTCCTGGTGCAAGTGCTAGAGGAGCCAACTAGGGGGGGAGCTTTTCTTGACCTGCTGCTCACAAACCAGGAAGAATTAGTAGGGGAAGCAAAAGTGGATGGGAATCTGGGAGGCAGTGACCATGAGTCGGTTGAGTTCAGGATCCTGACACAGGGAAGAAAGGTAAGCAGCAGGATACGGACCCTGGACTTCAGGAAAGCAGACTTCGACTCCCTCAGGGAACGGACAGGTAGGATCCCCTGGGGGACTAACATGAAGGGGAAAGGAGTCCAGGAGAGCTGGCTGTATTTCAAGGAATCCCTGTTGAGGTTACAGGGACAAACCATCCCGATGTGTCGAAAGAATAGTAAATATGGCAGGCGACCAGCTTGGCTTAATGGTGAAATCCTAGCGGATCTTAAGCATAAAAAAGAAGCTTACAAGAAGTGGAAGGTTGGACATATGACCAGGGAGGAGTATAAAAATATTGCTTGGGCATGTAGGAATGAAATTAGGAGGGCCAAATCGCACCTGGAGCTGCAGCTAGCGAGAGATGTTAAGAGTAACAAGAAGGGTTTCTTCAGGTATGTTGGCAACAAGAAGAAAGCCAAGGAAAGTGTGGGCCCCTTAATGAATGAGGGAGGCAACCTAGTGACAGAGGATGTGGAAAAAGCTAATGTACTCAATGCTTTTTTTGCCTCTGTCTTCACGAACAAGGTCAGCTCCCAGACTGCTGCGCTGGGCATCACAACATGGGGAATAGATGGCCAGCCCTCTGTGGAGAAAGAGGTGGTTAGGGACTATTTAGAAAAGCTGGACGTGCACAAGTCCATGGGGCCGGACCAGTTGCATCCGAGAGTGCTAAAGGAACTGGCGGCTGTGATTGCAGAGCCATTGGCCATTATCTTTGAAAACTCGTGGCGAACGGGGGAAGTCCCGGATGACTGGAAAAAGGCTAATGTAGTGCCCATCTTTAAAAAAGGGAAGAAGGAGGATCCTGGGAACTACAGGCCAGTCAGCCTCACCTCAGTCCTCGGAAAAATCATGGAGCAGGTCCTCAAAGAATCAATCCTGAAGCACTTACATGAGAGGAAAGTGTGAGGCCTCATCTGGAGTACTGTGTCCAGTTTTGGGCCCCACACTTCAAGAAGGATGTGGATAAATTGGAGAGAGTCCAGCGAAGGGCAACAAAAATGATTAGGGGTCTGGAACACATGACTTATGAGGAGAGGCTGAGGGAGCTGGGATTGTTTAGCCTGCAGAAGAGAAGAATGAGGGGGGATTTGATAGCTGCTTTCAACTACCTGAAAGGGGGTTCCAAAGAGGATGGCTCTAGACTGTTCTCAATGGTAGCAGATGACAGAACGAGGAGTAATGGTCTCAAGTTGCAGTGGGGGAGGTTTAGATTGGATATTAGGAAAAACTTTTTCACTAAGAGGGTGGTGAAACACTGGAATGCGTTACCTAGGGAGGTGGTAGAATCTCCTTCCTTAGAGGTTTTTAAGGTCAGGCTTGACAAAGCCCTGGCTGGGATGATTTACCTGGGATTTGGTCCTGCTTCGAGCAGGGGGTTGGACTAGATGACCTTCTGGGGTCCCTTCCAACCCTTATATTCTATGATTCTATGATCAGGAACAGTCAGCATGGATTCACCAAGGGAAGGTCATGCCTGACTAATCTAATCGCCTTCTATGACGAGATTACTGGTACTGTGGATGAAGGGAAAGCAGTGGATGTATTGTATCTTGACTTTAGCAAAGCTTTTGACACTGTCTCCCACAGTATTCTTGTCAGTAAGTTAAAGAAGTATGGGCTGGATGAATGCACTATAAGGTGGGTAGAAAGTTGGCTAGATTGTCGGGATCAACGGGTAGTGATCAATGGCTCCATGTCTAGTTGGCAGCCGGTGTCAAGTGGAGTGCCCCAGGGGTCGGTCCTGGGGCCGGTTTTGTTCAATATCTTCATAAATGATCTGGAGGATGGTGTGGATTGCACTCTCAGCAAATTTGCGGATGATACTAAACTGGGAGGAGTGGTAGATACGCTGGAGGGCAGGGATAGGATACAGAGGGACCTAGACAAATTGGAGGATTGGGCCAAAAGAAATCTGATGAGGTTCAATAAGGATAAGTGCAGGGTCCTGCACTTAGGACGGAAGAACCCAATGCACAGCTACAGACTAGGGACCGAATGGCTAGGCAGCAGTTCTGCAGAAAAGGACCTAGGGGTGACAGTGGACGAGAAGCTGGATATGAGTCAGCACTGTGCCCTTGTTGCCAAGAAGGCCAATGGCATTTTGGGATGTATAAGTAGGGGCATTGCCAGCAGATCGAGGGACGTGATCGTCCCCCTCTATTCGGCATTGGTGAGGCCTCATCTGGAGTACTGTGTCCAGTTTTGGGCCCCACACTATAAGAAGGATGTGGATAAATTGGAAAGAGTCCAGCGAAGGGCAACAAAAATGATTAGGGGTCTGGAACACATGACTTATGAGGAGAGGCTGAGGGAACTGGGATTGTTTAGTCTGCGGAAGAGAAGAATGAGGGGGGATTTGAGAGCTGCTTTCAACTACCTGAGAGGTGGTTCCAGAGAGGATGGTTCTAGACTATTCTCAGTGGTGGAAGAGGACAGGACAAGGAGTAATGGTCTCAAGTTGCAGTGGGGGAGGTTTAGGTTGGATATTAGGAAAAACTTTTTCACTAGTAGGGTGGTGAAACATTGGAATGCGTTGCCTAGGGAGGTGGTGGAATCTCCTTCCTTAGAAGTTTTTAAGGTCAGGCTTGACAAAGCCCTGGCTGGGATGATTTAATTGGGGATGGGTCCTGCTTTTGTGGAGGGGGTTGGACTAGATGACCTCCTGAGGTCCCTTCCAACCCTGATATTCTATGATTCTATGATTCTATATGGGACCAAATCCTGGAAAAACATGCACCGCCTATTTATATACGCTGTATGCTCAGGAAAGGCCCACAAATTCACTGGACCGAGGAGTATAACTCGGCATCTGTTATGCAGCCAGGTCATGACTGGTTACTGCAACAGAATGTTGTTGCTGTGGTGGCCTACTGCTCCACATCATGCAGCACTTGATTTCATGGATTCTTGCTGCGTGCGGGTCAATTGGCCACACTCCATCCTTCCCGCAGTACATGTGTCCGCTGCTTGTTGGTCAGCTATGGAGAACTGCTATAGAGCTCCATGTCTGCAGTGCTCTGTGGTGTATGGTTTCCTTTTCAATAGCCTTTCTGTTGCCTGGCTCCTTTTTTGCAGAAGACATGGTGTTTCTGCTGTAGCTGCATTTTGAGACTGTATATTAATTAATTCTTCTAGGATGCGGCCTTTCAACATATTATTACAAAAAATATCACCGTTGATTAAAGGTTCAATCTTTAATCACTGTATGTGTTAAATTCTGATGTAGAGGTGGGTCCCTATCAATCCCCACTGCTTCAAACATCCACAGACTTGAGGGAAATTAGCATCTGCATTTGGAGTTAAGGCTCATTGATAATTTGAGGTACTTGTGAAGTCAAACTTCGACTCTCTGGTCTGTGTGGTCTGATCCTGAGGGGTGCTGACCTTTTGTAGTTTAGATGAAGCTGAGGTCCCTTGCATGCTCCTTGTGGGAGGGACTGTGTTGCCTTCTGCACACTGCTCTGAGGACATTGTGTGCAATTTCTCCATATTAACTGGAATTTTAATCTAACAGGCTTGTTTTAAGCAAAGAAATAAAATGAACTGTCTGCAGATTGTGTCCTTGGCTTCTGAGAAATCTTCTGTTCCACAGCCACCTTCAATTCAAATTGTAAGTGTAAAAAAAATAATAATAAAGAAGGTTGATCTCCTTCCACTACCAAATACTGTATCTAACAATTAGATTTATTTAATGAATAAACAAACGTGTAGAAGGGACACAGATGTTTTGCTTAAGATTTTTAAAATAGTTTCTGCAAAACACAGTAAAATCAGTGTAACTGGCACAGGGACCCCAGTGGAAATAGAAATGTAAAAATCAGGGGCTCTGAAGAACATCTATACACCCTTTGTGTTAGATAAACAGCATGTGCCAGATCCTGAGCTGGTGTAAATTGGTATGGCTCTGTTGACTTTCAGTGGAGATATGCCAGTTTACCCCAGTGGATGTTTTGGCCCTCCATTTGTGATAGTTGTGCTGGAAGGATTTTAATGTTCTTTGCCATTGTAAGACCTTAGCAAGCACAATAGAAAGAAAGAACAAAAGTGAATAAAGATCTTCACGCTGGGAAATTGTTTTTGCTAACAAACATCAACTCAAACCCATTTAAAGTATGCAGACAATAAGCACCCTTCCTGAGACTGGCTTAATGGCTAAAGCCCGGCAGAGGATTCACAAGATGTTGGTTCTCTTCCTAGCTCTGCCACTGAGTAGCTGCATGACCTTGGCCAAGTCAGTTAATCAAACTATTGCTGTTGTCTCATCTGTAAGATGGGAATGATACTGTTGTTGTATAACAATTGTTATATAACATGTATAAAATGTCTTGGGAGACTCAGACAGAAAGTGCTTGAGAAGTGAAGTCTACAATTATTTATTATTAATTAGTCTCTGTGTGCCATTTATGGTTTTAGAGTCACTTGTATGCATTGCACATAATATGTCTTCTGACTATTGTGATCAATGATACCCATAAGAAGTTAATTTATAAATGTCAGCTCTCAGAAGTTGCTATGCAAATGTATTCTGTCCTCAGGGAGTGATCAGCCAATCAGAATTTGTTCTGATTGTACAATATTCGAAACGCCACATCCTTGATAGAGCTTTGGTAGATGGGATTATATAAAAATGGTTGTAGCTGATTTTGTGAGAACTCTCCAAAGCTAAGATTAAAAAAGCCACTTAAGAGCCTAAATATGAACATGGGTGTCCTGATTTTCAAAAGTTCTGAGCATCTAGCAGCTCCCTTTGACTTCAGTGTGAGCTGCTGGGTACTCAGCACTTTTGAAAATCAGGTCACTTCAATGTGTGCTTAAATATGGATTTAAGCACCTAACTTTAGGCTTTTTTTTTTCTTCAATCTTGGCTCAACTTTCCAGCCTTTTCAGGTAATTGAATTAAATTAACTGAATAAAATATTTCAGTTTTTAGTTTGTTTCCCAATTCTTGATGACTAATACTCTAGATGTAGTGGTTATGAGCCAAAATTGACCACATCTGGAATTTATCAAGGTGCTGCTGCTGAAGTGGATTTCACTGTATTTTATGAGCAACCAGATTTCTAAGGGTAACTTCAGTAAAAGGAAATCCATATGCCTCAGGCGTCTGACGTCACTGACAACTTTCTTTTTATGTGGTTAAGTTTGTAGTTAATTCCCCTGTTCCTCAGCACTGATCAAGAAGTGTTCAGCATGACTGGTGCAAGGGGAAATTGCAAAGCCCTTTCTGCTCCCTCAATTCTGGAATCAAGCTGCTCTGGCTACTCTAACTTACTAAAGCTCAAGATTGTTCTTATTTGTCCAAGCTGCCAGCAGTCTTAATGGACCAGAATGGCACCTTAGGACAAAAGTACACAATAAGCATTTCCCCATACTTTCCCTATACCTCTGTAGGAGCCATTACAGCAGCTGAACATCACCTGAGAGCATCCACCTACTTTGCAGTGATTCTCTTGTGGTCACTAAGCCGAATTCAGGACTTCTGTGGATTGATGAAGCAGTGCAAAGTTGCCCCCACACTAGGGGGACTCTGGGCAGATTGTCTTAGGTATTTACATGTCTGTTTATATTTAGGGAAAAAACAGCACCAGAAAAGATGAAATCCAAGTTGTAACATTCTGCACATGACAAGCTTGAGGGTAAAAAGCCTGAATGTGCCTAAGTCCCTTTGTTAAAAAGGACATAGGTGCTTAGGAGCCTGTCAATGACTGTCAATAGGACTTAGGCACCTAAGTCACTTAGGCTCACATGAAAATTGTATCCTGGGTGTTTTGTGATTTCTTTGGGATCCTGAGATAGGAACTGTTCACTTTTCTCTATTGCTGTACAGTATTCCATATGTGATATGGTTCCATATCTTTTTAAAACATAAACTTTCTTGTGTCCCTAATTTTGTGTCTCCTAGGGTCTTTTTGTCTGTTTTTAGTTTTCTTGGCCTTATCCCATTGTTCTGTTCCCTCAGTCCCAAATGCTGATGGCTTCTCATTTAAAGCTGACCTTTGCAGGTGTCTGTGGCTTTCGAGAGTGCTTTACCCTTTGTTGAAGTGGACTTTAACTTCACTTTTTATTTTAAAAAAAGATCAGTTGGGAGACTCTAATGCTTCCAATTCAGCTTTTTCACTTATAGTACAAGTTAAAAGTCAGCCTGGCTGAAGAAAAGGGAGAAAGCTAGAGTGCATATTCATGTAGTAGAGTAGTGCCTGGGTGCCTTATTATTGAGGATAGCTCATCATTTCTATTACTAGTGGAGCTCTCCATCCAAGGAATGGATCTATTTCGTGTTAATCAGATCCAAATAACTCTGCCGTATTGTGAGTATTGAATACGTTATCAGTATCAAATTTTGCAACTCTTTCACTGCTAGGTATGCTTTTTTTTTTTTTTTTAAAATCTTCACAATATGTATTGAAATATCTGTATCCGTTATTTAAAAATGAAACATATTTCCTTATTTTCTTCCAACGCACCTTTGTTTATCTGCTGGCCTATAATGATTCTCTCATTTTCAACATTCAAATGATCATGTCTTCACTGCCAGCCCTTTGGGCATATAAGATTCCCTTTAGGTCTTCTAAATGCTGTTGAGCTGGCAGGATTGTGGGTACGTGATTTTGAGACATTTCTCCCATAAACCAGCTAACCTCAGGGAATGACCAACAGGAACCAGATATCAAACCTGGATTTCCCTCATGGTAGTGTAGAGCATTCTGAATAGTTCTTTAACCAAAGGACTGGTTCTTTTCAGTCATATGTTGTATTCCTTTTGTGACATGGTGCCTCCAGATAACAATGGGGACCTTTTCTTGGAGGGTGGTTGCATTCCACACTGGAGTTGTTAATGTGTAGAGGGAAGCCTGGACTTTCCCACACCAAAAGTCTAGGCAGGCTAACCTCTCCAAAGGCATGAATTTGATCTGAGAGCTACTAAAAAGCAGAGGAGCAGCTGATCTGTCACAGACACATATTTTTTGTGCAAATAAATTAATAAAAGTACCTCTTTTGATGGACAGGAAGAGTTTTAAAATCCTAAGGCTTGCACATTGACCTGAATGTGCTGACAATAACTTGTTAAATTTCCACAGAAGGTATTAATCCTATTTTTCTAACATCAAAAGGAGCCTGATTCATAAAACATTGCTTCTATCAACGTTCTAGAATTTCACTGTAGATCTTTTATTTTGGAAATGGATGCATATTGTGTGTTGGATTGATTATAACAAAAAACCCTGAAGTGTTAGTCAGCAGTGGCCTGAGGGAACCATCTTGGCAAACACACAAATCTAAGTTATAAAATATCGAAAAGGAAGGATACAGAACAAAAAAGAAGAGTCCATAAAAAACATGAAACCGATGAGTTTCTGTAGCTGAAACAATAATATATCAACACTGTCAAAAATCATAATTGTCTCAACACTGTAACATTATTTATTTAATATTGAGAAATTATTGCAGTCTAGTTAAAAAAATCTCATCTTAAAAATGCATGAAAATAGTATTAAAATTAACATTAAACTGTACAGTGGGGAGACTGGGTGGCTCAGAAAATTGATAATGGGATATGGAGCCTTTCAACCCACGTCATTAATGCTTGAAAGTCATTACCATGTGCAGGATATTTGGTCATCTATGAAAAATGATATGGTAGTCTTCATCCAATTTCAAGTGGCAAATGTGTCCATATCACAGAGACTTACTCACACAAGTGGCACTAAATACTGTAGTATACTTTTGGCAAGGATTGGATACAGGTATAAAGAGTGAACTATACTCTTTTCCTCAGAGGTGATCCCATTTAGGAAGGCATATTGATGGGGCAGCATGGAGAGTTTTGTCATATGGCTGCCTATGCAGTAATTTTACTATGGATAGAGAAATGCAATACCCAGAACTGTCAGGCACGTTTCCACTATTACTAACCATTTATTTAATGTACAATTATTCGCGTTTATTATTACTGTTATTGTCATTATTTAACATTTATAATGCAGTAGTAGCTAAAGGTCACAATCAAGTCAGTCTGCATTATGCTAAGCACTGTACTGTGCAAAGGGCTCACACCAAACCTATACACCCACTTCAGCTCTCTTCTGAGGACTTAAAATGAGCTTTGTGCAGGTCCTCTGCAAAGAAATGAATTTTACCCTTATTGACTAATCCTGAGAAGAGCTGAGCGAGTATGTCCAATGGGAGTTGTGGTACTGAGAGCTTCTGATCAGGCCCTTATTTATAAATATTACAATTAGAGTGTGTTGTTTCGATGGAATAGGCAATTTTTTGAATAAGGGACTTGTTTGTTTTGTTTTACTTCTGTGGGAACAGTAGTGCAATTGTGAAATGGATATCAAGTATGTTTCATCTGTAGGATAAAGATGGTCTCTTGTTTAGATAAATTGTACATATGTCAAAAAGAAAAGGAGTACTTGTGGCACCTTAGAGACTAACCAATTTATTTGAGCATGAACTTTCGTGAGCATCGGATGCATACCGTGGATCCACGGTATGCATCCGATGAAGTGAGCTGTAGCTCACGAAAGCTCATGCTCAAATAAATTGGTTAGTCTCTAAGGTGCCACAAGTACTCCTTTTCTTTTTGCGAATGCAGACTAACACGGCTGTTACTCTGAAACCTGTACATATGTCATTCATCTGCAAATTAGGACTTGCATGTTTTTGGACCTGTTAGAAAAAAAATGGAAACATGTCAGGAAGTGAAGGGGAAAAAAAATCCTGAGATTTGTGACAAATATTATCGTCAATACATACAGCATTAACAATAATGACATTACAACTTTGTTGCAGGCAAATAAAGATATTTGAATGTAACTAACTTCTCTTGACTGAAACATGCTATGACAACTTGAGGTCATTGAATTTAAAAAAAAAATACTATTATCATAATAAGAAAAGGAGGACTTGTGGCACCTTAGAGACTAACACATTTATTTGAGCATAAGCTTTTGTGAGTTTATGCTCAAATAAATTGGTTAGTCTCTAAGGTGCCACAAGTACTCCTTTTCTTTTTGCGAATACAGATTAACACAGCTGCTACTCTGATACCTGTTATTATCATAATAGTTTTCCTCAGCAGTAAATATGGGAAAAGCCTTTTCTAAGTTACAGTGCAGTTTGGATGTATTTCTAATGCATATCCAATGTGCTTTCATAATAACAGGATGTTTGCAGTTGTAACTGTGAGTTTGCAGAGGCTGTTCACTAGACTTTCAAGTGCAAGGCCTGATTTTTTTAAAAGTGTGAGAGCATTTTTGTGTGTGCAAAGGTGGGGATTTGCATGCACCTATACTTTTGCACATGAACAACCCTGCCTTGAGCTCATGCAGTAGACATTTTTCATGTAGAGTTTGGGCATGTTCATATGCATTTCTAAAAATGTGGACCTAAGTCTTGTTTTGTTTGCCATTTCATGCAAGGATCTTAAATCACCTTACAAATTGACTGAGCTTCACAACATTCCTTTGAGATAGGAATTATAAGACCTTCTTTTACAGAAGGATAAATGTAAAATGCCAATAGTCTAAGGTTCATAACAGATGAATACAAGTTGGACAGCAATGAGGTAAGTGGCTTGAAGATGAGACAGTGGCTTGAATGTGCATTATATAATATTAGCTAACAGTTCTTATGCCCCTCCACCCACAATTTTTAGTGTATCTGAACTCCATTTTGAAGAAACATATGAGAATTCATTGTTTTGAGTGGAAACTATAGGAATATCAGGAATTTTGAACTTGTTTTGCTTGTTTAGATCTAAAACTCAAAAGTAGAACTCCAGGGTTGAGAAGTCATATGAACCGAAACTAAAAGTGCTAGGCTACTACAGTGACAGCTCATTCTAGAAATACTTAAGATGTGGGTGATGGAAGCAGTTCTTATCACAGTGGGGTCTATATTAGTAAGTGCAAGAGTAAAAACAATTCTCATCATAAATTTTCAAACACACATAAAATAGTAGTGTTGGAGGACCAGAGCAAATAATAATCCAGTAATCTGATTCTGCTGCTTTAGTGATAGAACTGGAGATCAAGTCACATTGTTCTGATCCAGAATGTTCATAGCCAGGATTTGCTTTCAGACCATTAGAAATAGTGACACACTGGCAAATTTCAGATCAAGATTCAGATTTCAAACACCCGCCTTAGTGCTACCCACTCTTCTCCATCCCCCCACAATTCAGATGTGTTCAGAACAAGGGTTTTCATTCAAGCCCATCTCTGCTAAGTGGCTATATGGTAGGTACAGTACTCTTTTTAAGACATGAATAAAGTGTTTTCTCTGAGCCACAATTGCTACTTTGAGTTCCAACTGTAGGGGAAAGTAAGACTGTGGTGTTCAAATGAAGCTTGACAGTCTGTTTAGAAGGCACCAGCCATCTGTGCTATGGCAGCACTGTTTGTATTTTAATGTTTAAACATACAGCAAAGATAATTAAGAATAACTATAATTAAAAATGATTACAACAAATTACTTTTCCCTCAGCAGTAATGTGTGACTGTAACTTACAAGTTACTTGATAAAGTAACCTTTTGGTAAGCTAAACAGAGTAAAATTGCAATTCCTACCCTGTTTTTGACAATTTATAGATTTTCAGGGGGATGTTTTTTTCCTAAATGATAAAAGCATTTTACTTACTGGGCTTCACACACCCATTTGATGTGCAGTAATTATTGCTGAAGTTTCATCCTTCATATCAGCAGCTTCTCTTGCTCTCTTTTTTTCCATGAAAAGATTAAAAATAGTTTATTTCTTGGAGAATAGAAAGCCAAGTGATTGGGGAAAAAAACCAAGCAAATTTCTCTTTAGTTTCAAAGAGAAAATACTAATATTTGTCTCTGAAAAAACCAGCAACAACCCAAAAACAAAAACAAAATAATCCCCAACCTACATTTTAAATGGAGAAAATGTTAGAAAAAAGCTAGACAAAATTCTGATACAATGTACGCTTTCCAATAACACAAATACTTTCCGATTATATAGCACCTTTCCTCTAAGGCTCTGTAAAGTCCTGGTCCTACAATGACCTCCATATGGGCACTCTTCTATTGACCTTGGTAGGATGCCTTGTAGTCACAGAGGTCTGTCTTCCTGGAGATTGTGGGGTACTGAGGTCTGAGTCGGACTTTCAAGCTACCACTTTGTGGTGGAGAGCGGGATTGGTCCTGCTTGCAGGCTAGGGGCCTGTAGGAAAGTCTGAGATCAGAGTCATTTCTAGAAAGAGCCAGCTTAAAGGAAGGTGCCTTTTTGCCTTAAGGAGCAGCCTGTTTGCTCTCTCTGTTCCTGGGTTTTTGTGTGGTGTTGGTCTGCATTTTAAGAAAGAAAGTAGTTGCAACCTTCCAGCAAGAGAATTTATGTTTTTAATCTAACTTCTTTGTGTGTTTTCTGTGAACATAACAGAGAACAATGCAGGATGAGGCCCTAAGTGCTTTATGAATGTCAAAGGTTAAATGTTCAGAAGAGCCCAGGGCCAGGTATCAAGAGCTTAGCACCCTGCAGCTCTCACTGTGAAGACTTAAATGACCAGATCTTAAAAAAATTCTCAGTGCCAGAGCTGTTGGAAATTGGTTATTTTCCCACAGAAAACATTGGTGAAAACTCAAAATGTGAAATATTTCAGCCCCAAAATGAAATATTAAGATTTTGAAATGGCATTGTGGTGCCTCATAAGAGGAGTTATTTGGATTCCTCATTCTTCCATTCTTCTCTATAGCCTGGGCTCTCTGATTGGACTACATCTTCTATGATGTATCACTGTCTCCCTTTTTGGCAAGGAGATGTAATGCATAGTGGCAGTCGCACAGTCCTACTGCATCACTGGAGATTTAGTCCACCTGGGTAGCCCTGGCCATAGGGGAGAATGGGAGCATGAAACACTAGAGCTACAAGTTTCATGAAGCACCACAGTGACATTTCAAAATCAAACTATTCTGGTTTTCAGCTAAAATATTTCAGTTTCAGTGTTTGGCTTTTCAGTAGAAAACCAAAATTTTCCACAGAAAGCAAACACTTCTGCAAACATTTTTGTTTAATCAATTTTCCATTGAAAACTTGGTTAGATGGGACATTTTTTATGAGACCTAATCAACATCTCGTGTGCTGAGCGCTGTTGAAAATCGGACTTGAGGTGTCACAAGCACTGTGAGGCTGGTAGTGTTATATGCATTTTTTTAAAAGAAACATAAACTGAGGCCCTTAGAAATTGAAAGATTTTCTTATGGGCACAAAGGGATTCTGTGGCAGAGTCAGCAAGTGAGTCCAAGGCTTGACCCCCGGCTTCCAAGTCACTGTTTTAACCTGTGTGCTTTAAGCACACTGTTAAGTAAAATGGGCGGTTGTTGTTCTGTTTTAGGTAGTTCAGCTTTTCAAAAGACAACATCACAGATTCAAAAACAGAGCGCTTAAAAGAAAATAAAGAACACTTTATAGCCTCACTAATTTACAGAAAAAGCACAGTTGTCATATTACAGAACACATAATTTAAATGCTGCTCCAGTGCAATCTAACACAGTGTTTAAAATTAATAATAAGGGCTACTGAAAACAGGCTTAGGTAGGCTTGACAGGTGAATTAAAATGCATGTGTTTCAAAACTGAGCTTGCTACCAGTGCATTCCTGTGCCTTGGAGGTGCTGCAGGTGCTACACCATTGCAAAGGACATGGAACTCCATACAAGGGAACTGTTTCATCACATGGTGGTCACTCAGATTAGCAGAATGAAGAGAATACTGAAGTGGGACATGAATAAAACATTGCAATAAAGTGAGGAAGAATCCAAAACTCTTTCCCAAACTAATGTTTTATTTTCTGCTTTAAGTAGTTTAGTGCTGTTCTGGCATATAATATTTGATAAGTGTTATATTTTATAAAGTTTGCATTGATACAATTATCTACCACTCTTACTGGTGAGCCACAAAATCTTCTTGCTTTAGAATAATATTATTTCATCAGGCTGGTTGAAATCATGTTTGAATGTATTTCGTATTTAAACATGGTGGGCCAAATTCAGCTCTGATGTAATTCTGCATTTGTCAATGGAGTAAGACTAGATATATATTTGAGTTTATGGATTAATGTAATGACAAGATAACAGCATGCTGTATAATCACATACTTTACAATGGGAAATACCAGTTAAGTCAGCTAGTCCATACCTGGGGTCCCAATTCAGAAAAGTTCCCTACAGTACATTCTTCAGTGCTCTTGTTTATAATTTTAAAGGACTCAAACAATAGCATTTCTGTCTTGGAAGACTATTCCATAGGCTGTCAGATCTCACCATTAGGAAATGCTTTTTGAAATCCAGCCTAAATTTTCCTGTGCATAATTTCAACCTCAATAAATTTAGTTTTAAATCCTGTCTTCTGCCACCCTAAACAATTCTTGTTTATTCTAAAGTAATTTGTAGGTAGATGTATTTAGGTTTTTTTAAATGAACTCCTCACAACACATGATATATACTATCAGACTCTGCGCTTTAGGTTCCCATACAGTCCGATCAGTGGACTACTTCAGGTTAAATAAGAATCAATCCAAACTCTTTATTTATCTTTAAGTTTGAAAAAAGTTTAATTTTAGAAAAGTGTTATGTATTCCCATCCTTTCTTTGAGAGGGACTGGAAACAGAAATACCAAAACACTGCAGGAAAAACTGCATTTGCTGAATTTCCAGCCTGGCCAAATCCAGGAAATACTAATGATTTAATGAGAGACTGATTTTGTAAGATTTGAGCTGGATTTCAAGGGATGGGCCCTATTCTGTAATTCCTTACAAAGAAATGATTTATAGTAAAAGTTCACTAGATTCATGTGCGGGCTGTGGTAAAATTCAAGGCAGGTCAAGCAATGGACTATGATGAATTAGTATTTGAAAAGAATCCACATAAAAATAAATGAGGGAAACAGTGAAAACAAACGATAACGAAGTCCTAAAAGATTACTGTTAATGGTATAGTTTCTCCAAAGATTAACAAAAACTAATGCATTTTACTACTATTCTAGATGCATTCCTTACAAAGAACTGAGTGACAGTAAAAGTTCACAGGATTTGTGAGATGTTGCTGAGGAATGTAATGTGGCAAATTTATGGCCCAAGCCAACTTCTATTGAAGTCAATACGAAGCTTTCCACTGAATTCAATGGAAACAAGATCAAGCTTTTAAAATTTTTATTTTTTTTAAAAAATACCAAGAAACAAGATTGGAAACTGTAAGCAGCTGGGTCAGAATTGTGGTTCCACTGAGCTTTGCAGAAAAATGAATGGAGGTGATAGTATCAGGGAAACAGTTCTGAAGCCCTGATTTTCAAGGCCAGCACAAGCGGAAGGTGCTGCCAGGTCTTCCACTGCTGTGGCAGAGCTCTGCTCTGCCGTAACCCCAGCTTCCGGGCCCAACACATCCCTGAAATGCCTCTTCCTTCTCCCTACTCAGGAAAGACGGAGTAGGGGTAAGCACGCAACAGTTGCAACACTGATAAGCCATGCTTTTCTCCTACAGGGGAATTCTTGTCTGATCATTTACAACTGGTTTACAGTCCCTTGATGCCATTACAGTGGCAAGGAGCCATAACTCAACTTGTGAATCTGGCCCAGTGAATTTAGTATAAGTAAGAGCTGTTTGTTGGACAATACCTGGCAAAGCGCAGTTTAAGAATAACTAGCATGGACAGAGGCACTGAGGGAAATCCTTAATTTACCTACTAGACTACTTTCTTGATCTTACACTCATGAGAGGGAGAAGGTCAGTGGATAACACTTTAGATACTTAAAAACTTCAGGTTTCAGAGTAACAGCCGTGTTAGTCTGTATTCGCAAAAAGAAAAGGAGTACTTGTGGCACCTTAGAGACTAACCAATTTATTTGAGCATGAGCTTTCGTGAGCTACAGCTCACTTCATCAGATGCATACCGTGGAAACTGCAGCAGACTTTATATATACACAGAGAATATGAAACAATACCTCCTCCCACCCCACTGTCCTGCTGGTAATAGCTTATCTAAAGTGATCATCAGGTGGGCCATTTCCAGCACAAATCCAGGTTTTCTCACCCTCCACCCCCCCACACAAATTCACTCTCCTGCTGGTGCTAGCCCATCCAAAGTGACAACTCTTTACATAATCAAGTCGGGCTATTTCCTGCATAGATCCAGGTTTTCTCACATTCCCCCCCACCCCCATACACACACAAACTCACTCTCCTGCTGGTAATAGCTCATCTAAACTGACCACTCTCCAAGTTTAAATCCAAGTTAAACCAGAACATCTTGGGGGGGGGGTAGGAAAAAACAAGAGGAAACAGGCAACCTTGCATAATGACTTAGCCACTCCCAGTCTCTATTTAAGCCTAAATTAATAGTATCCAATTTGCAAATGAATTCCAATTCAGCAGTTTCTCGCTGGAGTCTGGATTTGAAGTTTTTTTGTTTTAAGATAGCGACCTTCATGTCTGTGATTGCGTGACCAGAGAGATTGAAGTGTTCTCCGACTGGTTTATGAAGGTTATAATTCTTGACATCTGATTTGTGTCCATTTATTCTTTTACGTAGAGACTGTCCAGTTTGACCAATGTACATGGCAGAGGGGCATTGCTGGCACATGATGGCATATATCACATTGGTGGATGTGCAGGTGAACGAGCCTCTGATAGTGTGGCTGATGTTATTAGGCCCTGTGATGGTGTCCCCTGAATAGATATGTGGGCACAATTGGCAACGGGCTTTGTTGCAAGGATAAGTTCCTGGGTTAGTGGTTCTGTTGTGTGGTATGTGGTTGTTGGTGAGTATTTGCTTCAGGTTGGGGGGCTGTCTGTAGGCAAGGACTGGCCTGTCTCCCAAGACTTGTGAGAGTGTTGGGTCATCCTTTAGGATAGGTTGTAGATCCTTAATAATGCGTTGGAGGGGTTTTAGTTGGGGGCTGAAGGTGACCGCTAGTGGCGTTCTGTTATTTTCTTTGTTAGGCCTGTCCTGTAGTAGGTAACTTCTGGGAACTCTTCTGGCTCTATCAATCTGTTTCTTTACTTCTGCAGGTGGGTATTGTAGTTGTAAGAAAGCTTGACAGAGATCTTGTAGGTGTTTGTCTCTGTCTGAGGGGTTGGAGCAAATGCGGTTGTATCGCAGAGCTTGGCTGTAGACGATGGATCGTGTGGTGTGGTCAGGGTGAAAGCTGGAGGCATGCAGGTAGGAATAGCGGTCAGTAGGTTTCCGGTATAGGGTGGTGTTTATGTGGCCATTGTTTATTAGCACTGTAGTGTCCAGGAAGTGGATCTCTTGTGTGGACTGGACCAGGCTGAGGTTGGTGGTGGGATGGAAATTGTTGAAATCATTAGGGGACGAGAGCTGAGGAAGCGTTGTTCTAAATCAGCCATAAAAATGTTGGCATACTGTGGGGCCATGCGGGTACCCATAGCAGTGCTGCTGATCTGAAGGTATCCATTGTCCCCAAATGTGAAATAGTTATGGGTAAGGACAAAGTCACAAAGTTCAGCCACCAGGTTAGCCATGACATTATCGGGGATAGTGTTCTTGACGGCTTGTAGTCCATCTTTGTGTGGAATGTTGGTGTACAGGGCTTCTACATCCAGTTTGATAACACCATCCTGGCTACTATGGATGTAGAAGCCCTCTACACCAACATTCCACACAAAGATGGACTACAAGCCGTCAAGAACACTATCCCCGATAATGTCACGGCTAACCTGGTGGCTGAACTTTGTGACTTTGTCCTTACCCATAACTATTTCACATTTGGGGACAATGTATACCTTCAGATCAGTGGCACTGCTATGGGTACCCGCATGGCCCCACAGTATGCCAACATTTTTATGGCTGATTTAGAACAACGCTTCCTCAGCTCTCGTCCCCTAAAGCCCCTACTCTACTTGCGCTATATTGATGACATCTTCATCATCTGGACCCATGGAAAAGAAGCCCTTGAGGAATTCCACCATGATTTCAACAATTTCCATCCTACCACCAACCTCAGCCTGGTCCAGTCCACACAAGAGATCCACTTCCTGGACACTACAGTGCTAATAAACAATGGCCACATAAACACCACCCTATACCGGAAACCTACTGACCGCTATTCCTACCTGCATGCCTCCAGCTTTCACCCTGACCACACCACACGATCCATCGTCTACAGCCAAGCTCTGCGATACAACCGCATTTGCTCCAACCCCTCAGACAGAGACAAACACCTACAAGATCTCTGTCAAGCTTTCTTACAA
This sequence comes from Caretta caretta, assembly GCF_965140235.1. Taxonomy (NCBI): domain Eukaryota; kingdom Metazoa; phylum Chordata; order Testudines; family Cheloniidae; genus Caretta; species Caretta caretta. The sequence continues at coordinate 238,990,296 of NC_134206.1, read as the reverse complement.
CTACAATACCCACCTGCAGAAGTAAAGAAACAGATTGATAGAGCCAGAAGAGTTCCCAGAAGTTACCTACTACAGGACAGGCCTAACAAAGAAAATAACAGAACGCCACTAGCGGTCACCTTCAGCCCCCAACTAAAACCCCTCCAACGCATTATTAAGGATCTACAACCTATCCTAAAGGATGACCCAACACTCTCACAAGTCTTGGGAGACAGGCCAGTCCTTGCCTACAGACAGCCCCCCAACCTGAAGCAAATACTCACCAACAACCACATACCACACCACAGAACCACTAACCCAGGAACTTATCCTTGCAACAAAGCCCATTGCCAATTGTGCCCACATATCTATTCAGGGGACACCATCACAGGGCCTAATAACATCAGCCACACTATCAGAGGCTCGTTCACCTGCACATCCACCAATGTGATATATGCCATCATGTGCCAGCAATGCCCCTCTGCCATGTACATTGGTCAAACTGGACAGTCTCTACGTAAAAGAATAAATGGACACAAATCAGATGTCAAGAATTATAACCTTCATAAACCAGTCGGAGAACACTTCAATCTCTCTGGTCACGCAATCACAGACATGAAGGTCGCTATCTTAAAACAAAAAAACTTCAAATCCAGACTCCAGCGAGAAACTGCTGAATTGGAATTCATTTGCAAATTGGATACTATTAATTTAGGCTTAAATAGAGACTGGGAGTGGCTAAGTCATTATGCAAGGTTGCCTGTTTCCTCTTGTTTTTTCCTACCCCCCCCCAAGATGTTCTGGTTTAACTTGGATTTAAACTTGGAGAGTGGTCAGTTTAGATGAGCTATTACCAGCAGGAGAGTGAGTTTGTGTGTGTATGGGGCTGGGGGGGAATGTGAGAAAACCTGGATCTATGCAGGAAATAGCCCGACTTGATTATGTAAAGAGTTGTCACTTTGGATGGGCTAGCACCAGCAGGAGAGTGAATTTGTGTGGGGGGGTGGAGGGTGAGAAAACCTGGATTTGTGCTGGAAATGGCCCACCTGATGATCACTTTAGATAAGCTATTACCAGCAGGACAGTGGGGTGGGAGGAGGTATTGTTTCATATTCTCTGTGTATATATAAAGTCTGCTGCAGTTTCCACGGTATGCATCTGATGAAGTGAGCTGTAGCTCACGAAAGCTCATGCTCAAATAAATTGGTTAGTCTCTAAGGTGCCACAAGTACTCCTTTTTTAAAAAAACTTCAGACATTCTAATGACACAGCATAGACTGTTAAATTTGCAAAAGAAATCTGTCAAGTTTCCATATGACAAATAAATAACTAATCTAATAGGTTATGGAACAAGAGGAAGAACAGAGGTTCTTCAGATAAAATTGGTGTAAGGTGTTGCTACTTATTAAAATGTGTCCATCAATGTATTGTGTGTCTTTACATATTCCAAAAATAAGATATGAAAAATTAAGGGGACTGGGTGGCTCAGGGTATTGATAGTTGGAAAAGGAGCCTTTCACTTCTAGGTCACTATTTGGAATCTAGATCAGGCAGTATAGTGACTAAATCTACTGGCCTATCTAAAATGATTTGGTAATTAGGTTAACTTGGTTCCCAATAGATATGTGTTGTATCACAAAACCATCACCAGCACAATTGACACTAATAGATATACTTGTTGGTAGCCAAAGACTGAATTAGCATGAAAACTGAATTATCCTTTCACCCTTTGGAGGTGGTGCCTCTGGATCAGTGTGTATAAACAGTGGTTGGAACATCTCAAGGAAATTTGTACCATTGCTACTCATCCTATCTTTCTTCTGTGAATGAAGAAGAGGCTTCAGGACTGTCAATTTGGCACTTTTCATGAACATTAAATTCACAAAAAGCCCAGGAAAAATGTATATTAAGAAGAAGAATACATAAATGAACACCTAGCTCTTATACAGGACTTTCAGTAGGGCTCAAAGCACTTTATGAAGGAGCATCATTATCCCCATTTTACAGATGGGTAAATGGAGGCACAGAGAGGTGAAATATAAAGAATATATAAAGAAAAGAGTGTACCACTCAGAGAATCCATCACAGATTTTACACAGAGGCTAGTGCACACCAGGAAAGAAATTCAGGAGTGCAGTCAGTACTGTGTAGTGCAAATATGGTCAATAAAGTTCATAGTTGATATGTCTCACTCTGGTGTCTCAGTTCTTTTATTTAAGGTAGTGCCAGTAGCCTGGGATACAACTTGTACCAGAGCACACAGATATATATGCAAAAAGAAAAGGAGTACTTGTAGCACCTTAGAGACTAACCAATTTATTTGAGCATAAGCTTTCGTGAGCTACAGCTCACTTCATCGGATGCATACTGTGGTTATGTGTGTTTCCGCAGTATGCATCCGATGAAGTGAGCTGTACCTCATGAAAGCTTATGCTCAAATAAATTGGTTAGTCTCTAAGGTGCCACAAGTACTCCTTTTCTTTTTGCGAATACAGACTAACACGGCTGTTACTCTGAAACCAGATATATATGAATTGTCAGTTTTCTTTATGTAAGGGGATCTCAACATTATTAGTAGAACAATTTGCTAAAGTTCAAAATTGGAGGACCTGATTTTTAAACTAGATAGGCTTTAATTTGTACACGCATTTAACATGACTACACACACAAATCAAGTACCATATTGTTTGTGCAAGTAGGTAACAGGGTCATTGTTGTGCAATTGCAATATTTGGACAAAGAAGTTAGTTGCTCAATGGTGCTGGGTTTGTTCAAAAATCAGGCCCAGAAAACATAGGGATGTTGACAGAAATGTTACATTTTCATGTTTTTTTAAATTGTGCTCCTGTGTCTCACTTGCCTCTTAAAGTTTGTCAATTTTTACAGTCTATGAAAAGTGCTGGAATGACTGGAGTCCTCTGTTGAGCCACAAAGTAGATACCACATGGGGAGTGCAGGTTCCTTCCCTCACCAAGATGCCTCAGCATTGTCCTGGATGAGAATGACAGGTTTTGGATGAGCTATTACCAGCAGGAGAGTGAGTTTGTGTGTGTATGGGGGTGGGGGGGTGTGTGTGAGAAAACCTGGATTTGTGCTGGAAATGGCCCACCTTGATTATCATGCACATTGTAGGGAGAGTGGTCACTTTGGATGAGCTATTACCAGCAGGATAGTGAGTTTGTGTGTGTGGTTTTTGGGAGGGGGGTGAGGGGGTGAGAGAACCTGGATTTGTGCAGGAAATGGCCCAACTTGATTATCATGCACATTGTGTAAAGAGTTGTCACTTTGGATGGGCTATCACCAGCAGGAGAGTGAATTTGTGTGGGGGGGTGGAGGGTGAGAAAACCTGGATTTGTGCTGGAAATGGCCCAACCTGATGATCACTTTAGATAAGCTATTACCAGCAGGACAGTGGGGTGGGAGGAGGTATTGTTTCATATTCTCTGTGTGTATATAAAGTCTGCTGCAGTTTCCACGGTATGCATCCGATGAAGTGAGCTGTAGCTCACGAAAGCTTATGCTCAAATAAATTGGTTAGTCTCTAAGGTGCCACAAGTACTCCTTTTCTGGATGAGAATGTCCTCAGTGTTCCTTCATACTTTAGCTTGTCTAATGGGACTGCCAAGAAGGGGGCCAATAGGTGGTGAAGTCTGGTGCAAATTTTCTGAAACTGGCACCTTTCTACTGTGAAATGGACTGACCCAAACAACTCATTTTATTTAGACCACCTAACAGATGGTTATCAGATGACAAAGTCTCTTAATAGTTAGCATCACAAACTAGATTTGAACTAAGCATCTATGGATGAAAAGCTGCATCCAGTATCCAGTTCCCTGAGCTATTGAGTCCCCATTCTCACTTCATATAAAACATTGCAATAATGTGAGGAAGAATCCAAAACTTTTCCCCAAACTAATGTTTTATTTGCTGCTTTAAGTAGTTTAGTGCTTTTTCTTGCATTTTGCCTTCCTTTACTGCATCCTGTTTCTTTATGGCATGATACTATGATTTATACTTAAGATCTAGAGCAGAGGTGGGCAAACTACAGCCAGCGGAACCGTCCTGCCCGGCCCCTGAGCTCCCCACCAGGAAGGCTAGTTCCTGGCCCCTCCCCTGCTGTCCCCCCTCCCCTGCAGCTACGCCGCCGCGCAAGCAGTGCTCTGGGTGGTGGGGCTCCGTGCTCATGCAGGTCAGCATGTCTAGCTCCGGCCGGGCGGCGCAGCTTCAGACATGCCGCTCTGAGTGGCATGGTAAGGGGGCCAGAGGGTTGGATATGTGGCAGGGGATTCTGGGGGGGCAGTCAGGGGACAGGGAGTGGTTGGATGGGGTGGAGGTTCGGGGGGGCGGTCGGGGACAGTTGGATAGGTCAGAGGTTTGGGCAGGCAGGGGATGGGGAATAGAGGGGGTTGGATAGGGGGTGGGGTCCCGGGGGGTGGTTAGGGGCGGGGGTCAGGGGACAAGGCGCAGGGGGGCATTGGATGGGTCAGGGGTTCTGAGCCGGGCAGTCAGGGGGCAGGAAGTGGGAGGGGGCAGATGGGGTGGGGGCCAGGCTGTTGGGGGGGCACAGCCCTCCCCATAGTTTTGCACCCTGATGTGGCCCTCGGGCTAAAAAGTTTGCCCATCGCTGGTCTAGAGTCCTGCTTTCCATTTGTTTCCAATAACACATTTCTTTGATCTGACCTTTGCCTTAATATTTCTTCACTGATGTAGGTCAGTTTTTTCTTTCTTACACACACAATTTTTAATCTTATGTGAATATATGTTTTATATTTCCTTAGGCCCTAAGCCTGCTGCCTGCTTTCTATGCTCATATTCCTGCTTCAAGTAAAAACAACTCTAACAGCGCTCAGAGCCCAAACCTGAAGTAAAAACTGAGCAGAACTTGATGTATTCTTTTTTTTCTTTTTTGTTTGTTTGTTTGTTGTTGTTTTGTAAAATGGCTTGGTTGTTGACAAAACTCCATTGTATACAAAAGCACAAGGGGGCAGCATTACATTAAAATAAATGGTTGCGCTATCTATATGTATTGTAGACTCATACACACACTATTGCTGGCAGTTGCAGATAAAGTGATGTGATTTGAGGATACTCTGACATGTCTGAAACCTCTGTCCAATCGGTTTATTTGAACAGTTGGCATTGGAAAGTCAAAAAAAATGCTCATGTTGGAGCAAACCCTGTTTGCTGCCATAAGTTGTGGTGAGCTAACTTTTTTTTCCAATCATTGTTTATTTTTTAAAGCTCCATCATTTTGTTTCAGAGGATATGCTGATTACTAGTTGGCATGAGGAAGAAATTCTCCCTTCCCAGAGTGAGCAGGTGTCTGGTTTTTGACAGGAACACCTTGTCGAAAAGGGATCCTGGCCGCTTCAGTCAGCACCACTGACTGGGCCATTGACTGTCCGGTTGGCGGCACCATGCAGCGGGGCTGGCAGGGTCCCTGCTAGCCTCTGCACTGCATGGCTCCCAAGAAGCAGCTTGCATGTCCTCCCTCCGGCTCCTATGCCTAGAGGCAGCCAGGGGGCTCCACACATTACAACAGCCCCAAGTGCCACCCCTACAGCTCCCATTGGCCAGGAATCGTGGCCAATGGGAGTTGCGGGGGTGGCGCCTGCGGACAGGAAAGTGCACAGAGCCACGTGGCCATGCCTCCACATAGGAGCTGGAGGGGGGACATGCCGCTGCTTCCGGGAGCTGCCTGAGGTAAGCGCCGCCCAGAGCCTGCACCCCTGACCGCCTCCCAGGCCCTACCCCCTGCCTGAGCCCTGATTCCCCCTCCCATCCTCCAAATCCCTCAATCCCAGCCTGAAGCACCATCCTGCACCCCAAACCCCCATCCCCAGCCCCACCCCAGAGCCCACACTTGCAGCCAGAGCCCTCACGTCCGCTTGCCCCAACTCTCTGCCCCAGCCCAGAGCCCCCTCGCACCCTCCAAACCCCTCAGTTCCAGCCCAGAGCACCAGTCCGCACCCAAATCCCTCATCCCTGGCTCCACCTCAGAGCCCTCACCCCCCACATACACCCCAACCCTCTACCCCATCCTGGAGCCCCCTCCCACTCACTGAACCCCTCATTTCTGGCCCTACCCCAGAATCCGCACCCCCCACCCAGAGCCGGTACCACCTCCCACACCCCAACCCCCTGCCTCAGCCTGGAGCCCCCTCCCACACTTAAAACCCCTCGGCTCTACCCCCCCAGCCCAGAGCCCCCTCCTGCACCCCAAACCCCTCATCCCTGGCCCCACCCCAGATCCCACACCCCCAGCCGGAGCTATCACCCTCTATCATGTCCCAACCGACTGCTTCAGCCTGGAGCCCCCTCCCACACTCTGAACTCCTCATTTCTTGCCCCACCCCAGGGCCCACATCCCCAGCGGGAACCCTCACCCCCTCCCACACGCCAGGCCCCTGAGCCAGCCTGGTGAAAATGAGTGAGTGAGGGTGGGTGGGGAAAGTGAGCAACAGAGGGAGGGGGGATGGAGTAAGAGGGGACAGGGCCTCGGAGAAGGGGTGGGGCATGGGCGGGGCAGGGGACGGGGCAAGGGTGTTTGGTTTTGTGCGAGTCGAAAGTTGGCAACCCCTATCCCTTCCCCAATGATACGCTACTTCACAATGAACTGCACTATGAAGGCTTTACGCCATCCCCTGAAACATTCATCATTGATCATTGATGGGCCATTTGGTACAGGACAGCCTAAGTGGTCTATTCTGGGATGGCAATTTTTATATCAGATCAGTGTGCAGAAGGCACCTTTTCTGATACCACACCATAATGACTCAGTTTCTGAATGTTATTGCTTTGCTGTTAGAGATCACCCTCAGAAATGTTTTGATTCCTAATTGCAAGAATTAACATTTCAAACAGACATTTTTGTGTTATTTTTTGTTGTTTAATTAAAAAAGTCCCATCCAATTATGATAATTAAAAGTCCCATGTCTCTTTTTGTAAGAGTTAGGGGTATTAACCCCTCCTCTCCCCATCCTGGCCAAATTCTGACTCACACAACTACATTCTACTTCCCTAAATTTCCCCTGAAGTTTGCATTGGCTATAGATGCTGACTGTCTACCGGTTTGCATGTCATTTACTCCTGTGCAAGGAGAGTATAGAATGCTCCAATTCTGATTTGCAGTGAATGTAAAGCATTACGAACAGAAGAGGTTACATAATAATATATAAATCCTTAAATGCTGAAACACATTGTCTACGTTTTGTACTGCAGTTAATACCCCCACCTAGTTTAACAATTCAGCCATGCATGAAGGGTCAAATTCTGATACCACTGGCTTCAATAGGGAAAATTCCACTGATTCCAATGGGATCAAGAACTGGTCCGTAAATAGACAGCAATCCCAGCCACCTACTTTTGGTTTTCTCATCCAGGAAAGCCGGAGTTTTTGTGCTCTTGGGCATCACCTGTTGAAAGTATTTAAATGAACACCAACCCACTTGCATGATTGATTGTTTCCACCTGTGTTAAAATACATAATCCCTTTAATACTCCTCCACACCATTTGCTTGTTGAAAGGAAGGTTAAAAAAAAGACTGTTTTGGGGCCTGATCATGTGAGATGATGAGCCCCCTCAACACCCAATGAAGTCAATAAGAATTGAGGGGACTCAGCACCTCCCAGGAGAATGCCCTTGGAAGATAAACAGAAGTTAATGCACTGCATACATATTTACACCTGTTTAGCTGCTATATTACTGATGTGAGGTGTAGGAAAGTGGTGCCTTCCCACCTGGATCTCAGCCAGATCAGTAACTAGAAATGCCATTAATTGTTGACACTAGTCAATCCTCCAGCTAAGAAATTGACTGTCTCTTCCCTTCATTTCTGGAGCCAGGACTGAACTCTATAAAAGTGAAAAAATAATAATAATACATTTTAATTTTTTTTCTCATTCTCTCTCTATATATATTTTCAAAAACCAATAAGAAAAAGCTTAATTGAATCTTGAAATTATTGATATTTACTTTCATCCTTAACTCAAGGAAAAACGTTTTTACAAAAAACTATATAGTTTTTGTAAGAAGTCAGGGAATTCAAAGTTAAAATCACACACACAAAAAGGAAGAAAAAGGGGAAAGTATGAAATTTCACTGTTTAGGTCACCCAAATAACCTTAATTTTGCCCCCATATTCAAGTTCACATATCACCCCAAATCAAGAAACAACTTTATTCCTGAACATTGTACTTAGAGCATCCAGTGATTCATTTTCCATTCCTAAAAGCCATCTTAGTCTTTCATTGTTTCAGTAGATTCACAAGCTGATACCTTGGCTAGTTAAACCCTATTTACGGAGCACTGTTTCAAGATTTTTGAGACATGGGTTCTCTGAGAGCACTTGTGCAGCTCATCTCCTTTATATAAAAAATAAAGAGCACCATCTCCCAGCATTCTCCATATCTAGCTAAATCAGCATCTTGGTGAAGAGCAACTTGGATCCAAGAAAGACTGGTAGGAAGGTGCTTTGGAGAGCTTGCTTTCTCTACAGCATCCCCCATTATTGAAGTCATCTGCCTTTAGGTTATTACATGGGTGGTTAACTGCAGGAATCTTTTGGACTAACCAGTGATATCAAATGCCTGAAGAACTTTTGTGATTTTTTTTTAAAAAAAGCCCACTTCTATCTACAACAGGCCAGAAGATTATGCCCCATCCTATCAAATACAAACCTGGCCATGGTGCTCAACGCATGCAACCTATTATAACTCAGAATGACATCACACACCCTGAAAAAGCTCCAGCTGGTACAACACACAGTAGCTTGCCTTCTTAGCAACACACATCACCATTAATTGTACTGTGTTCTGTTCTGTTCTATTCTATTCAGAGTCTTATATCTAGGGCCCTACCACATTCACGGTCCACTTTGGTCAATTTCATGGGCATAGGATTCTAAAAATCGTAATGTCATGATTTCAGCTATTTTAACCTGAAATGTCACGGTGTTGTAACTGTAGGGATCCTGATGCAAAAAGGAGTTGGGGGTCACAAGGTTATTGTAGCGGGGGTTGCGGTACTGTTACCCTTACTTCTGTGCTGCTGCTAGCAGCGGTGCTGCTTTCAGAGCTGGGCAGCTTGAGAGCAGTGGCTGCTGGCCAGGAGCCCAGCTCTGAAGGCAGAACTGCCATCAGCAGCAGCGCAGAAGTGGGGATGGCCTGATATAGTATTTCCACCCTTACTTCTGCGCTGCGCCCTGCAGAGCTGGGCCGTCAGTCAGCAGCCACCATTCTCTGGCCACCCAACTCTGCAGGCAGCAGGGCAGAAGTAAGGGTGGCGTGGTATGGTATTGCCACCCTGACTTCTGTGCTAATACTGGCGGCAGGAGCACCACCATTAGAGCTGGGTGCCTGGCCAATAGCTGCTGCTCTCCGGCCACCCAGCTCCGAAGGCAGCGCAGAAGTAAGGGAGGCACTACCCCAATCTCCTCCACCCCATTAAAATATCCTTGTGACCCCTTGCAACTCTCTTTTGGGTCAGGACCCCCAGTTTGAAAAATGCTGGTCTTCCCCATGAAATCTGTCTAGTATAGCGTAAAAGCACACCAAAAATCAGATTTCACAGGGCAAGACCAGATTTCATGGTCTGTGAGGCTTTTTTCATGGCCATGAATTTGGTAGGGCCCTACTTAGATCAGACTCATCACCTGAGTATGGTCTGAGTGCCCATGAACACATCACTCCAGTACTCCATTCCCTGCACTAGCTTAGAATCATAGAATCATAGAATATAAGGGTTGGAAGGGACCCCAGAAGGTCATCTAGTCCAACCCCCTGCTCGAAGCAGGACCAATTCCCAGTTAAATCATCCCAGCCAGGGCTTTGTCAAGCCTGACCTTAAAAACCTCTAAGGAAGGAGATTCTACCACCTCCCTAGGTAACGCATTCCAGTGTTTCACCACCCCCTTAGTGAAAAAGTTTTTCCTAATATCCAATCTAAACCTCCCCCACTGCAGCTTGAGACCATTACTCCTCGTTCTGTCATCTGATACCATTGAGAACAGTCTAGAGCCATCCTCTTTGGAACCCCCTTTCAGGTAGTTTAAAGCAGCTATCAAATCCCCCCTCATTCTTCTCTTCTGCAGGCTAAACAATCCCAGCTCCCTCAGCCTCTCCTCATAAGTCATGTGTTCCAGACCCCTAATCATTTTTGTTGCCCTTCGCTGGACTCTCTCCAATTTATCCACATCCTTCTTGAAGTGTGGGGCCCAAAACTGGACACAGTACTCCAGATGAGGCCTCACCAATGTCGAATAGAGGGGAACGATCACGTCCCTCGATCTGCTCGCTATGCCCCTACTTATACATCCCAAAATGCCATTGGCCTTCTTGGCAACAAGGGCACACTGCTGACTCATATCCAGCTTCTCGTCCACTGTCACCCCTAGGTCCTTTTCCGCAGAACTGCTGCCTAGCCATTCGGTCCCTAGTCTGTAGCTGTGCATTGGGTTCTTCCGTCCTAAGTGCAGGACCCTGCACTTATCCTTATTGAACCTCATCAGATTTCTTTTGGCCCAATCCTCCAATTTGTCTAGGTCCCTCTGTATCCTATCCCTCCCCTCCAGCGTATCTACCACTCCTCCCAGTTTAGTATCATCCGCAAATTTGCTGAGAGTGCAATCCACACCATCCTCCAGATCATTTATGAAGATATTGAACAAAACCGGCCCCAGGACCGACCCTTGGGGCACTCCACTTGATACCGGCTGCCAACTAGACATGGAGCCATTGATAACTACCCGTTGAGCCCGACAATCTAGCCAGCTTTCTACCCACCTTGTAGTGCATTCATCCAGCCCATACTTCCTTAACTTGCTGACAAGAATACTGTGGGAGACCGTGTCAAAAGCTTTGCTAAAGTCAAGAAACAATACATCCACTGCTTTCCCTTCATCCACAGAACCAGTAATCTCATCATAGAAGGCGATTAGATTAGTCAGGCATGACCTTCCCTTGGTGAATCCATGCTGGCTGTTCCTGATCACTTTCCTCTCATGCAAGTGCTTCAGGATTGATTCTTTGAGGACCTGCTCCATGATTTTTCCAGGGACTGAAGTGAGGCTGACTGGCCTGTAGTTCCCAGGATCCTCCTTCTTCCCTTTTTTAAAGATTGGCACTACATTAGCCTTTTTCCAGTCATCCGGGACTTCCCCGGTTCGCCACGAGTTTTCAAAGATAATGGCCAATGGCTCTGCAATCACAGCCGCCAGTTCCTTCAGCACTCTCGGATGCAACTCGTCCGGCCCCATGGACTTGTGCACGTCCAGCTTTTCTAAATAGTCCCTAACCACCTCTATCTCCACAGAGGGCTGTCCATTCAGCTTCCCACTGAATGCAGAGTCAGTTCAAGTTCCCTGTCCTAATAGTCAAAACATTCATGGGACTGGCATTAGCTACCAGAGAAAGTGCCTCTCCTGTAAACATGAGCTTCTGCAGTAGCTTTTAAATGTCCCTCATTTTGATGGGCATCACTCATTCTAGTCTGAAAGTTATCTATGTGTCACATGATTTTGCTGTCCCCTGACTTTTATCATTGACCATTGTTTCCACCAGATATTCAGAATCATGAAACTGAGGTTACACTAAGAGTTGCTAAAGCAACTTAAGTCTCCCATTTGGATATGTGTGCTCTCATTTTGGGCCTATGTCACACATGGCATCTCCTGTTTGGGCTTTGGGAGTAAAGAGGTATCCCTTCCTTAACAGCTTTATTCCACTGTAACAATGAAACTGTTGACTAAGTGGTGGAGGAGGGCAGGGGAGGGAAGGGGCTGATGAGCACAGGAGACAGAGGGGCTGATGAGCACAGGAGACAGAGGAAAGGTGGTCCAATCATTAAGGTGTTACAGTGTAAAATGAGAATAATAGTACTTCCATATCTCACCGAGTCTTGATAGGAGGATAAATAGATTAAAGACTGTGATGCATTTAGATTCTATTGTAGTGGGGGCCATATAAGCACCTAAATGAGGGATATAGAACTTTCACAGGAACTTGACTTGGATTGTGTGGCTACCATCACATCTAATGGTGGAACTAAAAACAAAATTAATTTCTTTGACTTATTTTCCCTTTAAATCTCTCTCTCACTCACACACACACACACGGAGAAAGAGGACTGTTGTTGTTTCTATTAACATCTGAGCATCACCCAAGTATTAAGGTGATGAAGGGCCATATAAGTACATAGAAAAATAGAAGAGCTAGATAAGCAACTTAAATGTGAATAATAATCTATTTTTATTCCCCTCAGGCAAAATCACCCTAGTCTTCAAGTCAAAAATATTCCATTTTTGTTTTTCACTTTATAAGAATATGCCCATCATAAAGCCTGTGAGCCCCTTTAGGGTATTCATATAAACATTAATTATCAAAACAACCCAACAACACTGACCAAACTGGTGAGGAATTTCTGAGGTTGGCGACTGTGGGAGATGCCAAACAAACAGAGCTTCAGCGTTCTATACCAGTGACAGAAGCTGTGGAAAATCTCTGGGTTCAGAGAGGCTTCCTCCCACAGGCATACTAGCTGTCACATTTTCTGTCTCCGAAATGTGTCAAGCAGTTAGGCTGAATGTCTTGCTCTGGCATAACTTTGTATTGATTTTTATTGCCAGATTGGTCATCTGCTTTCCCCTCGTTCCTCCCAGTTTGTCAGATAAGACCCTACTATGCTGTTCCTTGACAGAACCTAAAATGTATGTGCTGCTTTGCTTACAACAGCTTGGAGTTCTGACTAACAACTTTCCCTGACATGTTCCATGCAGCCTAGGGCCCCTTTGGGCTAGAACTGGCCGAAGGGCAACAATACCATTTCGCTGCAATTTTTGAGGTTTCAAACAAAATTTTAATTCCAGCTTGGAACTAAAACAAAACTTTTAAAACATTTTCATAAAAATAGAACTGGGTTGAAATGTCAGTTTTGAGATCAAAAGCTGAGCTTTTTGGTTCAGGAAGAGGTGTATCTGTCCTGGAGCTTAGGACAGTGGCCTGGGATGTGGGAGCCCTGTGTTCAAATCCTTATTCTGCCTGTTTCAGAGCAGAGTTTTACATCCCAGATCAGAGGTGCTGGGACAATTTTTATAGTGGCGGTGCTGAGAGCCATTGAACCAAACTATAAACCCTGTATATAATGGAAACCACTTCAAGCCATGGGTGAGGAAGCACCCCTAGTTCCAGCACCTATGTCCCAGATCACTCTGAACAAGGCAGAGCAGGAACTTGGGCTAGGGTCTATCACATCCTAGACTAGTGCATGAAGCAGGTTACAGAATCTGAATCTCTCTCTTATAAACCTTCCTAACAAAAACTTTATCAAAACTGATATGTCTGTTCAAAATAATTTTGATATTGACAAAACAACATATTTTAACTAAATGGAATTTCAAACAGCTCTATTGGGGCATTATCTGGCAACAAACAAATTCAAGAGAAGCCTCCCCTCACATCTGAGGGACCCCAATATGCTGGGAAAAGTGCCCTTGGAGATTATAAACTAATGAGATTTTGCTAAATACTTTCCCTTTCCTTTCTTAGTGTGACTGACACAGATGCTAAGGCAATGTGAAATATACTTTAACAAGGGCTTTAATCCAGCAGTATGGTCCCCAACATTGCACAACTTTCAAGTCCTTTCCATTTTGACCACTTTTCCTATGGCCAAACTCTATTACTGAGGCATTCACTGAAAGCAAAATCTCACGTCCTGGAAAGAACTAATGTAAATGGAGGCTAAATGGTGCATGGCCAATGATTACAATGGTAAGACTTGTCATTCATTTCCTAAGATTTTGGGGAGTAAAAGTGTTGATCTACTTAGACCATTTTTTTTCAAAATTAGGTGCATAAAACTAGGCTTCTGAGTTCATATTTAGGCACCTAAATAATTGGCCTATTTTTCAGAGCTGCTGAACACCCAGAACTCCCCTTGATTTCGGGTCACTTATTTAGAGGCCCAAATATGGATACAGGCGCTGAATGCTCAGCACTAGTTTGAAAGTTGTATGGGGGGAAATGAGCTCCCAAAACATTTTATTTTCAAAATATCTAATGTTTAAGCCTTCCTTTTCTCTCCATTCAATGGTCTTGCTGAGCTTATCCCAATCTGATCTGCTAAGGGAACTTGCAAGATTGTTTTATGCTTTTTTCTTTTCAAAGAAGCAAGCATGCTGGCTAGGCAGGTTTCTCCCAAGTTTTTTGAGCTTCAGTAAAAAGTGGTAGGACTGGGGCAAAATGAATAATTCCATTCTGTACTGCATATATTTTATTTGATCTGCTAATAAATGTAAAAGGCTGAGTCATATAAACTCAAATGTTCATTTACACTAGAAGGAGAGAAAATCAGCTATAGATTCTGTCCTGCAGCTAAAACACATAGGTGCCTCTAACCTACCTTTTTGATTAAACTGGGTGAAACAGAAACATGGTCTTTTATTGGCTTGGTTCTAGGAGTATGGGCAAAGATCTCCCTAATAGAGACTATTAAAGCCCCGCTTCTCCCCCACAGCTATGGCCAACAGTCTGTTTTGTAGCTCTAGTGTAGTGTGACAGGGTCAGGCCAGATGGCTATAGGAGATTGACCCTATTGGGGTCCAGGAAGTGGGCTTCCACCTGCCCATTGCTAAAGAGTCCTCCCCCCCCAGCCTAAGGGGGGGGATCCACAGGACCTGGAAGCCAAGTGATTTTGGGGGACAACTAATAAAATAACAGGAACAGGAGTGTGGTCAAAGGGTCAAACGAAGGGAACCTGATGGGGACACCGAGCAGAGAACCTCAGACAGCACCCACTGCTCCTCGAAGGCATCAAGGGAGTCGGTGGACACTGCCCAGAGGAACTCTGCCCGGATGCGTGAACAGATGGAGGATCAGAAATAGTCCCCACAGTCACAGGAGTCTCCATCGGCCAACCTCCTCTCCCTGGTTTTATAGATGACCATTTTAGCCAGGACCAGGAGGTCCTGCGGCTTTGTGGGGCTATGGATAGGGAGTGCATAGATAAGGAGGTGAGGGAAAAAGTGTAGCCAGAAACGTAACAAAATATTTGTGAGGAGGTGGAATAGGGGCTGCAACCTGGCACACTCCAAGTAAATGTGCGCCAGGGTCTCCCTCATGCCGCAGAAGGGGAAGGTGTCTGGGATAGGGGTAAACCGTGCCAAATACACATCAGTGCTCACAGACCCATGAAGAAGCTGCCAACTGATATCCCCAGAGGGTCTCGGGACCAGCATGGAGTATAGGCTGGCCCACCAGGGCTCCTCACCCTCTAGAAGTGGCAGGAGGTCCCACCACTTTGTGTTGGGGCAGGACACGAGGGTGAGGATGTGAAGGGTGTGGAGCATGAGCACGTATAGGTGTTTCCTTGGCACGGTCTGGAAGTGTACTGGCTGCAAATTGTGCAGCTGGCTCCTGGTGGGGGGGTGGGGTGTCGGTCGGCATGCCCTCTCGCAGGACCCGATCGAGGTAAACCCGAGCAGCAGGCGGCAAAGCGGCCCTCACCTCCTGAAGTACATGCCGGGGAGTATGAGGCCTGGAGAGCTCCATGCACTGAACGAGCGTCAGGGGATCCAGCCAGTCTCCCTGGTCATAGTCCAGGAGGTCTCTGACTCTGGTGACTTCTGCCAAGACCAACCTCTAGCACACCGAGGGGGACTCTGCCACCTGCACATGGAGCTGGGGGTTGTGTAGTAGGGGTTCCATGAGATCTGCCCCCACGGTGGAACCCACGGACTTGGTCACTGAGAACAGTTTCCAGGTCTGGAGGAGATCCTGGTAGAAGACTGGCAGCCCAGAGAGGTCTTGCAGCCAGAAGTCTGCCAGTCATATCGAAGCCCTCAGAAGCGGCACAGGAAGGCATGCGCCAGTATGCTCCATGCCAGACTACCTGCACCATAAAGGAGCCTCTGCAGAGCGTGGAGGCAGAAGACATGGACTGGAGTGTGTAGACACTTCAGGTCCTGCCCTCCCTCCTCCAGGGGCAGATGGAGAACCCCTGCAGAGACCCAGTTCAGTCCTGACCAGGAGAACTCCAAAATTGATGTCCAGAGGTGGGCCAGGAAACCCGGGGCTGGGACCAGGGTGTTGAGCCAGTATCAGAGCATGGACAGGACTAGTTGATTAAGCACCAGTGCTCTCCCTCGAAGGGAGAGGCACCGGAGTAGTCCTGTCCATTTCTGGAGCCTCTCTGTCACCCTTCCCTCTAAACTGTGCCAGTTCTCTGACGGAGATGGATGCATGGCAGAAAGGTAAACACCAAGATAGAGCAGCGGCCCCGTGCTCCACTGGATGGCCTGAAGCGTGGGTGGAAGGGAGCTCTCCTGCCACCCATTCCCTACCACCAGGCCAGAGCTCTTGACCCAGTTGACCTGGGCGAAGAGGCTGCCGAATAGATGGCCTGGCAAGCCTCCACATGCGCCAAGTCGCCCGGGTCCTGGACCACAAGGAGCACATCATCGGCGTATGCCAACAGGACCAGCCGCAGCTCCAGCTCTCGCAGCACCAACCTCGTCAACCTCCTATGGAGGAGACAGAGGAAGGGCTCGATTGCCAGAGTGTACAGCTGGCCCAAGAGGGTGCACCCCTGCCATACTCCTCACCCAAAGCTGACTGGCTCAGTCAAGGTCCAGTTGAGCCTGACCAGACACTCTGCAGAGGCATACAGCACCTGGAGAAACCCACAAACTGGGGTCCGAAGTCAAATGCTCGCAGAGTGCTTAGGAGATACCCGTGGTCCACCCTGTTGAACACCTTCTCCTGATCCAGGGACAGGAGGCCAAACAACCGACCATCCCTACACCCGAGGTCCCGGACCAGATACAGGTTGTCAAAGATGGTGCGGCCTGGGACAGTATAGGTCTGGTCTGGGTGGATCACATCCACCAGCACGGACCCTAGCCAAAGCAAGATGGCTTTCACTACAACTGTGCAGTCCGTGCTGAGGAGTGAGATGGGATTCCAATTTTGTAAATCGCGGAGGTCCCCCTTCTTCGGCAATAAGGCGAGCACGGATCGCCTGCATGAAAGAGGGAGAACCCCGTTCTGCAAGGACTCGGCCCAGACGATGACTAGGTCTGGGCCAAGGACGTCCCAGAACACATGGTAGAACTCCACGGTCAGCCCCGTCCATGCCCGGAGATTTATTGGTGGACATGCAGCAGAGAGCTTCCGAGAACTCGGCCAGAGTGAGAGGCAGCTCTAGCCAGTCTCGGTTGCCTGCACTGACCGTAGGGAGTTCGATCCTAACGCTTGCAGAGTGCTCTGGGACAGTCAGATCTGGGGATAAAAGGCCTGTGTAGAAGGCCCTGGCCCTCCTGCACATCTCCGCCGGATCCATGAGGGGGGTGCCATCCTTTGCCAGAAGGCAGGTGATGTGCTTCTTGGCCCCACTCCTTTTCTCCAGGGCGTAGAAGAAGCGGGAGCCACGATCCATCTCCCAAAAGAGACGGATGCAGGATCGAACAAAGGCACCCCAGGCCTGATGATCTTAGAGGGTCTGGAGCTCCTCCCACTTCTCCCGACACACTCCACAGAAGGATGGTTCCTCAGGGCTGGTGGCCAGAGGCCTCTCCAGCTCTAAGACCTCCCGTTCCAACTGCTGTATCACCGCATCCCTCCGTCTGCTGGCAGCCCGGGTGTAGTCACAGCAGAAGAGCCAGGCACGCACCTTCCCCAGGTTCCACCACCGCCGTACCGAGGGAAAGGCACGCCACTGCCCTCGCCAGGCTAGCCAGAACTCCTGGAAGGACGCCACGAAGCCCACATCCTCCAACAAGCTGTTGTTGAAGTGCCAATAGGCCGGCCCCGGCCTCTCTGCGCAGAGAGAGAGGCCGTCACGGTGGCTAAATGATGATCAGAGAATGGGGCCGGCCGAATGCTGGAGGAGTGGGCCCATGAAAGGTGGAAACGTGATAAATAGATGCGGTCCAACTGGGAGTGCCGCAACCGATGGGCCTCCACCTGGACAAAGGTGAATGTTGAGATGTCATCCGGGTGGAGGTCGCGCCAGACGTCCCCCAGGGAGTGATGTTCGACTGTCTCCCGGAGGAAGTCCACGGTGGCCAGGCACTGCTCGGTCCCCAAACGGGCCCACTCCTTGAGGGTGGTGTTAAAGTCCCCGCCCAGGACCAGGCACTCGCAAGGATCCAAGGTGCCGAGGAAGGCAGACGCCTGCTGATAGAAACGCAGCTGCTCCGGACCCAATGTCGGGGCACAGACGTTAATGAGGTTGACCACTAGCCCCTCCATATGGACCTGGAGGTGCAGCAGGCGGCCCTGCACAGTCTTGGCCACCCCCAGCACCTCAAGCCATAGGTTGGGGGAGAACAGGGTAGCCACTCCAGCCGTATGAACTGCGAGATGGCTAAAGTAGACCCTGTTCCTCCGTTCCAGCCACCAGCTGTGTTCGGCGGCCGGATCCATATGGGTCTCCTGCAGGAAAACCACAGAGTACCCCCCTTCCCGAAGGAAGGATAGCACCTGGCTCCTGGGGAGACCCATCCTACAGCTCTGGGTGCTCAATGTTGCGAAAGTGATGGGTGCCATGACGAGGGCTGGGGGGAATCCTCGCTGGCAGGGTCACTCACGGCCCCCGTCAGGCCACGCAAGAAACCGTGACCTACTCCGTAGGTGAGTAAGGAGTCACAGAAGAGGCAGACCGGCTGGTAGGCCATGGCGGCCTGCTTCCCAGTCCTTTTACCCTCCCCCATGTAGGCCCTCGCAACCCAGAGGATTTGATGAAAATCCCCCCATTGCTGGAGAGTGAGCTGCACCTTATTACGGGAGCTGCAGATGTCTTCAAGGAACTCCCGCAGCTCCTCTCGCAGCGTATGGGAGGCCAGGGTCACTGACCCCCGGCTATCCTACGGAGGGGCCTCTGACACAGCCCCGTGGCCCACGGAGATGGGTAGACAAGGGGCGGACCCCCGACATGATGCCCAAGGGCCAGCGCCATGCAGCCCACCTCAAACCCTGGCTCAGTAGGGGTGGCGGAGGGAAGACAGCAGCCCCTAGAGGGTCGGGACAGGGAAATACGAAGGCCGCACCCTGGGGGCTGTCCTATGGGAAAGAGGAGGTGATGGCCCCAAGGGCATCAGTGACATCACGGGAGGTGGAGGGGATAAGGATGGGGTTGGCATCAGGGGCAAGGCAGGGGTCAGGAGCAGAGTCAGGGAGAGGGGCAGAGGCAGGATCCTGAGCCCCAGTAGCTGGGCTGCTGGGAGGTGGCCCTTCCCAGTTCGGCTCATGGATCTGGAGGGTGGGAAGGGGCCCCTCAACGATGCTGGGCTCAGGATCTATGGTAGGTGTGGCAGCCACAGCATCGGGGGTGGACAGTCTGCAGTGGGGTCCCCGCCTGGGAAGGAGGTCAATTGCCCCACACCTACAAGGGATACACCGCACCGGCCGTCAACTCAGTAGGCTTGGTGGCCATCAGTGGTGTGTCACCTGCGGCCGGGCAAATGGAGGAGCCCACGGGACCCTTGGAGGTGGGAGCAGAAGCAGCAGTTAGGGAGAGGGAATATGGGCGAATGGGAGCCAGGGCGAGGTTGCCCAGATCGAGGCCCACTGGCATAGGGTCGTCCTCCCCCCGGTGACCGGGTCAGACCCAGGGCCTCAATCTCCTCATAGATAGAAGGGAGATCGCCTTCCATCACCTCGGGGTTCTCCCCGCCAGCGCCCGAAGCAACGCTCACCGCAGGGCTCGCAGGGGCTTCAGATGTCAACAGGGCAGGAGGGGCGCTCCAGTGGAGGGGCAGCATTTCTCCCAATGCTTCCACGTCTTCCCCAGCCGACACAGGTGGATGGAATACACCCATGGGCAGGGCAGAAGGCTCAGCATCGGTGCCCCCCTTCCTGGTCTTCTGGGGGGGCCTCTGCATTGGATGGAAGGAGCGGAGCTCAAGCCTTCTGCTTGCTCCACTTCCCCTGTACTAGGGCCCAGCCCTCCATGGCATCATCTGTGGGCTGGCTAACTGGGGTCAGGTCTGGGGGCAGGGGCGATGGCTCGGGGACATAACCGTGGGGCAACACGAGGGAGGGAAGATTCTCCTTGCGGCAGGCCCTCTCCTATGCCCGGCGGTATCCCAGGTGCACCCTCCTCCACAGGGCCTGCCAGATTGCAAGGAGCGAAGGCGGGGCTCTGCCGCTCATCTGGGCATAGTGGGGGAGGTGCCCCATGGGCCCGAGCGGGAGCAATGGTGGCCTGGGAAGGAGGGGTGGTGGCTCCGGGCACCGGGCAGCCAGAGGTGCTGGCAATGACGGGGCCAGCGCCCTGCCGGGGCTCGGGGGTCCCGGATGCCCCTCCTTGCTGGGCCAGGGGGCAGTCCCTCCAGACATGCCCTATGATCTGGCAGAGGTAGCACCGTGCCTCCCACGTAGAATAATCCACCCAGTAATGGGCCCCCTGGTAGGGGACCAAGAATGACCCCTCGAGCGCCTCTCCGCCATGTGCCACCAGCAGCAGTTGAAGCTGCACTTGCCAGTAGAATGAGAGAATGTGACGGAGGGTGCAACCCAGTGGGAAAGGGCTTACTACAAAAATGGGCTTCCCCAGGATAGAAAGGGCGGGTAATGGGGCAGCATTGGGAAGGAAGGGAGGGACGGAAGTCAGGACCAGTCAGACGCCCAGGTCTTCCAGCGGCTCCAGAGGGACGAACACGCCCCCCACCGCCAGGCCCTTCTCTACCGCCTCCTGGGCGGCAGCCTCCGATGCTAAGAAGAACACGAGCTTTCCATACATTTTAGAGGCCGCCACAATGACCGTGGGCCCCACCACCCTCGCCAACTACCACACATAGGTCTCCACGTGGGGCAAGGCGAGTACCAGGAGGCAATGGACGCTGTGCTTCCTGGTCAAGGTCGGGAAGGGGCCCCGGCTGCTATAGATGGTAGCGGAGGCGGTGGGTGGGAGAGATGACATAGCGGCAGGCGGGGGGGCTGCTGCCACCTGGGCGTATGCCCTGGGGGCCGGGGGAGGGACACCCGCAGAGCTGGTGGAGGGAACAGTGGGGAGGGAGGCCACGGCCGGTGGCTGGGCCATGGCAGTGGGGGCAGCTCCTGCCATGGAGGGCTTGGTCTTTTTAGTGGGGCCCTTCCCCTTCTGTTTACCCTGGCCCTTCCTGCCCGCTGCAGGGGGTTTCCCCAGAGTCAGAGGGGACAAGGGATGTGGCAGCAGTGGAGGTCACCCCGGTGTCTGCCGCTCCCGGTGCCCCAGCGGGGGTATTAGCAGGTGGTTCAGCTGTGGCGGTGGAGGTAGAGGCTCAGGGGGGTGACGGGGCGGCAGGTGGGGCAGCTGGATCTGCTGGAGGGGCCCCAACCGCCATGCCTCTTGCCATAATGAGCAGGGAGGGAGGGGGAAAACACCAGAGGGAGGAGAGGAAAAGGGGAAGCAGGTCGATCACTTCTCCCCGCTAGGCTGCAGGCAGAGGAGGAGGGTGCCAAAAAGGGGGGGGCTGGATGGAGGGGCAATCAAGGACTTGGGGGGGGGGTGATCACCAACTTGGGGAGGGTTTCCGGCTCCTCTAGATGTACTCCCCTGCTGGAGTACATCTAGGAGGGGGGAATGCAACAGCATTGGGGGGTGCAGTGAAAAGGGGTTTAAACTAAAATGGGGAGGGCATGGGCACATGGTGGGGCATGGGCACACGGAGTGATAGGCTAAGCAGGCTGGAGGTAGGACAGGGAGCAAAGGGGCTCGCTTCAGAGACTGGGGCGGTGCAAACAAACGAAAGTTGCAGAGGGAAAAGGGCGGAGCAGGCAACAAACTGAAGCTAGTAAGGGGGGCTAGAGCAAAGGGGAGGGCAAAAGGCTTCAAGGGGCAAATGGGGCAGGTAGAAAGGGGCAAAGCTGGGGCGGGGTGTCAGTCCAAGGGTGGGGAACGTGCGCTTGAAAAAGTCAGTTTGGGCTGGCTGCTGCTTCAGGCCCAAAAGGTGGTGAAAGGGTATGTCAAGCCAGGGGAGCAGCTGAGTCCCAGAGGCAGGAGCTTGAGGCAGATGGTAAGTGTCCACTGGGGGCAGTGGAGAGGGCAGTGATGGTGGCGGTTGGGGGGGGACACGGATGGACCGGGGGGCAGGCTCCACACCACACCCCGTGTATCCCCACAAACACAGTCAAAACCCCCACCATAAGAGCACAATTCAAAAGTTACTCAGTCTTTGAAAGCCCCCTCCACAGTGGTCTACAGAGTCTCTGTGCGCTCCCGCAGCACAAATGGTCCTCTTCTTCTCCTCCTTGGGGTTCCAGCAGCTCCAGCAGGTAGTCTGGTGGTCCAGGCAGGCAGAAAGGACCCCTCTCAGGTGGTGGTGGTGGTGTCGTCTGCAGCAGTAATGGCTGG
Source organism: Caretta caretta (assembly GCF_965140235.1). Classification (NCBI taxonomy): domain Eukaryota; kingdom Metazoa; phylum Chordata; order Testudines; family Cheloniidae; genus Caretta; species Caretta caretta. The sequence goes on along the minus strand of NC_134206.1, from coordinate 238,967,987 downwards.
GGCTGGGGTCCCTCACTCCCCTCTTGGGGAGCAGGCCAGCAGGCACCCCCGCCCCTGCCGGGTTGTAGTTAGAGTAGTAGCAGCAACTGAGGGTGGGGGGATCCAGCAGCCGGCTAGCAACCAGGTAGCAGAGAAGGAGGGGATGGTGTTTGGCCCTGCCAGGGGGAAGCAGCTGGATCAGCAACAGCAGGGAGAGCCCAGGGCCTAGCAGCAGCAGGAGCAACAGCGTGCTTGTGTTTGTTTGTTTGTTTGTTTGTTTGTTTGTTTGCTCTCTCTCTCCCTCCCTCCCTCCCTCCCTCCCTCTAGGCCAGGGGGCAGTAGGAGAGTGCTCAAAGGGAGAGATATTGGTCCCTGGTTAAGCGGGTCCCTTTTCCCTGGGTAAGGTAACAGGCGGTTCCAGATCAATCAGGAAGTTGCTGGAACCAATTAAGGCAGGCTAATTAGGACACCTGGAGCCAATTAAGAAGCTACTAGAATCAGTTAGGACAGGCAGGCTAATCAGGGCACCTGGTTTTGTAAAGGACCTCACTTCAGTTAGTAAGCTGTATGCATGCCAGGAGCTGGGAGCAAGAAGATATGCAAGGTGCTGAGAGGATGAGGACATGCTACTGGAGGACTGAGGAGTACAAAAGCTATCTGGCATCAGGAGGAAGGTTCTGTGGTGAGGCTAAAGAAAGTGTTGGGAGGAGGCCATGGGGAAGTAGCCCAGGGAGTTGTAGCTGTCACAATAGCTGTCACACAAAACACTATAGAGAGCTGTGATCCATGGGGCCCTGGGCTGGAACCCGGAGTAGAGGGTGGGACTGGGTTCCTCCCAACTCCCTGTTGGATACAGGAGGAGTTGTCCTGGACTGTGGGTCCCACCAGAGGGGAAGATCTCTGGCCTCTCCCCAGCCCCACTAGGTGGATCAGCAGAGACTGTGGGGATTGTTCTCCTTCCGTTTCCCCATGCTGGCCAGTGAGGAGGTTAGCTGAGTGAACGGCAGGTTTGAGCCATTAGCCAAAGTGGCCAAACTGAGGGCTCCCATGAATCTCTGAGGCGAGCAAATCTGCCAATAAGTGCAGGACCCACCAAGGCAGAGGAGGAACTTTGTCACAGTAGGGATAGCAGCCTTCCTGAAATACAGATACCTGGAAAACTGAGGAAGGTTGGGCCTACTTACTCTTTGCCCTCTGCCTCTAAAGAAGTGGAAGTATGGTCTTGGGTTTGGGACATCTGGGCTGAGGGCCCTGCTCTCCTACAGATTTCCTAAATGACCTTGAGCAAGTCATTTAACCACTCTTTAGCTCAGTTTTCCACTTGTAGGGATTCTGCCCATTTTACGTCACAAGGATTTGTGAAGATAAATACATTAAAGATTGCATGGTGCTCAGATACTATGGAAATGGTGATGATATAAGAAAAAAAATAGTCATTTGCCCAAAGTGTCAGGAGGGGAGTTAAAGACTGCCAGGTTACCCCAACGCTGCAGAAAACCCTCTAAATATTAATGATGGGGGCAAATGTGACTGGGGGAGGGACAGATGGAAAGGATTTACTCCCTGGTAGGCATCCTGCCCCCACCCCTGCTCTCTTGCTTGGAAGTTGCTCTCCCTATGTGCAGGCTAGTAAGGTCTTGTCTTCTTCACCTTTCTTGGGGTTGGACTCCCCAGGGATGAGTTTCTCTAATATCCTCACCAGGGAAACACTCTCCTCACCAGGAACCAGCTCAGTCCCCATGCCTGGGCCAGGTGCAATGGGATCTTACATCATTAGACTTAGCCCTTTAACAAAAATGACTTTGGAGAGGAGTTGATGTTGGATAAGTGTGGCATCACACTGTGCAAACCCTTAAAAACAAGGAAACACCAAGTTCTGAGACACCTCATACCTTCTCATCAATGCAGCACATTTCTATTGACTGTGACAGACATGGAATCTTAATAAAGGACCTACTTCTTCCTCCAACAGAGAAGGAAGCGCACTACATATTTATCTCCCACACAGTGTAACACAAAGCCTTATTTATAGCCTTAGCAACATTAGCAAATATTCTGTGTTGACATGTGCACAGGCTAATTTTGTGGTGTACTACACATTTCTGAGGGAAGTATGAGGTCATAATTAAGATTTTCTGGATAAGTGTCAGGAATATACACATGGCTACAAATCAGACAAAATTACTACCTGCCATATCTTTATTATCTATAATGTATCGAGTTTATAGACATCCCTATGGCACTTTTCACCCGAGTATATAAAAGGATGCATTTAGTGGAGATGGAGATGAGTCACAGTCAAGTTCAAAGTCAAACCCAACATTTTACCAAAGTTTGGGGTAGTTTGGATCAGGAGTCTTGTTTTGGCCCATGATAGACATAGAATCCAATCTCAAAGTTTAGCCCTATATCTACACAGATCAGAGGTGCTCAGATACAAAAATTTTATTAAAGCTAATGTTAAAAAAAGTTATATCATATGAGTGTCTATACATTTGGGTATAGTGTGATGGACAAGATATAAAATCCTAGATAGAAAAGAACAGTTGTATATTCAAAGTATTCCAAAGTTCAGGAGTGTTTGGATGTGTGGTTTTGGTTTGTGTCCATCTTAAGTAATTAGCCTCTGATGTAAAATGTTGCCACACATCTAATCTGCTCAATAGAAATACGTAATTCAAACCACCTCTGAGACATGTATGAATCAGCTTGGTATTTTATGAGAGCTGATCAGGGCAAAAGAGTCCCAAGCCTTAACATGTTAGCTTGCTCTGCATTTTAAAGGCTAAACTTTGAAACCATTATGTGGGAGATGTGCTCACAAAACCTGATAAACAAATAATAGCTCTCTGTGTGTGCACCATCCATGTTCTTTCAGAGAATTTATCCCTTTAAAGTGTCCACGTATTAGCTGCAAGCTTATGATATGATAAAAGTGTAATACTGTCAATCCTACAAAAGGGCCTGCTTGTTTTGAGCTAGTTATCTATGTTAAGGATTAGGAATAAGTTACTGTGGCAGGGTTTAAAAAGAATTGGATGATGCTGTGAAAAAGAAAAAAAAGGTTTAATTTTAAAATATTTTTTACAGTGTTATAGGAAAATACTGTACACTGCAGTTCAGATGACCACACACATTCAAGGAAGTGGTGTGGTCCAGTGGGGAAAACACTGAGATTTCTGAGACTTGGGTTTTATTCCTATTGCCACTAACTTCCTAGGTGATCTTGGGCAAATCAATTCATATCTCTGTCTCTCTTTTTGCCTCGTCCAGCTTGTGAGCTCTCTGGGACAGAGGCTATCTATTAGTCTGTTAGTACAGTGCCTAGCACAAAGGAGTCCTCCTCTCAGTTGGAGCTTCTAGGAGCTACTGTCCTATTAATCTATTTTCTGGAAATTAAAAGAGAACTGTAAGAAGAATACACAAGAGTAGCTGTGGGGAAGGAGAGTGGGTGATGGCGTGGAATCAGCTATAGAGGAAAAGCTGTTACATTCTCTTCTGTGTTCCAGGGTTGATCATCTAAAACATAGGGATTTTCCTCATTGGTTGGTTCCCCATACAGGGGCCCTCTCTTTCTATTTGTACTGCAAAGATGGGCTCTTTAGGAGCAGTATTGTGGACTCTTCTAGAGGTAGGTCACAGTGATATGAAATAGGGCTGTAAATTTCATGTCAATTTCTGGCTCAGGACCACAAGATTTGAATACAGCTCTTGCCTTAAAATGTTTTGTGTTAACCCATTTCATTTAGTTCAGATAGGTTTCATTTAGTTTGCTGTGTGTGATAGGGTTTGTACCCTACACCAGCCCTGATAAGATTAACGAGAGCCCAAGAGGCTGATTAAGTTAGTTGGTGTCACCTGCAAGAGAGAAGGACAGGGTTAATTAAGAGTTAAGCCAAGCTGGGGAAGGGCTGGGATAGCACTATAAAGGCAAAAGGCTGAAAGGGGCTGTAGGGGAAGGAGGTTGGTCACTTCCTGGGATGAGGGACAGCAACAGGGAAATGGAGGAAGTCTAGGGGAAGAGTAAGTCCTGAGATCCTGTCCTGGAGTAAGAACTCTATCAAGAGATTAGGAGGGGGTGAAGTAGCCATGGAGAGTACAGTATTCTCCCATGGTAAACCCTAAGACAGGAGTAGTAAATGGAGACCTGGCTGGAAGTCACTGGAAGAAAACTATCACAAAGCAAGCAGAGAGCAGAAGTGGGGCACCTCGTCGTGTGAGCTACTTTCTCAGATCTAGACACAAGGAGGTGAGGGGTACCTTGTTACACTGTGCCATTGACCTGACCCTATTTTGCTCACCAGTATACATTTAAATATAAGTTTTGCAGGAACGTCATGCATGATTTTGTATAATGAATAAAATATTTTGTATTAGTATCAGTGTTTGATCCTTTGGATAATGATTGAATGCTCCTAACTCCTTATTGGATGTGGGTCATGGCACATCAGGCACCAGGAAAGGAACAGCCCTTAAAATACAGAATGGATGGACACCCTTGTGACATTCTGTACCTCGGGGGAACACCCAGCATCCCCATGTTCATCCTTACAATATAACTGTGGTATCTAATGCAAAGTTTGTCATGTCGGGTGTCTTCGGAAGGCTCATGATGCACTGAACATTGTTGTTATAGTGATGTTATAGGTTGTAATTTCATGTATATAGTTCTGAGGCTGAAAATGTGTCCTCATGGCTTAAAACAAGCCCAGGCAAAACTCTCCAGAAGCAGAGGGACAATTCACACCTCGTCAGGGCATGTATGGGGCAAACCCAACCCATCCTCACAGGAACAAAGGACATTGGCTTAGGCAACAACAGGATCTGTTGGACTCTTGAGTGAGTCACCCCCCTTCCTTTGGTCAGTTTGGGACTGTGATGAGGTAATGTTCAGCTGACTCGGGGGGGGGGGGGGGGGCAAAGCCAAGAGCAGGGGTTCTCAAACTGGGGGTCTGGAGCCCTCAGGAGGTCATGAGGTTATTACATGGGGGGTCGTGAGCTGTCAGCCTCCACCCCAAACCGCGCTTTGCCTCCAGGATTTATAATGGCATTAAATATATTTAAAAGTGTTTTTAATTTATAAGGGGGGGGGGTCACACTCAGAAGTTTGCTCTGTGAAAGGGGTCACCAGTACAAAAGTTTGAGAGTCACTGGCCAAGAGGGAAGAAAGGACATGATAAAAGGGAGAAACGTTTGCCATGCTCTTCCTCTCTTCCAACTCTATCTACAGATATCACCACCAAGCTATTGAAGTGCTGATCAGAGGGGAGAGTCTGGCTGAAGGGCAACCAGCCAGCCTGTGGTGAGAAGCATCTAAGTTTGTAAGGGCACTGAAAGTGTTAAGATCAGCTTAGAATATGTTTTGCTTTTATTTCATTTGACCAAATCTGACTTATGTTTTGACTTATAATCACTTAATCTATCTTTGTAGTTAATAAATTTGTTTATTCTACCTGAAGCAGTGCATTTGGTTTGAAGCATGTCAGAGACTCCCCTTGAGATAACAAGCCTGGTGCATATCAATTTATTTGTTAAATTGATTAACTCCTATAAGCTTGCAGCGTCCAGCAGACATAACTAGACACTGCAAGATGGAGGTTCTTAGGGTTTCGTCTGGGACTGGAGATATTGGCTAGTGTCATTCGGTTGCACAATCCAAGGAGCAGCTTACATGCTAGAGGCTGTGCGTGAACAGCCCGGGAGTGGGGGTTCTTACAGCAGAGTAAGGTAAGGCTGGCTCCCAGAATCAAGGATTGGAGTGACCTAGCAGATCACCAGTTCAGATAACACCAGGGGAACATTACAACTCTAACTTCAGATTTACTTACTACATTCTCTAGTAGTGCACTAGCTACTGTAGTTTGGGTGGCACTGTGTTGAACTGCAATGTACTATTGTTCTAACAACTTTCTTGGAATAAAACCAAGATATACAAGGAGAGTTAACTAACAACCAGCAGCAAACTGCATAGAGAGGAGCACTAGCCTGCAACACGTTCTTGTGTGTCCTTGTGTTTTCTCTGAAAACATTTCCCACTTCAAGTCAGAGCCAGATTATCAGCATCCATACCTGGGGCCAGATTTTTAAAAGAGCTCAATACTTGGTGTGCTAAACTCTTTGGTGGATCTGCCTATAAGTCTCACAATGGGAGCTGCTCTAGAGGTCTCTCTTTAAAGTGAAGACAGTCCTGTATTCTATTCCCCTTGCTGTGTATGGGGGGACTGGTGAGTGTAGGACATCAGGATACATTGTTTACAGTTTCAGATTTATTACATACAGTGGCAATAGAGGGAGTTGGCAGGAGTGACGGTACCATTAGTCCTTAGCAGGATAAGAAATAATAAACACATTGCATTTATGCAGCACTTCTCAGCCATAGATCTTAGAGCACTTCACAAAGATAGGGGAGCATTATTACCCCCATTTTACAGATTGCTGGCAGAGATGAAGGGTGAGATTCTCACTCCTACTCTGACCCCATTAGGCTGAGTAAAAGGCTTGGAGAGTAAACGGATGCTAAAAGCCCCATATCTGGCCAAGGGAGCATTCTCCCCCTGCAGGCACTGTGGAAAACAGTTATAAGTCTGCTTTCCAAGGATCCTGTTGCAAGCCCTAAGGTCCCCAGAGCTATCTAAGTTACTTGAAGGTCACCGCCAGCCCCCAGATCAGTCCAGGATCTAGGGGATACAAAAGTGGCTTCAAGCCACCAGTGTCCTCCATGCTCTTGGCTGTGAGTTCTATGCTGCACCTTAGAGGCACAGGCCAGAATTGCAGAATGAACTTAAGGTGCAAGTCCGCATTCAGTTCAGGAATAGAACCCATGCTTCTTAACTCCCATTATTAGGCACTCTTGCCTGTTGACCCTAGGGGAGATGACTGCCATGGTAAGTATGATACATGAAAACATAGTCAATCACCATTAATTGCATGCTTATAGTGAGCCAATCAGTTTACAAAATCCTTCCAGACATCACATTAGGCTTGGTATTCTTTGGTAGGCAATATATATTTTATCTCTGCAGTTGTTTATTATGGTTTTTTCCCTCTGGTATCCTGAGACTACTGCCCTCTAAAAGTGTTATTTCTAAGAGTCATGGTATTGCCTCAGAAGCTAGGCACTAGCTAATAGAATACAATGACTCTCCTACTGGAAATGACACTGTTCAGTTTCTTATAACATGCCCATCACTGTGGTACCTGCAACCTTCCAGAGTTAAAATACTAATCAAGGAAACTACGTCATTTCCATGTTGCTTTCTATTACACACACTCTTGGAGGGAAAAATTGCATGTGTGGGGTTTTGTTTGCATACTTTTAGTAAGTGGATGTATTTTATGGTGGTGGTAGGAGAGACGAGGTGAAAGCAATGTGCCTTGCATTTGGACTTGAACATTTGTGGTAGTGCTTAGTTTCTAAAAGGAAATTTCCACAGTCTGAGGTTAGGTTCTGTGCAAATGACTGAAGTGGTTTGGCCATAGAATTGATCTTAGAACTAGCATACACAGGCCTTGGTATTTTGGAAGAATTTCCAGGCACAAAGTGTTCTCATACTGACAGTTTGTCTGGAGTCAGCATCCCTCTGAAAAGAATTATGTCTTATTATGTCTTATTTTTTATTTACATATACATCAAACTGACAAAATGAGGTTTACACTTTTTTTCCACTTTTTAGTTTCCAGCTGATTATCATTTTCTTTTAAGATTAAATAAGTAATTTATTGAACTGTAACATCAACTATTTATTAGGAAATTGCAGGATAATTTTAACTTTCCTTTTTTAAAACATAAATCTGCATCCAAGGCCTCGAGTAACTTTGTGTGACTCTGCACCATTAATTTCTTCCAGAGTGACATTTTGATATGAGCTGAACAGATGGAATTGCAGGATTGTTCTAGCAAATTTATCATTAAAAATGCATCCGACACCTGTGTAATTTGCCTAATCATTTTCCTAATAAGCTCCCACCATTAATTATGCACGATTTCCACAATGCAATCAAGATAAAAGTAAATCTGATGACTTAATACCCTTCAAAATAATTGGTTCACCCAACACAAGGCCTCCTTTGCTTTCCATAGCCATTCCAGTTAATTAGAAAAAGGGTGCACCTTCTAGGAGTCAGCAGAATGGAGACGGATCTCATGGCGGGAGGCAGGCCTGCTGGTTTTTTGGGCAGGAGTCAAGGCTATTAACTCATGAAAGAAACTAATAGAATCCCCCTACATCTCTCATCTTTATCTCTCCCCCCTCCCCCACCCCACCCAGTAGCAAACAGATGCTATTAGTGTTCTTCAGCCATCAGAAAACTGACTGCAGGACTCCACGGGTCTAATGAGAATCAACTTTTCTGAGGCTGCTGTCTTGTGGTGCAGCCCACCTGTCACATCATTAGGTGCAGCATGTGCCTGGAATTCACTTTGCTAAATGAGATTTACAGGCCCCAGTGAAACTCATCCTGCAGTATTCCTGCTTCAATTAGCTAAAGATTAATTGTCTGAGAAAGGGAATGAAAGTTTTACTTCAAGTGACCTGAAAAAAAAAAAAAAAACCTGGGGGGGGGGGGAAGGGCTGGGAGGGAGTATGGTTCAGGTATTCCACATAGGCCTCAGGCAGTGTGGAAAAACGTGATAATTTAAAGGTGCTGCAAATTTCCTACACCTCGTCTGGATGAGTGAAATTAACTAGCACTAAAAGCTGTCAAATTAAAGGTTGACTTCTCGATATTAGCACCTTAAATGTCACCGAATGGTCTGTTTCTCTCTCTTCCCCCTCTTTGTCTCTCAGCTTCATTCTCTCTCTTTCTCTCCCCCTCCATCCCCCCCCCCCTTTTTTTTTGGCATACATTCACGTCAGCGCACCTGCACATGCACACAAACATTATCCTACTGCTGTTCCTGCTAACTGCTTGTGCGTGCTTGGGCTGGAGTCACTCAGTATAAATCTTTGATGTAACCATGGCTACGGAACAACTGGCAATTACAAAATTTCCTCCATTTTTAATGTTACACTAATTATGTTTGAATGCATTTTAATGGAGGAAGGAATCGAGGAGGTGAAGCAACATTCTGTAAGCCAAGACAAAGAGAGGGGAGAGAATTCCTCCTCCTCGCCCTTTCCATCGCCTACCCAGCTATGGGAGAAGTGCAGAATTTTTTGAGGGGGAGCCAAAGTGATTAAAAGTATAGACCGATATATGAATTAGTTTTTAATTCAGACAGGCCTCAAATACAGCCAAACATTCAGGGGATGAGAAGTCCAAACTAAATTTGGATCTGAAATTCATTATTGATCAAGTTCTACAATCAGTTGAACCAAAACAACTGATCCAAACATCCTTGCTATCAAGTATAGAGGTTCAAAATCCAGATCAATTTTGTGCCTTTGACCGATCTCTAATTTTGAACTTTAACTAGTTTTTCATATATTAACATTTTGATACTTTACATACAATGGGCCAAATCCATTGCTGATAGTGGAATTCCATCAGGGAGTAATTTGACCTGTTAATTGCTAATTTATTTTAGGTGGTGCAATATGAAGAACAACATCACTGCCTGCAGAAGATTTAATATTTTGGTGAAGAAAATGGCAAACAGTTTGGGAAGCCTAGAGTTTCCTGACACCTCCAGTGCTGATAATTAATTGCATTTGCATTCTAAAATAAGGGTCCTTTTTATTCAAGTGCGTATTAAAATTGCAAAGCACCCTAAACACCCTATCAACTTCTTCACTGAAGCTTAATGTGACAGGTATGTCATTGCAAAAGATCACCTCCTGCACCACCAAAAGTATGAGTGGCACACTCTCGATGTCCCATTTTGATTTTAATGCCATGCTGGAGAGAAATCAATGGAACATTGCTGCTGTAACAGAGATGCTGGGATGGGGCAAAGCCTTTCCTCCCCATTGCCTGGGATGCAAAATATTTAGGGATTGATCCTGCACCCATTGCAACTGACAGGAATTTTACCATCCATTTCAACTGGTCCAAGATCAGGCCAATAGAGAGTGGTAAAGATGTGTTGCAATCCTGCTGGCACTGCAAGTAAAGGCTTTGGAATATCATGCAACGGGTTTATATTGGAGGAGAATCTGTTTTTTAAGAGAGCTCTTCAGGGTAGAACAAGGATCTTATTTTAAAACAACACTTTACAGTGTATTTCTTCACCTTCCTCTCTTCTTTCTGTCATGGAAATTTAATGTGCATGCACACCCACTGTTGAAGGTGGGGTGGGAATATAGTTACAACTTCCTTTACAGCAGTGAGCTGTAGATCCCAGCTGTGCTTTCAGCGACATGAGCCAGCTTGATTATGCTAAAGCACCCCTGGATCCCTTCCTCTTTTGTTTCATTCTACTCAGGGTCTTTAAGCTTAAACATTTGACAGGGTTGGGTAGTTTCTCCTCTAATTTTATCCCAGCTGAGAGTGCGATGAGTTTAACGCATAGCCCTTGGGTGCAAACCACTTTCCACAATATGTATTAAGCCTTAGAAAGCTGGCCAGTAGGTAATTATATTCTGGGTAATGACATATATTGGAATTTGGCCAGGATACTTGGGCTAATATTGTTACCCTTGCACAAAGTGATGTGGAGATTTTTAATGACCACATGTGGTCAGTGCCATATGTTTATATCACATCCTGGGGTGTCACCTTCAACACTACAGTGGCCTTTAGAATCACTTCAGGGTAGGATTAAAGAGGAAACTGAAAGCTGGGTGGCTGATCAGGTAGTGTTTGAGGTGATACCCTTTGGATGTGATATAGACATATGGCACTGACCCCATGTGGTGGTTAAAAAATTCCACATCACTTTTTGCAAGGGTATGAGTTAGTTCAGTGACTGGGGACATTTGTGAAGTAGGGTCAGAGTGAGTCCCACTTCTGCACTGCTAGCAACACTCACCAGTCCACACATGTGGCAATCCATAAATCATGACTGGATGTTTTTCTAAAAGATACTCTGCTTCAAATAGGAATTAATTCAGAGAAGTCCTATGGCCTGTGTTATACAGGAAGTCAGGCTAGAGAATTCATAGCAGTCCCTTCTGCCCTTTTCTATAAATAGGGCCTACCAAATTCCCGGTCCATTTTGGTCAATTTCACAGTCATGGGATTTTTTTTAAATGGCAAATTTCAGGATTACAGTTATTGAAATCTGAAATTTCACAGCGTGTAATTGTAAGGGTCTTGACCCAAAAAGGAGTTGGGGGGGGGGGGGGGGTTGCGGTAATGCTACTCTTACTTCTGCGCCTCTGCTGAAGGCGGCGCTGCCTTCAGAGCTGAGGAGCTGGAGAGTGGCGGCTGCTGGCCGGTAGCCCAGCTGTGAAGGAAAGCTGCTGCTAGCAGCTGCGCAGAAGTAAGGATTGCATGATATGGTATGCCGCTTAGCTCTGAAGTCAGCACAGAAGTAAGGGTGGCAATACTGTGACCCCCTAAAATAGTCTTGTGACCCCACCCCCTCAACTCTCTTTTGGGTCAGGACCTCCAGTTTGAGAAATGATGGTATTCCCCTGTGAAATCTGTATAGTATAAGGTAAAAGCACACAAAAGTCCAGATTTCATGGTCTGTGGTGTGTTTCTCATGGCCATGGATTTGGTAGGGCCCATCTATGAATATGCTCTCCCCCTGCCGGTCTGTGGCCGATTTCCAACCCTTCTTAATCCAGCGTGATATCAAAAGTCAATGTCCTTTTGGAGATGATGAATCCCACACCTCAGTCCAAGTTGACGTTTACATCATCCTCCTTCAATGACCCTTCTCCCTTTCACTTCCTCCCTTGCCAGCCATTCACTCTACTTCTCCAGTCTAGGTTTCTTCTTTGTTGCCCTCCTGAGACTCTTCAAATGGGTTGAGTAACTCTTTCACTCATGCTGCCCCATCTATCTAGACTCTCCCCACTCCTTTACTTTCTCCTTCCCTCTGAGCCACTAAAACATGTTCTCTTTATATCCCAGGTTGAAACCATCCATTTGCTTTAGCTTGCAGTAGATTTGACATTTACTATAAAATATTTGATACTGCTTCAGTTTTGGCCTGTGTGGCCTGTTGAGGTACTGCTAGTGTTAGGAGAATGCATCTGTGTCTCGGATGAATTTCCGTCCTGCTATCAAAGGCAGTGGGGAATGTCATTTAGGAGGGCAGAATGCCTTCATCTTTAAAAGGTTCACAACTGCCCTTTGCTTCAAAAATCGTCCATGGACTTTGACTATCTGGCCCCTTATGGGTCTGTTTTCAATCTTCCCTTTTTGGTTAGGTAATTGAGATGGTTTTGGTGAGACATGTCTGACTATTTACTTCAGATGTCCTTGAACCTTATCAGTTGGTTACAAAATTGTATTTGCAGTTTTGGTCAATGATTTCCTCCAAGCAATAGATGATGATCAGGTGCCCATGCCTGTGTTAGGTTTCCAAGATGCCTTTAAAATTACTCATCATGACATGCCGCTGATGCCCCTCTGGATATGAGCATATGATGCTTGGGTAGAAGCTCCATTCTTTCCTGGTTGAGAAGACTCAGAAGGTTGTATTGGGGAATGCCATATCAGCTCTCTTGTGAAGAGTGCTACGGGGTTGTCCTGTCATCACTGCGGTTTAGCTTGTGTATATGGGGCAGAAGATAGGGAGGCTAGTTAAGGGGCTAGTTCAGAGGCATAGGTTAGGGTATCTTCAGTATATGATACCAGCTAGCTTAGTGTATCATTATCAGACAATCCAGCAAGAGCAATTGTGTGCCTAACAGAGGCTCTGGTGCAGATTGGGGCATGGATGAGAGCAATCTGGTGGAGGCAGAATCCATATAAAATGGAGGTGAGACTGGTAGGCTAGGAAAAACCACTTGATGTCATCAACCTACATGATTGATGTTTGCCTACTATTTGGGATCACAGTTCATAATTTTGGGGTATATTTGCACCAGCAACTGTATTTAAGATAATCAAGTAGCAGCTGTGTCCAGGAAGTCATTTTCCAACTATGCTTGGTCAAAAGGCCACTTCTTTTCAAAGGAGATCTTGCTATTGTCATTTATGCCTTTGTTGCTTCAGGGTTACATTACTACAATGCACTACATGCATGTGGGCCAGAACTTAAGTCTATTTGGAAATTAGAATGGGTCCAGAAGGTGACTGCCTATGTAGGGACAGATTTTTCAGATTGTTCAGGCCCAGAGTTTTAAGTGCTCAGCATTCACAGAGGGGTGGGGGGGGGGGGGAGGGTCAGATTTTCAAAAGAGCTTAGTTTCCTCTTAAGCATCTCTTGAAAATTTGGCCTTTTTTTTAAATGTGCCCAACACACAGCAGCTCCTGCTATTACTTATACTCAGTTTGTCAAAAGAACTCCTTGCCAAGAATGCTCAATTCCTTTGAAAATTCAGACACTGAATTTGGTGGCTAAGTGGGAGAACTGAACTTTTTAGAAATTTGGGCCCCTTGTGGTGCTGCTGACCACTCTTGGCAATTGAAGGTGGGATTTTCAGGAGAGTCTAAGTGACTTACAAGCCCATGTCCCATTGCCTGTCAGTTGGATTTTTGCTCCTAAATTCCTCAGGTGCTTTTGAATAATTGGAGCATCTTATTGGGCCAACATGACGTTTGTGCTCTCTGGTCTGTACTAGATACCTGTGAGTTTCTGGGGAGAGGTGAAGAGGCTGGTTTCAACTTGTAAAGCTTTAAATGGCCTGGGACCAGCCTATCTGAGAGACCGCCTCTCTGCCAGTGCTATATTGCCATAGATATTGTCAGTGATAGTACTCAAACTAGAGACCCCTCAGTATAATAGAGGATGCTGCTGGCAAAGCATTCCTCCTGTGGGCCCATTGACTTTGAAATTCACTCCCATGGTTCCCCTCTCACTTTCAGGGGACAGTGAAAATATCTGCTTTTTGGGAAGGGAAGGGACATGGAAGGGTTTGGCCTGAGGTGATTTGCTATTTGATGGGACTATAACAGGAATTTTTCTTGTAGGAGAGTGAGGTTGCCTGAAGTCTATCTAATTGGATGTGTATGTAATTATTGGCTGCGTGCCCCGAGTTCTAGGATAGGTGCCTTTTTACCGTTTTATAAATCCAGAGAAAGAAAAATACTTTGCAAGAGCAATACAATAGATCAGTGGTTCATAGCCTTTTCCTTAGTGTGACCCCCCCCCCCACACCCCTTCCCCAGCATTTACCAATATGGAAAGTGCAAGGTAGTGGCAAACCCTGACACCTGTTTTCAGCCTTTCTGAGAATCATGACCAACAGGATAAGAACTCATACTAGAAATGAACTATATCATATTATGTTTATATAATCTCCAACCCCATCCTGTCAACTCTGTTACTGTTTCCAATAGTTTTCTGATGTCTTAGGCACTCTTTGTTAGAGATTCCAGGACAACTGTATTCTTAGTTCAGTGAGAACTTTCTGAGAGATGTACTGCAAATATTATAAGTGGCTTTTGCACAAATACACCTAATACACTATTTTACTTGATGATGAATCCCACAAAACAGATTGAATGTATTTTCAGGGAGCAGAGGTGAGGATCTATTCATTTGTTTTCCCATTTTAAAATGAAGGAGGAAGGCATAACTACTTGGAAAACAAATGTATATTAAGCAGTACTTGCATGAATGTTTAGAATTTATTCCTGAAAACTATGTGGAGTATATTAATAATAATAATAGCAGTGTCACATTGTGTAATTTTAAGCAGGAAATGGGAGCGAAGACCTTTTAGCGGCATCTGAAAGCATCAATTCCTAGACCATTTTCTGAAAACACCTGTCATTTGGTGCAACCTGGACTAATCCAAAGGTGTGTGTGTGTATGTATATGTATTTTTGACAAAATTCCTCCTCTACCTTGGTGGGTCTTGCGCTTATTGGGGGATTTGCTCGCCTTGGAGATTCACGGCAGCCCTCAGTTTGGCTGTTTTCATAAACCCACAGTCCAGGTCAACTCCTCCTGTGTCTGACCAGGAGTTGGGAGGTGTCATAAATATAAAGGGAAGGGTAAACACCTTTAAAATCCCTCCTGGCCAGAGGAAAAACCCTTTCACCTGTAAAGGGTTAAGAAGCTAGGATAACCTCGCTGGGACCTGACCAAAATGACCAATGAGGAGACAAGATACTTTCAAAAGCTGGGGGGAGGGAAAAACAAAGCCTCTCTCTCTGTCTGGATGATACCTTTGCCGGGGACAGAACAGGAATGGATTCTTAGAACTTAGTAAGTAATCTAGCTAGATATGTGTTAGATTCTGATTCCTTTAAATGGCTGAGAAAAGAAGCTGTGCTGAATGGAATGTAGATTCCTGTTTTTGTGTCTTTTTGTAACTTAAGGTTTTGCCTAGAGGGATTCTCTATGTTTTGAATCTAATTACCCTATAAGATATTTACCATCCTGATTTTACAGAGGTGATCCTTTTTATTTTTTCTTTCTTTTTTTAAGAATCTGATTGCTTTTTCATTATTCTTAAGATCCAAGGGTTTGGGTCTGTGTTCACCTATACAAATTGGAGAGGATTTTTATCAAGCTTTCCCCAGGAAAGGGGGTATAAGAGTTGGGAGGATTTTGGGGGGAAAGACGTTTCCAAACGGACTCTTTCCCAGTAATATACCGGTTAGACATTTGGTGGTGGCAGCAATAAAGTACAAGGGCAAAAGGTAAAATAGTTTGGGGAAGTTTTAATCTAAGCTGGTAAAAGTAAGCTTAGGAGGTTTTCATGCAGGTCCCCACATCTGTACCCTAGAGTTCAGAGTGGGGAAGGAACCTTGACAGGAGGTTTGGGGAAAACCCAGGCCTGCCCTCTACTCTGGGTTCCAGCCCAGGGCCCTGTGCAATGCAGCTGTCTAGAGTGCCTCCTAGAACAGCTGTGTGACAGCTACGACTCCCTGGGCTACTTCCCCATGGCCTCCTTCCAACACCTTCTTTATCCTCACTATAGGACCTTCCTCCTGGTGTCTGATAATGCTTGTAATCCTCAGTCCTCCAACAGTACACATTCTCACTCTCAGCTACTAGTGCCTCTTGCTCCTAGCTCCTCACACGCATGCCACAAACTGAAGTGAGGTCCTTTTTAAACTCAGGTGCCCTGATTAGCCAGCCTTAATTGATTCTAGCAGCTTCTTGATTGGCTGCAGGTGTTCTAATCAGCCTGTTTGTCTTAATTGTTTCCAGAAAGTTCCTGATTGTTCTGGAAGCTTCCCTATTGCCTTACTGAGGGAAAAGGGACCTACTCAAACTGGGGCTAATATATCTGCCTTCTATCACTCTCCTGTAGCCATTTGGCCGACCCTGTCACAATATATATACACACACACACACATTAAAGTACATTACTTTATCAGAAGCTTGAAAATCACCCCATCCTCCTTGTGGCTTGGTGGCAGAATTTTCCCAAGAGGCTCCAGGGAGCTGCTCAGAATCCTTTCAAATGCATCACTGAACTTTATCAATATTCTTGGTGTTAATATTCAGTCACCACTTTTTAGGTGCTCCTCTATTCTAGCTCTGATTAAGACCTAAAATATCTTTGGCTACTGATTTTTCTCTAAATCCCTTCTCAATGTATGACATTGCATAACTTTCTTCCCCCAAACTACTTCATTTGAACTGATATTTACGTCACATCACCCTCACAAAGGGTGAGGAGGTGTTCCTTATGTGTTTTTAGACACTTTCTTCAAAATTGTGGTATCTAGTCTGCCTAGTTCTAGAATTTTGACTGTGCTTTGCCCACCACATATTGTGTGCTGTCACCAGTTGTTCATTCTTCTTTTTGAAGTAGAGTGAGTGTGTGTGTGTGTGTGTGTGTGTGAGAGTGACAAGTTGACTTCCTCCCAGGTATTCGCTTTTCTTACCACAGCTCTATCCTGCAGTGATCTGTCCTTCCAGTGACTCAGGCCTCTGGCCAGGTCACATTTGCAAGTCCATCCCTTTTTGGGTATGTATATAAAGAGTTCAGTAATGGGGAGGTCTTCAGAATGAGCAAGGGATTCTGAGCTTCCCCCTGGGGTCAGGGTCTCATGGTCCTGGCACTTGTATCTTCAGGGTCTTCTGCCAACTAGGGTTCCCTGCCAAGGGATAGATTTCCAGAGCTGACCCTCTTAGGGGTTTGTGTGGGAACCCAGGACAACGCTCTCCACTAGGCTTTGATCCAGGGCCGAATGGTAGCCAACTAAGTGCTGCTCCCATAGCTGCTATGGGCTAATTCCCTGGATCAAGTCCCATCAGTCTTCTGCCTTTCCACATGGTAAAGTAAAAAACTGAACATAAAGGTGAAATCTCTAACCTTCAGAGAAGCACAGGTCCTGTCTTTGTTGGCTTGGTCAGGTCATTGTCACCAGGCAGCAGAAGCTCAGGTATAGGTCAGCTTCCCTCCATTGTCTGCCAGCTAGAGAGCAACTCTACTCCCCTTTTTAAGGTCCTTCTCCAGCCTCTTGCAGGTGTGGTGGGGCTGGCTGGCCCCAGAGCAGCTCCTTTACCCTTTCCTCTCCAGTGTGGGGTTTGTGTAGCCCCTCACTTGAGGTTATTATTTGTGTTCCAATAGTTAAAGCTGGATTAAAGGAATCTGGTCCATAAGCACAAGACAGGGACCTACCCTCCTCCTTTGTCCTCCTCCGCCCCCTCTGCCGAGTCATGGTGGCAAGGGTAGCTGCAGGGGTCTCCTTCTCTTACACTTGTTTTGATGCATAAATGGGAGTTGCTAAGTTCTGAGCACTGTAGAAAATGTGGCCCTTATTTAGGTGCCGACAGCAAACAGGAGTTGAAGTCTTCTGAAAATCTCATTCCAGGTCTGTATACTTGTGAATTAATTCATGGTGTGCTATCATCTCCTGACATTGTTATTCCTTCTGATTAGGCAAACTGGTATTTATTATTTTGTGTTATGCTAGTGCTTAGGGGCCCCAATCAAGACTGCATTGTGCTAGGGGCTGTAATTCCTAGTAGGAGTTTGCTTTCTTTGATTTACAAGACAGCCATGTCACGCTGGGCTGTGGACATGAGAACATAAGAATGGCCTTGTTGGGTCAGACCAAAGGTCTATCTAGCCAGTGTCCTGTCTTCCGACAGTGGCCAGTGCCATGTGCCCCAGAGGGAATGAACAGAACAGATAATCATCAAGTGATCCATCCCCTGTTGCTCATTCCCAGCTTCTGGAAAACAGAGGCTAGGGACACCATCCCTGCCCATCCTGGCTAATAATTGATGGACCTATCCTCCATGAATTTATCTAGTTCTTTTTTGAACCCTGTTATGGTCTTGGCCTTCACAACATCCTCTGGCAAAGAGTTCCACAGGTTGACTGTGCGTTGTGTGAAGAAATACTTCCTTTTATTTGTTTTAAACCTGCTGCCTATTAATTTCATTTGGTGATCCCTAGTTCTTGTGTTATGAGAAGTAGTAAACAACACTTTCTTGTCTACTTTTTCTAGACCAGTCATGATTTTATAGACCTCAATCATATCTCCCCTTAGAAGTCTCTTTTCCAAACTGAAAAGTCCCAGTCTTATTAATCTCTCCTCATACGGAAGCCGTTCCATACCCCTAATCGTTTTTGTTGCCCTTTTCTGAAACATTTCCAATTCCAATATATCTTTTTTGAGATGGGGTGACCACATCTGCACACAGTATTCAAGATGTGGGCATACCATGGATTTATATAGAGGCAACTTGATATTTTCTGTCCTATTTTCTATCCCCTTCTTAATTATTTCCTGCATTCTCTTCGCTTTCTTGACTGCCACTGCACATTGAGTGGATGTTTTCAGAGAACTATCCACAATGACTCCAAGAGCTCTTTCTTGAGTGTTAACAGCTAAGATAGACCCCATCATTTTATATGTATAGTTGAGATTATGCTTTCCAATGTGCATTACTTTGCATTTATCAACATTAAATTTCATCTGCCATTTTGTTGCCCAGTCACCCAGTTTTGAGAGATCCTTTAGTAGCTCTTTGCCATCTGCCTGGTTCTTAACTATTTTTAGTAATTTTATATCCTCTGCAAGTTTTGCCACCTCACTGTTTACCCCTTTTTCCAGATTATTTATTAATATATTGAATAGGATTGGTCCCAGAACAGACCCCTGGGGAACACCACTATTTACCTCTCTCCATTCTGAAAACTGACCATTTATACATCCCCTTATTTCCTATCTTTTAACCAGTTACCAATCCATTAGAGCACCTTCCATCTTATCCTATGGCAGTTTACTTTGCGTAAGAGCCATTGATGAGGGACCTTGTCAAAGGCTTTCTGAAAATCTAAGTACACTATATCTACTGGATCCCCTTGGTCCACATGCTTGTTGACCCCCTCAAAGAATTCTAGTAGATTGGTGAGGCATGATTTTCCTTTACTAAAACCATGTTGACTGTTCCTCAACAAATTATGTTCATCTATATGTCTGACAATATTGTTCTTTATTACAGTTTCAACCAGTTTGCCTGGTACTGAAATCAGGCTTACAGGTCTGTAATTTCTGGGATCACCTCTGGAGCCCTTTTTAAAAATTGGTGTCAGATTAGCTATCCTCCAGTCATCTGGTACAGAAGCTGATTTAAATGATAGGTTACAGACTACAGTTAGCAGTTCTGCAATTTCACATTTGAGTTCCTTCAGAACTCTTGGGTGAATACCATCTGGTCCTGGTGACTTATTGCTGTTTAATTTATCAATTTGTTCCAAAACCTCCTCTAATGATACCTCAGTTTGGGATAGTTCCTCAGATCTGTCACCTAAAAAGAATAGCTCAGATTTGTGAATCTCCCTCACATCCTCAGCCATGAAGATCGATGCAAAGAATTAATTTAGTTTCTCTGCAATGGCTTTATCATCCTTGAGTGCTCCTTTAGAACCTCGATTGTCCAGTGGCCCCAATAGTTTCAATAGTTTTGCCTGAAGATAGTCAAGATTCATTGGTCAGTGCATCTCATGGGTTTCAGAAGAACTTTTTCACTAAGTTCCTTTTTGTACTCTGTGGGACTCAAAGAAACAGGTTTGCATGTCACAGATGCTGTAGGTGACTCTTTTTTGTTAGGGGGTGCAGTGACAAATTGTGCTTGGTTTCAGGTGTCATTAAGCAAGTTTGATGTTGACATGGTATGAAATGAAGACAAACAGGGATGGATTTTAAGCAGCAGGCTGCAACTTTATTAAACTTAACGCAGGGAAGGAGTGCTACCTGCCCTGTTACCCATACTCTCACCTACCAGGCATTTTAAGTGGTTCCAGTGCAAGGGTTACAGGGCTCCTGCTACATAACCATAACTTGGAGTAGACTGTCCTCAGCCTAGCCCTATGACCCTGCTCACTCATCTGACTCCTATCACACCCCACTCCCACCTGTAAGGGAGACAGAGGGTACTAAAAGGGGGGACATTAGCCCACAAAGGCCAAAAGTTCTTTTGCTATCCCATGAGCACAAGGCCCATCAGTAAAGTTCCCAGGTCTTTTACTTCTGGGAATGGTTCCTTTTAGCCTTTAACCACACTTGAAAAGGCCACAAGTTGTGATGAACTAACATCCTTACCAAGGACTATCACTAATTATTAAATCCTATTCCTATTTAACTGTGCCTGCAGGATGCTGCGAGGAAGATGGAAAAAGTCCCCAAGCCTCTGCCAGTTTGGCCCCTGAGAGAAGAAAAACTTCCTGACCCCAAAACAAGTGATAGGTCAGTCCTGTAGCATCTGCAAAACATAGCTTCCAGACTTCGTTTCCCCCCTAAGTTAGCCAATGAGGTGCTTGACACTAGAAGGGGAGTTGTAACCCTTCATCTCTTTAGGATGTGTTCTCTTTCCTCGTTCAGCTGGGGCGGTCCCAATCACCACCAGCCCCATCAAGTTCCCCACCCATTCAGGTGTGTGCGTGGAGGGGTAGCATTCTCACAGCTCTGCTGTTAACCCACTGTCCTGGCTAAATTCCAATTACCAGCCAGGCTCCCATTCAGGTAATTACATTCTGTCTGTTTAAGCTCCACCTATGGCATTAATTGGAAAAGTTATTCTTTGCTTCCTGTCCTAAACTGGTGTGTAGCATTGCTCTGTGCTATGGGTTGCCACGATCAACCCCGGAAATGGCTACACTTGGATGAATGAACACACACACATGCATCACTTGGGATAATTCTGGATTAAAAACAACTATACAGATAGGTTCCAGTGCCACTTTATATAGCATGGTGGCTGTAATATATGTGTACTGTACTCTTTCAAATAGAATTAGACCTACTCAAGTGCTGGTAATTATGTTTCTCTCCAGTGGCTTGAAGCCTAAGAAGAGATATAAACCATAATTCTACTGACAGCTAGTAGAAGTATTCCTTTTAGCTGAAGTAGCAAAGGTCTGTGGTTTAGGAGTCAAAGGTTCTGGGTTTATTCCACAATGCCACAGAGATGTCATTAAGCTAATACCTGTATGTGTGCAGTTGGTCATGGATTTGTTATAAGAGGTGTGTGTTTCTGTGAGGACAAGAGAGAGAGAGAAACCTAACATAAAGTACATCAACAAGAATTCTCCGCTCCCAATTTTGCAAAATAAAATTACATTTCTCTATCTAATCTCAAATAGTATTTATAATATAAATTACCTCTTTATATTACAGTCTATTAGCATCCAATATAATTAAAGTTGACAATGCCTAATGTTTATACACCTTCATCATTTCTTGAAATACTCACTTTGTAGGCTGACTGTATTGACTGCATAGTCTTTGTTTGGGTTTCTGTAGTTGTGTTGAATTTAAATGCTAAATCTTAATTAGTGAATGAATTTTCTTCTAACTTCCTTCATTTTGTAGGTCTTACTGAGACTTTAACCTAAACTGAGAGCTAAGACAAGCTCAAAGAAAATTTGGTTTTATAAAGGTATGGACATTTAAAACTTGCAAACTCTGGGACCACTTTAACTACTGTGTAATTATAAATAGGGCCCTCCAAATTCACAGCTGAAAAACGTGTCACGGACCATGAAATCTGGTCTTTTGCGTACTTTTATCGAATAGCAGCATTTCTCAAACTGGGGTCCTGACCCAAAAAGGGGTCACAAGGTTATTGTAGGAGGTCGTGGTATTGCCAGCCTTACTTCTGTGCAGTGTTCAGAGCTGGGTAGCTGGAGAGCAGCAGCTGCTGTCTGGCTGCCCAGCTCTAAAGGCAGTGCTGCCGCCAGCAGCAGTGCAGAAGTAAGGGTGGCATGGGGGGGCGGGGGATCATCACTTTTTTTGGGGGAGGGGTCATCATGGGCTTTACATGTCTATATTTTGCCATTTCTAAATACATATTCATGCTTTGTTACAACCCTGTGAAATTTAAGATTTAAGAAACCATGAAATTCAAGATTTTTTTAAATGCTATGACCATGCAATTTATGGAAATGGGCCAGGAATTTGGTAGAGTCATGATTATAAGGGTGTATATTTGTATAAGGGTACAAGTGTGATTTCCCCCCACCCTTGCCCCTGCTCTCACAAGAATGTGTGAGTATTACCCTGGAGTGTGGGGCCTGTTTTATTGCAAAATAGCTGGTAAACGATGTATATATGTGTTGTATGATTCACAGAAAGGACCATTTGGATGATCTTCTGTGACCTGCACTATATAATGCAGGTCGAAGAGCCTTACCCTGTATTTCTTACATCAAGCCTGTAACTTCTGCTTAAGCTATAACCTATCTCTTAGAAGTATTGATTTACAGATTTCAAGTGATGGAGAATCCACTACACCGCTAGATAAGCCATTCCAATGGTTAACTACTTCACTGTTAAAATTTTGCACTATATTTCTATTCTGCATTTGTCTAGCTTCAGCTTCCAACCATTGGACCTTATTACACCTTTTACTGGTAAATTAAAGAGCCATCTGCTATCAGATATCTCTTCCCCAACTAGGTACTTGTAGACCTCGATGAAGTCACCACTTGATTTGAGTGGATACCTGCACAGTTGCACATTTTACTTGGGCCCATAATTTGTGCTGCTTATCTCTTCTGCTATCCTTAGATCTCAGACAGAAAACCTGGCTCTGACTACCCCCAAACTTTAGAAAGGTACAAAGTCTGGAGTAAAACTTTCAAAAATATTTGAATGACTTGGATTAAGTCCAATTTTCAACAATGACCTAGATACTTAGGAGCTTAAGTCTATGTCTACACTTCCCCACAGTTTGGACTACGAGGATATAAATAGCTCTGCACATCAAAGTGCTGCACTGTAACTTCCTGGTGTGGATACCATGGGCACAAATGCAAAGGTTCCTATTTTTCATTAATGTAGTTCTGTTCAAACAGAACTATGTTAACGAGAACTAGGAACCTTTTCATTCATGTCCACAGTATCCACAAGCGGGAATTACAGCACAGCACTTTGGTGTGCACTGCTATTCATGCCCCCCATAATCCAAACTGTGGGGCAGTGTAGATAAACCTTAAATCCCATTGAGATAGGCTTGTATGTACCTAAAAGGCTTGTTTACACAGGAACATCCAGGAAAATTAATCTGAATTACTGAAATTGTAAATTAGAAGTGGATTAATTAAACTGTATTAAGCCTCTGTGTGAACACCCTCCATTCAGAGGTGAAGTGGCATTGAGAATTATTCTAAACAGAGTTACGGCCACATTAACTCTGATTAGCAGCATGCACGCATGGATTTAATAAGTTTAACTAATTCACTTCAAATTTATGCCTGGAGTTAATTTGGATTAATTTTCCTTTATGTCCCCAGACCCTAAATTATTTTTGTTAATTTGATTTATGCTCTTAAGACACTTTTGTAAATTTTTACCCAGGATTTCAATTTTGCAACCTTGGACCAGCTCTATAAATGGTCCAAAATTGCCTCTCTGCAATCTTCTGGAAACTAGATATGCACGGGGGAGTGAAAATGTAAGAATGTAAATAAGCAAACCAGTGAAGATTTCACAACTGTTTTAAAGATTGTGCTCAGCTCCAAAATTGGCCAGAGTTAGAAGTCTGAACTATTTCCTTCTCACCCCTCAGAGTGGTTCCTCCTGGTCATGTTTGAGATGCATCATGGGACAGGGAGGAGAAGTCTGAAGTGCTGCTGTTCATGGTGTACCTGTACTGTGGATAAAAGGAGGACTTCACTCTCCAGCCCTCTCATTCAGGTACTCTTCACTAGAACTGAATTCACTTTAAAAAGAAAGGAAATATGCATGAAAAGAAATCTCCATATATAGCGTACTGTGACCAGAATTTGAAATTAATTATAGCTAGTTGGATCCTAATATGCTTCTATTGAATCTTCATGTAAGTAAGATGATAAGAAAATCTAAATTAAAGTTTAATTCCTCAATAAAAGCCTTGAATTCTTTGATCAGCAGAGTTCTGAAGACTGTTGTTCGGCCTACAGTGTATAGGTTGTACCGTCCAGATTGTATTTATAATTAGACCTCAGCTTTATTGCTTAATGAACTTATCCCAGACTACACTTAATTTTGAGGCATCATTAGAAGCCCCTTCTATGCGAAATGTACTCTGTGTGAACAGGCTGCCTGCCTTTAGATCAAAACTCGAAGCTTTATTGATTAAAGTCTCTCTACAGTAGGGATTTAAAAAGTATGTTTTATCTCACTATCTATTTGAAAGATATAGATTCCTTTTATTTGCTGAGGTAAGGGAAAGTTGGCTGTATCAAGTTCTTTACACAAGGACTGACATGAGAAGCAGCGCCTTTGAAGATTTACCTCACTGTCTTGGAACAGTCCAGCCATTTTGAGAACAAAACTATTCCGTTTCGGGGGGGGAACCCAAACTTTCAGATCAGTATTGAGCTGACTCTGTTTGCATCACTGTGTAGATGAAATACTATACATTTTTTTAAAAAAATTACAAATATGATGGAGTTGAATTGTTTTTATACTGTAATCTGAACCAGTTACAGCCCTCACTTAAGTTAGTGCTGTCCTTAGGAGATATTGGGATTGCCTGGGCATAAATGAGTGCAAAATGTTAGCCCTATGTGTAATGCATCAGTAGAGCTGGGTGAACTGTTGTTGTTTGTATTGTGGTAGGAGTTCCCAGGTGCTCTCGTGGACTGGGACCACATTGTTCATAGAACCAAAAGATGGACCCTAACAGCGAACAATTTATTTGACTATAGCCCTTCTTTGTGTGTTCAAACAAATCATGATTTTTAATGAATTTGTCCATCATGGACAATTTGAAAAATAACATGCACAAACCAATTAGAGCCAATTGTTTTGTGACAAACTGGCATTACCATTCTGCTCTAAATAAACACTACATATGCTGCAGAAGTTCAAACTAACCCCTTTCCTTGGGTTTGGCCTTATTAGTAATTCTAATAAAAAAACATAATCCTCAGCTCAAGGCTTGCTACTAGTAGAATTTCCTGCAGGACCGCCTTCTCTCCACCGGTAGCCAAGGTCATGGTCACATGTAGAGCTGGGTTGAGAACAGGAGTTCAGTTTCATGAAGGATTGTGACATTTGGTTTTGTCCTGATTTGGAATGAAAACCAAGAATTTTGAAATTCTCCGCAAAGTGGAATTAATGTTCTCCACCCAGTTCTATTAGCTAGGGACTCTGGAAGTCTGGGCCACCAAGAAACTAGGAGTTTGGGAGCTGAGACTCACAGGGTTTCCAGGCTCTTGGCTCCCCATCAGACCACCAGGTGGGCTGCTGAAGAGCCAGGAGCCTGGAATCTTACTGACAGTTTCCTGGGTCAGCCGCACCAGGTGCAGAAGTCATGGAGGTCATGGAAAGTCACGGAATCTGTGACCTCTGTGACCGACACACAGCCTTGGTTATGACCAATGGACTTAAACCCATAGTGTTTGGCTACTAACCTATTCAGTGCGCACAGGCTTCTATCTTTAGCTAAACTATTCACTTAGCCCTACTTCGTTCCCCTGAATAACTTTCACAATACATTACCAAGGACTTGAATTAAGCCTCTGTCGCTTAGTCTACACTAGCAAATTTACTGTGCATTTTTCAACAGCTGTGAAGTGCTAGCATGGATACAACTAAATTGTTTGCAGCACTGTTCTGCCAAGCAGATTAAGTCAAGAGGTATGTACTGTAAGCTTTTCTTCTTCTTTTTTGTTTTAATTCTTATCATTAATACCATTGATTTGTGAAAGGATGAAATTATATGGTGAAGTTAATGATTAAAGAAAATAAACCTCTAAGGGATCTGAGCTTAATATATTGGGCTTTCTTTTCTAGTGAGTCATTACTGATTGACAGATCCTATTTTACATTCAAAGACATGTTAAATGTGTTTACAGGTTATGTGAAAGACTTGGAAGAGAAATTTACTTTAACAATGGTTTTTTTCTGTTGTTGCAAGGTTCTGATAATGGCCCTATTTGGCTGAAGACAATGGAGTTATTCTGGTATATCAAAGAGCAGAGTTTGGCCCAATTACATTGTAACTATACAAAGGATGTAGATTTTTTTTTCCTTCTAGAAGTAGAGGTGACTATGAGGTGAAGTAGCAGTGTTGTCCATAAGTGGAATTAGGGCTGCCAGTTCTCATAACTTATCCAGCAGGCAGACTCTGAGATGAGGATGTCATGAGCTTGGGTGGACACATCACAATAAAATTCTGACATTCTGATGCAACGACAAGTTGCAGCAAACTGCCATAGTGCTACAGAGCAATGTGATGTTGCTGAGTGTCCTCATGTCATAATGCAAGTTCGCAGTATGATGACATTTTGTGGTCTTTGAATAGTGATATTTTTTTTAGGGGGGGAAGTAGTGAATGTCCCACAAAAAGGGTGAAGGAGTTGTGCTTCAATCTGTGTGCACCTTATATGGCTGCCAGTCGGTTAAGCTGGGTCGCTTGTCTCAATCTGTCTTGGCCTCTGGTCTTCTCATACAGTAAAAACTGTGTACGTCCTAAATTGCATAGCCGAGGGGTTCCGTTGTAAGGCACATGGGACAAATTATTTTGTTGAGGTGTAGCTTTTTGTCTTCTTTAAAAAAAACCTAGGAAATTCCATCTCCAAAATTAGATTAAAATAACACTAAATTTTCAAATTCAAGCAGACAAAAGTCAGGAATGCCAAAATCAAGGTTGCAAGGGCAACTTCTTCACATGCATAAAGGGGGCTCTCCTTGTATTATTTGCAGTCCACACATAACCATGACATTTTGAATAGCTTATGAGACATTTCTAACCTGATCTCAGAGACAAAAAGGTTTTGGCTACACTTAAGAAGCGTTGAATGCTGATCTTAACACAGCCTATGATTTGCCTTTTTCCCCCTCCGGTTTGTCCATCTTTAATTATGAACCACAGTAGAAACAAAATGTGCAAGTCAAAAAGAGAGGGATACAACAAAGATTACTTTGAGGCAGAGGGATTACATATCAAACCAAATTTTCAGCCAACTTTCAACTTTATACTATTACTTCTGTTTGTGCAACGGTTGTGCTCATAAGAGTAGTGGGCTTTTGTTTTGGGAGAGCAAATCAAATGATTTTGAACCCAGCTGCTTGATTTACATATTCAAATAACTAGAAAGTAATGCATGGTCAAGTTGTTTATGCCAGTGTGTGTGTGTATGTATGTATATGTGTGTATATATATATAATATATAACTGGAGAGTGGCGATAATTCTTAAAGTAGACAGTGGAAAAATAAATGCATCAGAAGGAATTGATGTTACAAAGGCCCCAGTCCCCATCAAAACTATACCAGTGTAATATCGGTTCCTGGGTAATGGATTCTCTTTGGTGATAAATAATTCCTGATAGCCTAATAGGTTGGGTTTTACTATGCTGACATTACAGGGAAAAGAGAGGATGTTTGTTGTATCATTTTTCTGGCATAAATAGAATATCCAGTGACTTCCTGCTGATGACTGACTGTGTATTCATTGGAATAAAAACACATAGCCAACAGTGGAGACTGCCTTAGTCCATTTACATTTAATTCATTTTTCCCCTCAACCATATGCATCCAATTCTTTTTTTGTTTGTGAAAAGTTCCTGAGCTCTACCACATTTCTGTGCATGTATTCTCCTCTTTGAGAACTGCTTCTGCATAGTCCCATTTTGGGGATATATACTAGTGGCACCACTGAGCTTTGGGAGCCTTCTATAATGCAGTGCTTTTTGGGGCTACAGGCATACTTTCTGAGAAATTAAATCCTTCCTGGAGTGGTCCAGTAGTTAGCTTGCTAGTCTGGGGCTTGCGAAATCTACGTTCAGTTTTCTGCTTTGCCACAAACTCACCATGTGAGCTTTGTGCAAGTCACTTAAGTCCATATTTTGGTACCTAAATATGTAGGTAGGTGCCTAGTGAGATTTTCAAAAGCATTCATGTGCATACAGCCAGTTTTAAAGGTATTAAGACACTTAACTCTCACTGATTTTTAAAAATCTGGCCCTTAGGCATTTTTGAAAAACCCAGTAGTCACCTAAAAGCCTTTGTAAATCTGGACCTGAGTTTCTGTGTCAGTTCTGCATCCGTAAAATGGAAATAATACTTCCCTACCACAGAGTGGTGGTATGAGGAGAACATGTATTAAAGATTATAAGGCACTCAGGTACTGAAGTGGGTGGGGGGGCATGTAAATACCATGGATAGATGCAGTCCCAGTTGCTGGTATAGAAAGCTTCATTCCATATCCAAATAATTAGAACAAGAAAATAGATTTATGTGGGCACCATCAATGTAGTATTTGAGCACCTACATGGAATTATCTTGTCAATGAAATAATTGTGACTCAGTCTCGGGACCCAGGTGGGTCCATCCATTTTGAAGTCCTGGGTTGTGCAACCCATCATTAAACACAAAAGCTAAAAGCCATGGATCACTGCAGGGGCTTCTAAACTTTGTGAACAGGCTCCATCTCAGATGAAGGGGAAGAAGTATTACCAGTGATTCAGGGAGTGCCCAAATGCATTGGAGGTATCCGTTCCTACCCCCTTTAGATCCAGAGAGGGAGGCTGAATCTGCTATTTCAGGGCCTTGGTTATGATAATTACTCAGGTCACCATGCCTCGTGCCATCTGGCGAGGTAATTTGTAGAACAAGCAACTTTCAGCCTCCAGCAGCTCATTTTCTCCCTCTGGATCTATAAAGAGTTTCTCTTCAGTGTCTTCCCATACTTCTTGAGGTAACCCTCTGCAGAGGGTAGCATGCTCACTTATCCAACTGCCCGAGTTAACTACCACAGTAATAGGCACCTCAGATATACCATGGATATGTTAGATCGCTGAGATTCTGTGGATGATCACACACAGCAAATGTTCAGTTTCTCCAGTGTGAATCTGGATCCTTGTCTGTCTGTCTCTCATGGTGCTGCAACAAAATGCCACCTACTGAATCACCAGATCAGCTAAAATAGCAAGAATGTCACATTTTTCAAGGATGTAATGGTTCTCTTAAGCTCAGGACAGGGATTCTGTCAAACAAGACCCCTCAGTTTTATTCTATAAAGATGATCGAATTCAACAAAACTTGGACATAAATATCCCCAGAACAGAAAACACTAGCTTTGGTTCTGTAAGCTTGCAGAGAGAGGGAAGTTAGCCCCTTTGCTAATGCTAATCAGTGCTATCATCTCTCTGGCTGTGTGATCAACCATGGCTGCAAAGCATTTTGGTTCCATTCTCCAGTATGCTTTCTTCTGGTAGCAGACCCTTTAAACCCAGGAGAGACAATCAGTTGCAGTCATAAGTGGTCTTTTTTGTAAATGCTGTGCTTACAAGTTGTACTTCCTTCCTTTCTAGCTAGTATTCTGACTTCTCTTACTTTTTCTCCTGGCTTTCATTTTGTTTAGGAGCTTCTGATTACTTGAGATGGATCCAAACTGCAAAATCCAGATCTGAATCCAAACTTCCCTAAAACTAATGAACATATTTAATTAATAATTTATCTTTATTATGAATAATAAATAGGGAAACAGGGAAGAAGGATAACACTTTAGAAACCCTATGGTGCTCTCCAGTTAGTTAGTTAATGTCTTTGAATTTCCTCTACACCATTATAATTCAATGTGTAAGGTCTTTGAAAATTACCTAATTGCAGAAGGTTGTCTTGATTTGGCCATTTTGTTTCTGCAGACCATTGATCTGCTGATGTATTACAGTCACCCTGCTCAATGCACTATTGAGATACTTTATTGTAACACATTAACAGAGCAATGCTCATTGATTGATAACAGGGGAGCAAAGTAAGATTTCTTCTGTATGTTTTGCATAAAATAAAATAAAGGCATGGGGACATATTCTGTGTTCACACCATTGTAAATCCACTAGTTCCATTGAAGTCAATGGAGTTACTCTAGATTACAGCAGTATGAGTATGAGCAGAATTTGACCCACCTAAAGCGAACCAAGTTCACAATACTTTTTAGTACAAAACCCTTAGGGCCAAATTCTGGTCTTGAATGCATGCACATGACTCCTCTGGACTTCAGTGGTAGTCTCATGTAAGGTTACAACATTTGGCTCAGTATGATGATCACAGATTTCTAATTGAGCCCACATATAGTTCATACATACTTATACCTGATTGAAAAATA
This sequence comes from Caretta caretta, assembly GCF_965140235.1. Lineage (NCBI taxonomy): Eukaryota > Metazoa > Chordata > Testudines > Cheloniidae > Caretta > Caretta caretta. The sequence goes on along the minus strand of NC_134206.1, from coordinate 238,937,492 downwards.
TTCTTATGCAGACTCAGTTCTCCATGGCTATATTTTAGCTAATTCTTTTCCCTGCTCCTCATTGCTAAGGATATTTTTTTATAAATGCAGCCTTTTGTTTTGAAAAGTTCCATGTTGCCCTATGGGGTATCTCAACTCTGATCTAGAGCGACCACTTCCAGGGGAAAAAAGCACTGTTTGGTCCTGAGGCCAATTTAATTGTTGGCCTTTCTGCTAAGAGCATCAGCACTGGTGTTAATTAATGAGTGCAGTGAGTTTTGTGATGTGGACACCTGTCTGTGGCAGTACTGGAGTCATGTTGGAATGCTCCGGAATGTTGTTCTGGCAACTTATTTGGGGAGCTAGAACAGTATTCTGGTATTTCACTCACTATCACTTATGAACTGCATCCTGGATGCTGGGCTTTCCACAGGCTGTGGAGGTTCTGGGCACCCACAGGGCTGCATAATATCTCCTCTTATGCTTTACTAGTTGTCTTGCCCTGAGCACATCCCCAACACTTTCCTGTCTGCAGCTCTGCAAACCTGCCTGCGGCTAGCTGTGCTCTCTACGAGCTGTAAGTCAAGCTGTGCCCATGGGGCACCCTGCACCCCACTGTTTTCTCCACCTAGGGAAATGCACCCTACTGGGGAGGCGACCGCTCCCTGGCCTCCTCCTTTGGAAAATTCTGTTTGTGTTTCTGGTTTCAGCACTTCTTTTTATAGGACTCTAGCACTGGTCTGTGGGGTACTGGACTGAGACCTCCATGCTTATTTCATACAAACCACTATGTATGGGGGGGAAGGGGGAATGTAGTCATTACTCATTAGGGGGACATTTTTTCAAAAACACTTAAGTGACTTAAGAGCCTGTCTTGCTTTCAAAAGTGATTTAGGAGCGGAAGTCTCATTGAAAGCCTTGGACTTTTCCATATATGGCAAAATAGGTGGGCTAATAGCAGATAATCATATGTAAAGAAAAACCTTACATGTATTATGAACTATACTTTAGATTATGAAAACTGAGATTTTTATGTAACCCTTCTGCCAGGCGGAGTCCGCAACAACAAGGGCTGGTTCAATATTTAGGGGTTCCTCTTAACAATACAAAACAGAACTGGCACGAGTCCCCACCCAGTAACCTAGGAAAACCTAACATCACCCCTGAGTGCCTCTAAGAGGCAATACTTCCCTTCTCACAAGCATTCAGGCTGTATACAAAAGAGAACTTTTATCAAAACCACCACTACCACATTCAAAAGCATGTGACCATCAGCAAACCCAACTCCACAGTGCATTGAGCAGTGTCCTTTGCCTCAGTTTCCCACCTGGCTGTGGGAAAGTCTGGTGAGTGAATGTCCCTTGAACACACCTCTCCTCTCTTTGCTGCACCCCACTCACAGTCGGCTGTCCTAGGTTAGTGAAGACCCAGAGTTCGGGGTGCTTTCACAGGGTTCACCTCCCGCGCTTGGGTGGGGGCATCCAGCAATGCCTCTGCTGCTGCCTCTGCAACTGGCTGATGGCTGCTGTCTCTCTGCTGCCACTCCTTGGCCACTGCTGCTGCTTCCCTCTCCCACCACTGGCCACTGTCTCTTCTGACGCTTGCTTCTCCCACAACATCACATGCTGAGGTTCTGGCACTTAACTCAGCTCTTCGTGATTTCAGCAGGCAGTGGGGAACCTCGCAGCCAGGGCAGCCTCTGTGTTGTCTTCCGCTGTCCCCACACAAGGTCTAAGGTTTAGCTCTTACACCTGCTCAGCAGTGACGTCAGCTCTAGGAATCACCAACCAGAAACACGGACTCTTCATTGAGTCTAATCAACTCTGCCATTAAATACGAGAGAGGAACAGGTTAAGTGGTATCTGGGACTGTTTAGGCAGAGTCCACACCCCAGGCAGAAACTCCTGTCATCCTATCAACTTTCATCTTCACTAGGATTTGGTATCCCCAACCCTTGCTTAGCAAGTGAGGTTTTGTTTAGGGTGACCCCCTCAATCAGGGAATGCTAAGCACAGTTCTGCTGCCCTTTACTTGTGCAATAAAAGTAACATTTAATTACCCCTGCATTCAAATACTAGAGTGATTTGTAACAGAAAAGCAGCCAAAATTGATCTTTTTGGCAAAGCAGATCCATCTGCTGTGCAGCTAGGCAGAGTCAGTGTGTCTTTCCAAACACGGTGTGCTCCTGAAGTCTTTTCCCCCAGTGCATCACTAGATGTCAGGGGAGAGTTCAGGCAAACCTTGTTTACTCCTGAAACCCTATTCACTTTTCTCCCAGTTCTGTTGCATTATTTATGAAACTTGGCAGGTCAGTTTCACTTTGTTTCTTGGTCATTTTTGTTCCCAAGTCTAATGATGCACTAGCAGTAATGAAGCTGGGTTTGCAAGACTGCAGTGGAATGAACTGTGTTTGTTTTTTAAGTCTCAACCGTAATTTGGAAAAGAATTAGTGGAAAAATATTCTGTTCACATTAGAGTGATATCCTCCCCACACACCCTTTAAAATGTTGGGACTTTATTTAGTTGACAGTGTACCTGTATGCATTTTTAAAATTAACATTATGATAGTTCTTTTATTTTAGTTTCCTGCAATCAGCAATGTTTTGTCAGACATTAGTGGGTGTGTCTCATTTCTAGAGGTCTGAACAAAACTCCCAAAACTCAAATTTCAATTTTGAAATGATGTATCATTTCCTACAGTGCCTCATGCTCCTACTGTGTTCTATAGGCCAGGCTCTCTAGATTTACTAAATCTCCCATGATGCACTGTGGTCTCCCTTCTTAGTCTGGACAGGGACCCTGGCCTGTGGAGGAGAATGGCAATATAAGACATCCAAACTACAGCTCTCATGAGCCTTGCAGTAGCATATCCAAATCGAGAGAGAGAGAGTGGTTTTTCCATAATTTTTTTTCCCAGAAAGCAAATACTTGTTGCAAAAAAAAAAAAAATTTTGTCACCCCAATTTTTGACCAACCCTACTGTTGCACCTTGAGATAGTTGATCTGAATGTGTGGTTTGAGCCCACTTCTACAGTTCCCACTAACAGTCTTTTTTACATGAGAAACAAATGCTTACAAAGTAGAGAAGTTATTCTTTTTCTTGTAAACCATCATTTTCTAACTCACTAGTTCCTGGTAAATTGGTTTCCACTTCAGTAGCATGGAGTTGTCTTAGTTCCTGGAAACAAGCTTCAGTGAATCATTCAGTGAGTCACTGTCTGCAGTCTGATAGTGAGTTATTTATACAGCTGCATGAAATGTTCTCTGTGGAAAAACCACACCACACTAAATCCTTCTAGTCTAGTCCTTTGTTAGAGACTCTGACCAGATTCACTAAAAACATATGCCTTTAAAAAAAGGAGGACTTGTGGCACCTTAGAGACTAACAAATTTATTTGAGCATAAGCTTCGTGAGCTACAGCTCACTTCATCGGATGCATTCAGTGGAAAATACAGTGTGGAGATTTATATACACAGAGAACATGAAACAATGGGTGTTACCATACAAACTGTAACAAGAGTGATCAGGTAAGGTGAGCTATTACCAGCAGGAGAGTGGGGGGTTGGGGGAGGGAACCTTTTGTAGTGATGATCAAGGTGGGCCATTTCTAGCAGTTGACAAGAAAGTCTGAGGAACAGCGGGGGGAAATAAACACGGGGAAATACTTTTACTTTGTGTAATGACCCATCCACTCCCATTCTTTCTTCAAGCCTAGAGTTAATTGTATCCAGTTTTCAAATTAATTCCAATTCAGCAGTCTCTCGTTGGAGTCTGTTTTTGAAGTTTTTTTGTTGAAGAATTGCCACTTTTAGGTCTGTAATCGAGTGACCAAAGAGATTGAAGTGTTCTCCTACTGGTTTTTGAATGTTATAATTCTTGACGTCTGATTTGTGTCCTTTTATTCTTTTATGTAGAGACTGTCCACTTTGGCCAATGTACATGGCAGAGGGGCATTGCTGGCACATGATGGCATATATCACATTGGTAGATGTGCAGGTGAACGAGCCTCTGATAGTGTGGCTGATGTTATTAGGCCCTATGATGGTGTCCCCTGAATAGATATGTGGACACAGGGCAACGGGCTTTGTTGCAAGGAAAGGGGCTTTGTTGCAAGGATAGGTTCCTGGGTTAGTGTTTTTGTTGTGTGATGTGTGGTTGCTGGTGAGTATTTGCTTCAGGTTGGGGGGCTGTCTGTAAGCAAGGACTGGCCTGTCTCCCAAGATCTGTGAGAGTGATGGGTCATCCTTCAGGATAGGTTGCAGATCCTTGATGATGTGTTGGAGAGGTTTTAGTTGGGGGCTGAAGGTGATGGCTAGTGGCGTTCTGTTATTTTCTTTGTTGGGCCTGTCCTGTAGTAGGTGACTTCTGGGTACTCTTCTGGCTCTGTCAATCTGTTTCTTCACTTCAGCGGGTGGGTATTGTAGTTGTAAGAATGCTTGATAGAGATCTTGTAGGTGTTTGTCTCTGTCTGAGGGGTTGGAGCAAATGCGGTTGTATCGCAGAGCTTGGCTGTAGACGATGGATCGTGTGGTGTGGGCAGGGTGAAAGCTGGAGGCATGTAGGTAGGAATAGCAGTCAGTAGGCTTCCGGTATAGGGTGGTGTTTATGTGACCATCATTTATTAGCACCGTAGTGTCCAGGAAGTGGATCTCTTGTGTGGACTGGTCGAGGCTGAGGTTGATGGTGGGATGGAAATTGTTGAAATCATGGTGGAATTCCTCAAGGGCTTCTTTTCCATGGGTCCAGATGATGAAGATGTCATCAATGTAGCGCAAGTAGAGAAGGGGCATTAGGAGACGAGAGCTGAGGAAGCATTGTTCTAAGTCAGCCATAAAAATGTTGGCATACTGTAGGGCCATGTGGTACCCATGGCAGTGCCGCTGATTTGAAGGTATACGTTGTCCCCAAATGTGAAATAGTTATGGGTGAGGACAAAGTCACAAAGTTCAGCCACCAGGTTTGCCGTGACATTATCAGGGATACTGTTCCTGACGGCTTGTAGTCCATCTGTGTGTGGAATGTTGGTGTAGAGGGCTTCTACATCCATAGTGGCCAGGATGGTGTTATCAGGAAGATCACCGATGGATTGAAGTTTCCTCAGGAAGTCAGTGGTATCTCGAAGATAGCTGGGAGTGCTGGTAGCGTAGGGCCTGAGGAGGGAGTCTACATAGCCAGACAATCCTGCTGTCAGGGTGCCAATGCCTGTTCACCTGCACGTCTACCAATGTGATATATGCTATCATGTGCCAGCAATGCCCCTCTGCCATGTCCATTGGCCAAACTGGACAGTCTCTACGTAAAAGAATAAATGGACACTAACGAGACGTCAAGAATTATAACATTCAAAAACCAGTCAGAGAACACTTCAATCTCTTTGGTCACTCGATTCCAAACCTAAAAGTGGCAATTCTTCAACAAAAAAACTTTAAAAACAGACTCCAACGAGAGACTGCTGAATTGGAATTAATTTGAAAACTGGATACAATTAACTCTAGGCTTGAATAGAGAATGGGAGTGGATGGGTCATTATACAAAGTAAAACTATTTCCCCATGTTTATTCCCCCCCTTGCCCCCCGCTGTTCCTCAGACTTTCTTGTCAACTGCTGGAAATGGCCTACCTTGATCATCACTACAAAAGGTTCCCTCTCCCGACCCCCCGCTCTCCTGCTGGTAATAGCTCACCTTACCTGATCACTCTTGTTACAGTGTGTATGGTAACACCCATTGTTTCATGTTCTCTGTGGAAAATACAGTGGGGAGATTTATATACACTGAATGAAGTTAGCTGTAGCTCACAAAAGCTTACGCTCAAATTAGTTAGTCTCTAAGGTGCCACAAGTCCTCCTTTTCTTTTTGCGGATACAGACTAACATGGCTGCTACTCTAAAACCTGTCATTATGCCTTTAACTAAATCAGGTCTCTGTTCTGACCTAATTTGGAATCTCACGTCAAAACAGGGGATAGAAGTAGTTAATATTATTTATCATGAACTATCTATTCATTGGACTATACCCTTTTTTGCTCTTCACAAGTTGTGTATAAACAGATCGCAAAAGAATTTTTGTTATTCAACTTGTTCAGTGAAGATATTGTGCTGACAAGTTTCAGCTTATGGACTGCTCACAAACTGTTTGCTGTAGGTATTGCTTCTGATTTTGGTTTTCAAGCTGTTTGATTGGTCCCTTTAATCCTGTGGTATTGTCTCTGTTCCTTGACTGGATGACCTAATTAATATAAATGGAAGGTGTAGAGGGTATTTTAGGATGGTTTTAGAAGGCAGTAGGTAGGCCTTAGGAAATGTAGTTAGGACTATTTAAACTATTCTTTTCCAAATCTTTAAAAAAAAAACATTATATTTTGGCTATGTACATGAATGCTAGAATTTTAAAATATTCTCAGTTACTTCCTGATTGTGGAAGCAAGCCCTAAGTCACTGAATGTAAGATTTATTGTGAAGGTTTACATTAAATTTTCTCTTACCATAGTCTCACCAAGTAGGGTGACCAGAGGTCCCGATATTTAGTTGTTTGTCCCGCATCCCAACCGATATACAGTTGGGATGCCATTTGTCCCGATATTTTGCTTTGGCGGCACTCCGGCTTTTTTTTTTTTTCTTGGGGCGGCAAAAAACCTAGAGCCAGTCCTGGTGGGGGGTGAGCCTGTGGCTGACAAAGCCCTGGCTGGGATGATTTAATTGGGGATTGGTCCTGCTTTGAGCAGGGGGTTGGACTAGATGACCTCCTGAGGTCCCTTCCAACCCTGATATTCTATGATTAATCTGAGCACTCCTACTTGTGAAGAATGTGGTCAGATCCTTGTCATGTTATTGTGTCTTGGCCAGGGGCAAGTTGTACATTCCTAGCAATGCAGCAAATGTGACGTCCAAATCAGTAAAGTTGCATTCACAGAATCATACCCATCACATGAGCTAAGGTGCCAGACCTCTGACTTGAGGTTTTGAAGCCCTGCCATGCTGTGCTGTTAAACATATCTCATCTAATAGACTATAATAATTTACAGTAGTTAGCAAGTACTTCCAGCACAAATAATGTTCACACATGAATGTCCATACTTGCACAAGAATACAAGTGCTTCCCCAAAACTGATGGCACAACTGTTCACAGAAAAGTGAATAAAAAAAGGTATGAACTGAAATCCGACTTCAGAATTTGTGATTTTTTTCAAATATTTTTCACACTGTCTGCATAGCTCTAATCATAAAACATTCATGACTTTGTTGTGAATATTTAAGTCCAAAAGTCAATGTGCAACTTGGAGAATGCAATCCCTATTAACAGAAAATTTTAGTACAAATCCCCGGAAACCAAACCTATATCCAGACTGTAATTTTGTGTCTCGGGCCTAAAAGTTCAGCGAAAGTAATTCTCACTCAAAGCAGAAATGATTCTCTAGATTAAGTTTCTATATAGACCTAATTTCAGAAGTCAATCAAGTCAAAGTAACAAGGCCTTCCTGGGAAATCCTGGGATCCTATTTCTTTCCACTACTAAATCTGAATTTGACCCCTAATGTTAAAGATCATTTTTATTAATAGTTCTAAAAATAGAAAGCATTTTCTTAGAATTTGTCCTGTAGTAATATGACTAGGACTCAGGCTGAGTCTAGATATATTGATGTCCTAAGCAAATCAGAAAATACTCAACCTTTTAGCCCACTGTCATCCACACAAAGCTTATGTCTTCAGAAAAAAAAAAGGTTTTTTTACATCATGAGAGCTATCTTGATTTAAAATCCTTAGTGCAGGCAAGACAGAAGTAGTTTTTACTTCTGTCTAGCTAGTGGAGGTCAACCCCCCACTGCCCACATGGAATTTATCTTGACTAGCTAGATTGACGCAAAAATCACAATTTTTATCTTCCCCAGGAACGTGCGTTGTTTGCTTGTATGATGAGTTGACATTGATCCATGCTTTACTGTACAGAAGAATACAGCCAGAAATGAAGCCATACCTGGAAAGTTTCTTCTTTGAGTCAAAGCATTGGATAACAACATAGTTTCCATATGTTAATATTAGCTTCACCAACTATCTTTTACTTCTGTGTCTCACTGTTACATTTAGTTAGAAGATAGCATCACAATGCTAAACAAAGCATAGATTGGCAGTGTTTGGTAAGAAGCTGAGCTGCATATGTGAAATTCAAGAGCTGGGAGGTATGGAGAAAAGGAATGTAATGTTGTGCTGTTAAAAATAAACCACGTAGAATCTGTTTCTGCAGTCCTTGCTCAAGTAATAAGCTTATTCACTTCACTTTTTTTTTTGTATATGTACAATCCTGAGGTGGGGTGAGCGCATCAGAAGCAGAGTAGAGACATAGGCAACTGGAATGTAATTAGAGGGAAACAGAATTTCCTAATATTTGTCAGGTTTCAGAGTAGCAGCCATGTTAGCCTGTATCCGCAAAAAGAAAAGGAGGACTTGTGGCACCTTACAGACGAACACATTTATTTGAGCATAAGCTTTCGTGAGCTACAGCTCACTTCATCGGATGCATCCTTAGTCCTTTTCCCAAGAAGTATGAAGCAAAGTGAGAGATGAGGGAACTCAACAGCTCCCAGACTCAGGACCACAACTGATCCAAAGCCCCCTCAAGCCAATGGAAAGGCTCCCCGTGCCTTGAGTGGACTTTGGATCAGACTGTCTATTATTCCCAGTGAATTCTATTTGGGCATGTATTTTTGTTTTCCTTTAAAATGCAACATTTTAAGAAAATGAAGATGTTTTAAAGGATTAGAAGAAACTCTTCAGGAAACAAAATTAGAGGATAATATTACTGCTGGAGTGACTGAATATATATAAAAAAAAGTAAATCCTGGGAATTTAATCAATGTCTGTACATAAACTGCCTGATGCTAACACAACCCCCAAACCCATGTATTTAAAGCTATATTTTATAAAAGCGCCCTGGCAAAAATCAATACAAAGCTTTAGTGTGTGTAATACTAACAAGCAGAAAGGTTAGTGTAGAAGTTAATGGTTCTATCAGGAATAAAATGGAGTTAAAGTGTGAAGGAAAGCTCTACCACAAGTGGTTCATTAACTTTTTGGAGCCCTAGTCTATTTTACAAGTAAAGATTACAACAAACCTGACCCAGGCCTGACTAGCAGTTGTTAGTTCTTGGCTTCAAAAACCAATAGGTTTTATATTTGCACTTATGAAACTATTGCAAAACTATACTTCTGCTAAGTTATTTAACCCTGTATAGAAACTAGATTAATTAAACTGGGGTTTTATGGATTGGTGGGAACAATGGTGAATATCTACCTAAACTCTGCTCACAGTTCCAGAGTAGCTAGAAGTTTATGCTAAAGTGATCACCACTGAGATAGCTAGTGATCACCACTGACAGTAAATTGGCATCATTTGAATTAACACCACATTGAGGTGAACGGGGGAAATGTGTAGACCCTTTAAGTCTGTCTACCGGAGATTCAGGAGGAAGAGCACTGCACTGAAGATTTTTTTCACAATTAAAAGATTAATTTTTGTCTTTAAATGAATGCTAAAAATTTGTAGAAGTTGATGTGGCCAACAGAAACATAGTGGGATAATCTGTTCTGTGGACCAGCTCAGTCCAAACCTTATGAAAGAGACTGGAGAGATTTGCAATGGGTTATTATCATGTAGACATAAGATAAAATTTTCAAAAGCACCCAGATGACTTAGGAGCCTAAATCCCAGGTCCAAAAGGAATGTAGGTGCTTAGATCTGATTGGGTCAATGTGATTTAGGCTCCTGAATACCTGAGTTGAAAATGGAATTTACATAGAGCTGGTTGAAAAAATTAATTCCTCCTGTGGAAAATTTGAATTTTTCAGCAAAAATTCAAATACCAAATTTTTGGCCAAGAACCAAAATATTTTGATTTGCAAATGCTGCTATGGTGCCTTGAGGAGCTGCAATTTGAGTGCCTCATGCTCTCATTCTTCTCTATAGGCCAGGCTCTGTAGTCAGAATACATCTCCCATGAAGTAAACCAAAAGGAGAGACTTTTAATGAACAATTTAATGTAGCTGAAAACCCAGTTTTCAATTCAAAACCACTTCGACATAACATTTTTGCTGCTCTAGATTTAGGCTCCTAAATCACTTAGGCAATTTTGAAATTTGTACCTGTTCTCTCTATGCCACTTGTATGAATCCAGCCCAAGTTACTGCTGAAAGTTGTTCGCATCTAATGAAAGTTCAATGGTCAGTGTGCAATGAGCTGTACAGTTTCTTATGGACAACTAGCCCTATCTCTAGCTAACCTATATTGATGCAGATATACCTAAAACAAAACACACATATTGATATATGTGGTGTAGAGGCCAAAAACTAAATAGACTGAACTCCCCTATTGTGCATTGAGAGGGTTCTCCCAGGGCAGGGCATTGTCGGTGTAGTGTGATGAAGCTTGCAGGCCTGCAACTCATGTTGTACTTGCTTTGTCATCCATAAACTCCAAGAATTTTTCTTCTACTATCATGTGACTATAGATGCAAAAATCCAAATTCAGTTTGCTGAGAAGGTAATATGGGGGACTGAAGATGATTATTGTATTTATTATTTTATAATCACTCAAGAATAAAGATAAAACAATGGAAGTCAAAGGGATAATTAGGAACCTAGATGCATTAGCTACACATAGAAGATTTGGATAGTGTTGCGCAGCCACCCGTTTATTTCAGTCTCCAGTCCTTCGAATTTTCTTCCATGTTAATGTTCTCATCTTCTTCCCACTTATCTCCGTTGCTTGTATTCCAGCAACTTTGAGGATAGAAGTTTAAATAAGCAGCTGCCACTGCAGAGAATGCCAAAGTTCACTAACCAATCAACCAACAGGGGGTACTCTTAAACAGGATGGCTGGTGCCCTTCAGCGATTGAACCTAACCTTTGTGACACCTTCTTATTTCACCACTTGGTGCCTGAAAACCCAGGTTCTTATTTGTCTCCAAGTTTTGGCAAAAATTCTGCAGGTCTGACTTTTGCAAATTTCCTTACAATCCAAAATGAACGGGTTGTTTGCATAGTGGTGTTTTTTTTTGTTTTGTTTTGTTTTTTTAAGGAATTCAATTCATAATTAGGGGAGTTTTGGGACGCAATCTGTTATAAATAGAGTCTGCCAAAATGTTGAACAGAGTGCAAATTTGTAATGTGCCAGTTTTTTAATAGGTTTAGTTCTTTGGGCACTTTCTGCAAGTCCTACCCTTGTGTCATTTCACTGACATTTTGGCCTTGAAAATCTTGTTCCGCAACCTTCTTTTAAGACTACATGAGACACATGCTTAAGCCTCCCCTGCTGCGGCAGCTCAAGACAAAAAAATCAGCATAGGTTTTGGCACACCTAGAGTCTTCTTAAAGTAATCTCATTTGTGCTTGTCCGAGAACTTTTTCTATTTGTCAGCATCCTTATCTCATAGCCACAGCTGAGGATGTCATTGTGGCTTCCCAAATCATAGTAACTGCACTGGCTAAAGGGACATCCAGATCTTAGTTACAGCAGACACCATCTTTGGAATTGACTCAGATGAAAAAATTGCTGAAGCCCATCATCTGTTTTATTTCTCTTGCTTGAATGATGGGTTAAACAGGCATACTTATGAGTACAATAGCACCAGCCATTTGAAATGCTAATTTTCATCTTGGCCACAATATGTTGAGCATATCAACTCCTTTTTATAGGTTATTGGTTGTGAAGATAATGAGATTCTTCTACAAAGAACAGTACACAATCCATGATATTCAACATCCAGCTTCCCTCTTGGTTTCATGTCAAATCTTGCCTATTCACACAAGGATTGAGAGCAAACACAGTCAAATAAATTGGTTAGTCTCTAAGGTGCCACAAGTGCTCCTTTTCTTTTTGCGAATACAGACTAACACGGCTGTTACTCTGAAACCAGTCCCAAGAAAGTGTTGTTTAGATTTACAGTGTATCATGTTGGAACTTTAACAAAACTGGAAAGCAGTTCTTTACTCTTCATGAAGGAATCCAACAGATGCTGAAATTTGTTCCTGGAATTTACTCCTCTGGGGCCTGTTGAATAGTGTAATATTTTTCTCTTGGCTTCCAATCAAATGATCTACCCACATATATTTTTGCTATATTTTCAGTTTAGTTGAAAGTCAGAAGATTTTATTCAAATCTCTCATGGCTACCTTTGCAAAAATTGCTTTACTCATCTACATTGTCTGCTGATGACCCAATCTATGCTTTCCATTTTTAGTCTTTAGTAAACATTTCCAGGGACAAATGTTGCAAGAGCTGTCAGTCATGAATTCTCAGTTTCAAAGATACATTTCAAAATGGGGTAATATTGCACTTATCTGCTCCCTGCATGTCTTTTGAGTCATCAAATATTTGCAAAATATAATGACTGACACGTTTATTCTCTCACCACAGATGAGCTTATGATGCACAAAGCAGAAGGAATAAGCTGGATTTTCAGATATCCGGCTGAGCTTGTAGCACTATCAGCTGGAAAAAATGGTTTTAAAACTATTGTGAGCAAATTTGTTATGGAAGTCACTGAAGGGAAAAAGATGTAGAACATCCAATGAAGACCTGTCAGTTTTGCCTACTGGATCTTAGACATATACCAGGGTCCACTGTATAGAATATAGATGGACCTGAGAAGTAAAGTTCAGCTTTGAGAATTTGAGGAATTTTAGACTTGGTGTTCCAGTTCAGGCGACCTAATAGTTGTTCCCTATTTCAATGTGCCACTTCAGACTTGTAAACCAAAGACTATCTCTAATAGATCTGGTCAAACATTTTCCATGGAAACTTATTTTTAATGAAAACTGGGCTTTTTTAAATAAAAATATATATAAAAATCCTTTTTAAGGTTTTCCATTTTAAAAGAAAACCTCAGTATTGTTTTTGACTTTTTTTTAATTTTTTTTTTAAAGTTTTGAAAGATGAAATCTTTTACCAAAAACTTTAGTTGTCAGTTTCAGTTTCTGAAATGGAAAAAAGTCCTTGAAAATTTTCCACAAAAGTCAACATTTTAAATTCCTTTTGTAATATTTTTCAGAAAATACTTACCATTTTCTGACTAGTTCTAATCTTTAAGGAGAAAAAACACTGTTTTCAAATGTCATATTTACGTGGAGTTCCTAACAGAATTCCAGGACACATACATTATCACTTAAACAGGATTCTAACTTTAATGGAAGCACGGAGACTCTCACAGCAGAGACCTTATGGACTCTTCCAAAGTACAGCAGACTGATAGGTTCTAAGTTTCTACAGTTGCCTATATTACATGTCAACTAAGCCCAAGTACTATGAGGCAAAATAATACAAAATGAAGAGAAATGGCAAATGCAAATAACGTACTGACACGGTCTGCAAACTCATGGTACTTTGAGTTCCAGTACCAACATATTTAACTGTAATTGTTTTTTTGACTTTTTATTTTAATTTGCAAACACCACACAGGGTTCAAAACAGTTTTATACCACTGCATAAATGGGAATCAATTATTCTAGTAAATACATTTAATGGCTCTCTTCATTGAAGGTATCAGCTCGCTTTACCTGATTGTTTTATTTGCTTGTTGTTTAACTCCTGTAAAATTTGTGTTTGTGATTATGATCCATTTAACAGACAGGGTCTCAAATGATACTGACTATCTAAATCCTGCCATGGCTGGTGAGGCAAGGGGGAGAAAAGATGCAAAAATACACTGTGGACATTGACCGTTCTCTAAGCAGGAATGCAGCGCAGCTCAATTTTCTAGCAGGTAATAGTTATTGCTGACTCAATTCAGCTAACTGTTCTGAAAGACCGTGAACTACTACAAATATCCCTAATCCGCAGTCTATGTCCCTTTGTGGACATGGTGCTTAGAGTTTCCTTGAATATAATACTCCTGTTGCTTGTATGGAGGAGAGATGCTCCCTACACTGTCTGTGAGTACTAGAATGGCATAGAATAGTAATGGACACATTGGCCCAATTTTCAAACCTAAGTTGGAACAAGGAAATGCACAGTTTAGCATGTACCCATCTCAAGCACGCAAGTTGACTCAATGCACCCAGCTAAATCAGAGATTTTCATAGGCATCCCAAGCGCATCCACTTTGGCAATTTGATCTGTTGGGTCAACAATGATGAATCCAATTGTTGTTGTTTTTAAACATAGGGTCTCCTCTGAAAAATGAATTTCCTGGGTTAAAAATAAATTTCCTGGGTTAATAACACTTGGTTTGGGGGAAACTGCAACATCCCTAAATGTATTTTACCCTGTACTTCCTATGTCCTTATGTATATAGTCTCAAGCCTTACTTCATTGTAATGTAGTTAATGTCTAGGAACCTCCCTGGATTTTTAAAAAGATTAAACATTTCATACATAAGCAGTAAAGAAGAAACCCAAAGAAAATTTTACTATATAATTTTTTCTAATGATACTTCATGACTTCAAATCAGCCTATAATTATTTATTTCTTTAAACACTTATGGCCATATTCACTGGTGTATTCTGTCTGATTTATACCATTCTGGAGCAGCACAAAGCATGCAGAGCATACTGGCCAATTAAGCTGCATTTACAGCTGCTTTGGATTGACAGAGTAGCACAAAGCAGCCGGACTGTATGCCCTAGCTGTCTCCCTACCTTCTGTCCTCCAAATTCCCCCTCTCTTGCATCTTCTCACATTTCCCTGCATGGGCATGCACACACACACCTGTTTTCTCTTCTCTGCATCCCTCTTCCTCCTACTCTCTGATGTAACATGTGACTTTTGAAAAGAATTGTGTAGAGAAATTGGAATGATCATTTTTGTCACTCATTTTCGTAACTGAAAGTATATCTGCCAGCAGGGGCCTGTGCATACAAATCTTCTCCAGAGAAACTCATTGGGAGATGGCAGCCATTTTGACAGAAAGCATTCTCCTCAGAGGAGTAAGGCCATAGCTGCCTTCAGTTAATGTGCCTTGTTTAAAAATGTCCCTCATTGTTTCTTGAAAGAGTGAAGCTGGCAGCTATCTTGTTGAAAAGCAGCCTTTGGCCCAAAACCTATTGAGATCAAAGGGAGACAGATGTCCTTCTCAAAATGGCCACCTAAATGTGGGCAAATTCTGACCTTAGTGTCAATGAGAACAATGGGATATGGCAGTCATTTTGAAATGGGCCAGTTGTATGTGGAATTCTCTGTAGAAAATTATTTGTCAGCCTTTGCTGAAGAAGAAGAAAATTTCAGGTCTGAAGAATAATGGAGAAAAATAAACATTAATGCTAAAACAAAATGTCATTAAATGTAACTTATGCATAAGGTTTCAGTACTGCCATCCCAACCATTCAGAAATATGAATCAGGCCCCACAAAATTAGGAGATTGTCTTTAAAACCATGAGATTTAAAAAAAAATAATACATTTTTGGATTCTTTGTATTTGCCTTCTGGTTTCCCTGTCTTTAGGGTACACTTGGGTCACATTTTCATGATACTCTCCACAGCCATGAGGGCTAGAAACAGACTTTTATCTTTACATGAAAGCTGTTGTTCTGGCATGAATTACATGAATCCAGAACTGAAGCTCCTGAAGTCTGTTAGAGGGAAAAATCTATTGCAAATGTTTTGAGGAGAAAAAATTTTCTTCCTTTTGACAAGCCTCCCTAGCAGTTGCCTTGTACTCTGAGCTCTATCTCTGTAAGGAAAAGGGTAGGAGACTTCATTTTTAAATCTTTAAATGGAAGCTTAGGTTTCAAACAGTTCTCTGATGTGCTATGATAGGTACTCTAGAGTCTGTGTTCCCTTGTGATGTTACTAAATCAAATGTTAATAGCTCTTGTAATCGGACTTTAATCAACAAAATTTTGGACCTGGGCAATAGGTCTCAGCTAGGGCAGTCAGTGAAGCTGGCTTTATTTCTTTCCTTTGTTTATTTGCTGCAAAGTAGTGCAAAAAATAATAATAATTTTGGAACTCTATTTAAGACCTCTATCTTAGGCTGCCACAACTGAGGAACATCTTGTCCAACTTGCTTCAAGATTTTCAGCAAAATTCAACCTTTGCCCAGATTGAATTTACCAATTTTGGGACTGATACATTTAAAAAATATATATATATTTTGGCTGTTATTTCTCTTAATGTGCACAATGTTTGCATGTAAACTTTTTTTTGCCTTTGTATTTTTATGTATCTAATTAATTATGTTCATGTGATTTTTTTATGTGAAAGTATGTATTCACATGCACACTTCTTGCTAGGAAAGCATGACATTCTCAATGTCTGTCTGGCAAACATAAAAAAGCCTAACTGTGCTATAGACATGTTTCCATTTTGGCTACTCAGATCAAAAGGGAGAATTGAATGCTGTGATTGTTGCTTTCATGGAGATGACCCTACATTGCAGTACTTCAAAGGGTGCATTTAGCCTGTGGAGGTAGCTTTAAAAGAAGGCTATGCATTTACTCTAGGAAAGGGGTAGCTTTCTGGTGATGATACTTGTTCAGTTTATTAATCTTTTTTTGTTCCCTTTTGCTAAATGTTTTGCTAAACTGTCAGAAGTCACTTTGTGGCCAGATGCCATCATCTCCAACCTCGCACTTCCAGAGAAAGAGCCCATCCAACTAGATGACATCATTCTTTCCCATTTGAGCCACAAGTTCCACTTTGTCACGATGGCTCATCCCAAGACTTAGAGAGGAAGGAGGTTGTGCTGGTCACAGCATAGAGAAGAAAGAAATGGTTTGACATCAGGTGCTAAATTTCTTAACTTGGAGCAATTATTTTAATTTTAACTTCTAAACTAATTATTTGTACATTTTCAGGAATCTCCTTCTATACCCAAAAAGTAAATACTGGAATTTTGAGGAGTATACACTCTATTTTTCATACATAACCAGGTGGCAGTAGTCTTGCTTTAAGTGCGAAACTCAGCTTAACTATGGAACTTTAAGCCATTATATATCTAATATAAAATACCAAATTCAAACATTTGAAAAAATACCTCCAGGCTGCACATATTTTGAAGATACAATGTATTTAACCAAGTGTCATTGAGCGATAAGGCGAAGGGACAATTCTAAGATCTATACTTACACAAAGTCAATAAATGCTTGTGCAGTCCAAAAAAGTGACAGATATGTTGTATAAAGAGGATTTCTTGGACATATTCTGTCAATATAAATATATTCTGTCGACATACATGTGCCTTGTCATACTGCTTTTTCATAATTGCAGTCTCAAGAGCTTTAATTATCTTTTTAAACCATCAGTATTTACATTTGGTTTGTCTCAGTCTTCATTGCTAATGTGTCACAATTTTTTTCTCGTGTGGGGGTGACAACTGGTCACTCATCATTAATAAAATGACAAGTCTCTTATCCATGCTGCACTCACAATAGGCTGTAGAAAGTTAAACTGCAAGAGACTGAATTCCCTCTGAGGTTTTCCGAGGGAGCGTACACTTCAACAGAGAACAGTTACACATTGGCACTTTGCTTCTGCTAAGGCTAAATTTTATTTTCCAAGGCACAATTATTTTTTAAAATGTTTGTGTTGTTTTGAGAAAATGGCTGTGATACTGAGGATTCTGTCATGAAATATTCCCTTACACATAGTACTAGTAAATATATTTAATCTTTAATTTCAAGAAATTAGGAAAATAGAATGTTTCTGTGACCAATATCAACATTCTAGCTAGGACCACATGTTTATGTTGGAAGTCTTCGAACATTATATTTTGCAGACTTACTGTAGAGCCTGATTCTGTGTTGACTGAATTTATTGGGACTTAGAAATAGAGTAACAGTCATTTAGAGAAGGGAAGGTCCCAGTAGGTCATCCAGTCCATCCTGCTGCAAACACACTATTTGCCCCACACTTTTTATTTCCTAATATTCCCATCTAGTTTTGAAAGTCCTACGTTACTTTTAATGCAGGGTTTGATCTGCCTGTGGCCAGATGTTGAGCATTCCTGTGAAGTGCTCAGTACCTTCCACTCCCATAAAAGTCAGTGGGAGTTGAAGGGACTCAGGACTGTGCCCTTAAGCCAGCGCATATGAATCAAGTACAGTGTCTCTTTATGCTTTCTTGAGCTCTTTCACACTGGTGAATTTCTTGTCCCATGTGCCTTCAAAGGGAACTGCGAGACTTAGTATAATCTGAGTGTTTAACTGATGTTCAGAAATGCTAAAGTAACTTGAAAGCACGATCATACATATATGAGGTGGACTTTGGAAAGGATATTCTAGAAGATGCATCCTGAAAAAATGATGAGGATGGCACTATGACTGTGCTTGTGGGTGTAAGTCCATATTTCCCGCAGTTTCTGTCATATGGTTAAATCAACAGCAATCAAAAGCTTGACAAATATGAGCCCAATCCAAAGCTCATTGACATGAGGGGAAAGTCTCCCAGTAACTTCAGTGAGCTGTGGACCAAGCCCTATGTTATTATCATACATACAACCATAGAAAATACAGACTAAAAATTCATTTTTTCAGCATTTGGAAACAAAGGCCCTGATAGTGCAAGGTGCTGATTACCTCCTGGACGATGCTTGCATGGATTTCAGGCTGATCAGCATTTGTCATCTTCCAAGACTGAGCTCTTAAGCACTCACCTTAGTCTTCACATGTAAAATTATAAAAGTGCCTAAGTTTTAGGAGGCTAAGGGCTTGTCTATACTGAGACTTAAAATGTGCCACAAACTAGGGTATGAATCTAGAGCACACCAGAGTAACTGGTCATGCGGAGTGTGCACAAAAATTTCCATAGTGCTATTTCAAACATCAAAGTGCACTACAGAAATTTTAGTGCACAGTAGTAGGGTCCTCATGATCAGTTAGTGTGTGGCAGACTAGTGTGCCATAGATTCACAGCCTTGTTTGCCATGCACTGTGTCTCCATATAGACAAACCCTATGTTCCATTTTCAAAAGGGATTGAGGCACCTAAGTTCCATTGACTTTCAATGAGACTGAGGCTATGTCTACATGGCCCTGCAGTTCTGACAACAAGGGTTCGAACTGCAGACTGCACTAGCCTGCTGTGCTGTAACTCCCCCATGTGGACGCTGGAGGCATGAACTAAAAAATACCTACTTCGCATTAACCCAGTCCTCTGTACCATTTAGTTTGTGCTCACAGTGTCCACACGGGGGATTTACAGCACAGCACGCTAGTTTGTGCTGTAGTTCGCTCGCCCATCATCAGAACTGTGGGGATGTGTAGACAAGCCCTCGGTTTCCTGCATGCCTGGGTTGCTTTGGGAAAATGGGACTTAAGCTCCTGTGCATTTGAAAATTTTACCCCTCTTGGATGACTACCATCAGTATGTGGATGTGTGTCTGACATGAAGAGAAGAAGTGTGCTGAGGAAATACACCACTCCTAACCGATGGGACCACTTTGAATGAAGATCAGTCATAAAACTTAACAAATGTTAAAGACATTTACAGCTCTCTGCAGATATAATGGCACGTATATCAAATATTTATATTAAATTGCAAATTTTATGTACCATAATGCTATGCACAATAAATTAACAAGGCCCTTATCAATCTCATGCTGAATATGAAGACGCACCAGAAAAATCATGTTTATTGTTAAGGATAAATAAAGTAAAACACTTTATAGCTCTGTGACAAAAGGATTATAAAATATCTTACAATAATAGAGCACATGCCATAGTCCATAAGAGCAGAGGGATTGTCTGATTATGGAAAAGGCCTAAAATTCAAGGGGGAAAAAAGATTAGGTTTAAAAGTATTATTTGGTATTAAATCTTAACTTATTCCAAAGAGAGAGCAATAGAAGCTTTAAGGAAATAAATTCCCATCTTAGAAAAAGTTCCTTTTGAAGGTTGGCACTGTTGCTGTGGTTGTAAATGACTGATTCTGTAGGAAACAATAGGATTTAGCCTTCCATGGGAGTTCCAGTTTGTTTTCTCAGATCTGGAGACTATAAAACACACTTTCTTGCCGCCTTTCTAAGTAAGGTCACGACCATGGACCTACCTTAACTATTATAAGAAATGAAATAATAATGAAAGTCACACATTTATATAGAGCTTTTCATCTTGAAGGATTGCAGAGAGCTTTGTAAAGTGTAAGAAAAATCCTTGGAGAGATTTGGCCAGGCGGCCTTTAAGCACTATGGCTATGCTGGGAGGGAGTGTAGGGATTCTGGCAATGCGATAGCACTAGAAGTGTCTTGCTGGTGCATGACAAGATAGCTTAGTTTGAGCAGGGTGTGAATATGTGGTGGGATGCACAGTGCCTCCTCTCCAGAACAGAAAAGTGGAAGCCCTGAGCTAACTCATGCTGAGAGGCATTATAACCTTGTGTTTAAGGCACTGGGCTGGGACTTCAGAGCTCTAGCTTCAATTCCTATCTGTATTACAGACTTCCTATGTGGAATTGGACTTCAACCTAACACAATGAGGCCCTGATCTCATTTAGGGTTTCTAGGCACAGTTGTAATACAAATAATAATAAAAAGATTTTTGCATTCATTGAGACTAACTGTATGTTTGCAGCCTTAATATATATTGCATTCATTAGCTAAAGGAAAACACACGTTTTCCTCTGAAATTGAATTTTATGATTTTACAATACAGATAAGAGACATCTGGTTCTTCTTTGTTTTTTGGAACAAAGTATTTAATGCCAGAGATTTGAATAAATATGGGTATAATTAATTTTTATAACCTTTTAAATATTTAGTAATTTCTAAAAAAAAAAAAAAAAAACCAACCCCAACCCCGAACAAAGCAGGGATATTGTTCTTCAAAAATAATACATAATTAAATATTATAAAGAATAACCAACCCTTAAATGAACAGGAGAAGATGTTCTGGATACAAATGCATGACCTTTACACAAAAATGAAGCACATGATTATATTTCCAAGTTGATCCTAGGTAGACTTTCATTCGAGGTAGTCGAGCCCTGCTTCAGTAAAACATCATTCAGCAAACCATTCCTATTCAGCAAAGCACTTAATATTTGCTTAACTTTCAGCACTTGCTTAAATCCTATTTACTTTAATTGGAGTTGAGCATATACTTAAGTGCTGTGCTGAATCAGGACCTAGACAAATCAGATTGAAACTTTACTAGGTAAGGGGTGAGTTCCAATCATCCAGTTTTCTCTCTAATTCTCTTCTTCAATTATCTTACCTTGCTTTACCCGTCTCTTAAATCCCTTTCCATTCCCTTGCTATTGTTACCCAAATCCCACTATTCTTTTCACAGTCAAAATAATTTAAGCTCTTCTGAAATAATTATTAAGTTACATATAAGCAATTACATATTTGTAAGACACAGGCAGAAGACTTAAAGGGATGGAACTGTCTGTCACCTCTATAGAGGATACGGGGGAAAAGCCAGTTCTAGACAGCTTCATTTATAATATTGGTTACACACAATTCTACCTACTGAGTGTTGTTACTTTAATTGGAATTTATATTTTGTGTAAATGATAATAAATTATTATTACTGTATTCATGAAAGGTCATTGGAGTTGTGCAGGATATGAATGGATCACCCTGAATGTATGGGTAATGGACCTTGGTGTGGCGCTGAAACTAAAAGTCAACAGAAAGGTCAGGAGAAGAGTTCTGTCCTATGCCTTGTCCTCACTCCAACCATCAAATCAAGTTAGTACAACCACGTTACTCTACTGGAGCTAGCCTAGCTGGAATCAGAGTGATGTAAGAGTTACCACACTGTGAAACAACACTTGAGCTACAGAGAGTGATTTGATTAGCAGCATGGAGTGATTGAATTACCAGAATTATTGCATTAGCAGCTTATGAGTTGTTGTAACTCCATCTTCTGCATGCCCAATGCATTATTAGTTCCCATGCCAGCAACCCTGGAGCTTCAACCCACCCTATTGGTGGACCAACTAGCTCAAGTACAAAACACCACTTAATTCAAGCTAGAGATTATTGTATGTGGATGGGAGTCGCATGAGGGGCAAATCTTGAGTTATACTTCAAGTTACAAGGCAGTGAAGACAAACTCCTGGAGACTAAGAGCTTTATCATGAGGAACCTGGACCATGATGGTTCTGTTTTACTCTGGGTTTCCGTCCTGGAAATTCAATGTCCTTTGTGAAATAAATCTGCAGAACTAAAATTGGACTGGACTGGCACCAACGGTGAAGAACAGACTTCACAGCAAGACCTGACTGAACCAGTGCCCTGATAGGTAGTATCGCACAGAGCTGATTTCACAGCAGCCCAGTCTACCAGGCCAGGGCTCATATCAATTAACTGAACCAAGTAGCTGCACATTGGAGTGAGACTTGACCTCACAGTTCTCTCTGGAACTGGGACAGAGGCAAGTTGCCTCTAATTCGTCTTAACTACCACTGAGTCTAACTTGAGTCTTGAGTGGGGTATTAGGTTGGTGAAATTTGAACATAAGAATGGCCATATTGGGTCAGATCAATGGTCAATCTAGCCCAGTGCCCTGTCTTCTGACTGGCCAGTGCCAAATTCTTCAGAGGAAATGAACAGAACAGTGCAATGATTGGGTGATCCATCCTCTGCTGCCCAATCCCAGGTTTAGGGACCCCTGGAGAATGGGGTTGTGTCCCTGACCATCTTGGCTAATAGCCATTGATGGACCTATCCTCCATTTGTGGTGGGACTGAGAGTTCTGGACCCCCATAAATTGGACAACTATCATTTGGAACTGTGGGTCTGACCAAATTCCTGATGAACTGATTTGGGTTGCTCATTTTTTTCCTATGTAAACAAATAAAAAGTTTTCATGTTTCATTTTATTGTTTTTCCATTTCCCCAGATAAAAATATAGTTGTATTTGCCATGTTCCCAAAGGATTCTGTGTGTTTACAAGGGTGGAAGAGCCACCTGCAAAGTGGCCACAGAAGCTTTCATTTCTAGTTATTGAATATCAAAACAGAGTATAGCTTTGGGTATGTGAAGACTCAAGCCATCATTTAGTTTCTTTTTTTTTAAAAAAACTCTCCTAATTTGGTTGAACCCAGGCCCTTGTTGCTGCCATTGGCATGTGGCAGGAGTGTTATGTACTCATATACCCATAACAGCAAAAAAAAAAAAAAAAAAAACCACTACAGCCATACCTCTTGCCAATCCTCAAAAGCTAAACAGGGTTGGACTAGATCAGTGCTTGGATTGGAGACTTCCAAGGAAACACCTGGGAGTTGCAGGAATAGTTTTAGCGATGTGATGCTCTTTTGATTAACTGTTGAGCCATTCCACAGACAGTGGGCACTGTTCTGCTAGGGGTGCCATCTTTCAGATAAGATATAGAACTGAGCATCTTAGTCACATGGTGCATCTTCTAGGTCTCTGAATGACTTTGCCTGGCCCTATGTTCTCAGGATGGTGAGCCATGATGCCTCTTGCAGTGGGGTATCAAACTCAGCTTGGGTCTCAAATGAGATCTGAAATTGTAATTCCCAAAATATAGTATATATCCACAGGTATAAATCTCTATACACAAAATCACAATTTTTGTGTACTTCGGGATAAATGAGGGAGTGGAGGATCAAATTCAATTTTTATTTTATTGGGTGTTCTTAGGAGTTCAAAGGCTACAGGTCTTGAACCCCAATCTGCAGAGCTTTTAAAAGCCACTTTATTCCATCCTCCAACCAGTGACCTGTTAATAGTCACTAGAACTCGACTCCGATAGAAGACTCCAGGCCTGGGATCTCATTAGTGGAACTCTGGGCGTCCTGTTTTGTTCCCTCTTCTATTTAAATCAAGGAGAGGAACAGGAAGTTGTCTATGCAACTGAGTTTCCCATACTTAGGACTACCTCTCCTACACTACCTGCTTCTACTGCTTGACTTTGATCTCCTGGTAACAAGATCCTGCCTGCATCCTAAGTCTGACTCTTGGTCTGCCCTGTCTTGAACTCTGTTCTCTTCTGACTCCTGTTCTGACCACTTGTCCTGATTCCACATCCCAGTTGTGACAGAGGGTTGAGAGATTTGGCAAAAATTCAAAGAGCACTAATTCTATTACAAAGTGGAAAATGTTGTTATTATTTCATTGGTATTTTATTTTACTTTGCATGCCGGAGATCTCTAACTTCCAGGATACTTCCTCATTGGCAGAGTCCAGGGATGCCCTGTAGTAATTCGAGCTAAATGCAAAGTATATTAATTTTACATTGCAGAACTGTGTTTTCTGACTGTTAAGAGCTATTACCACAAAAGCAGCTACACAAATGTTCATTCCTCTATATCTCAAGGAAGGGGTAGTGTTTCTAGCATCTCTATCATAAACTGCAAGAAAGTGAAGATTGCCAGCAAAAGCACTAGCAAAGACAGAACCCCACATGATGTTTCTTGGAAGGAGGCAGCATTCACAAGGAGACATAGCTAGACTGTGGAGCAGGGGTAAGGCAAGGAGCTGCATAGCTTTCTCATCAATATCTACCTCTGACCTGGCAGGTTTCCCTTCAAATGGCAGCAAGAGGCTCTCTTAAATTTAATTTGAAATTAAAATATGTATTCCCTGTTTAATATGTTTAAAATATGTATTCCCTAACAAGGATGAAGCTATTAGGGGGTAAGATCTTGTCACAGTGGTTGACAGAGAAGCAAATGATTGTACTGTGTCAGCTATTAATGCTATCATACTCCAGGGTGCAATCCAGACCAGAAAGGGGTTGTGTCACCAAAGGCCCTGCAACACTGGGTGTCTCACAATGCTTTGCTTTTGTAGCTCCCAAGCTACAGCAGTGTTAGTGACCATGGGTCTCAAACACTGGTCTACAGCAATTTGGAGTTAGCAGGTTCTAACCTGCCACCCAGGAATTTGCTCACTGTTGTCATTGTCACTCATTTGTTGTCAGAATAGGAGCTTAACTTAGACGGAAGATGCCAGTCCTGGGACCTGATTGGCAGAATGCTGGGAGCCCTGATTGGTCCACAGCTCCTATTTAAACCCAGCATAGGAACTGGAAGGTGTCCATGCAACTTGGATCCACCTTGCTCTGAACTCTGTGAGCCTTGTGCTTCCTCTTCCTGTGGCTTGAATTCCTGGTATCCCAATCTGGCCTGCTTCTGGTTGTCGATCTCTGGTTCTGCTCTCAAGTTTATCTCCTGCTTCTGGTCTCCTGGTAACCTGACCCTGACTGCCTCATGATTCTTGCTTTGCCCTCTGGCCCACCTTGGACTCTGACTTCCTGGTATCTGACCTAGCCTGACTCCTAATTTGACTAGTAGGTCAGACTGCCCAGATTCTGGTATGAGAGCTGCTCACAAACAGCATGCAAGTTACACCTTGAGTGTTTGTACACAGCTACAGGCCTGATCCAGCAACTCTGACCCCAGCAGCTGTCAGCAACACATCAGCCACACACTGGCTTTCAGAAGCCTTTGTTACTCCTGCAGGGTGATCCCAACACAATCCCAGTCCCAAATTTCCGCCAAAACGTGTGTTCTGCACTGCCCAGCCCTTTCCTAGACAGTTCAGATATTAGATCAGTTGCCCCTGTATGGGGTCAACATACAACTGTTTGTTACTTTAAGTAGAGGTACCAAACAGTTCAGTTTAAGCATAGCACTGGATTGGTTTTGATTAAAAACAAAACAAGTGTATTTAACCACAAAGAGAGAGAGAGAGAGTAGCTGTATAAGGCATTAAAATCAGAAATGGTTACAAGAGAAATAAAGATAAATGATTTCTAGTAACTAAAACTTAACAAAATAAACTTGGTTCAAGGTAGAATCCTCACCACACGTTCCCAGCAACAGGGCTGATCTAATTCTCAGGTCAGAACCCCTCCCAAAGTTGAAAGGCTGGTTCTTTTGTTGTCTTAGGTGAAAAGAGAGAGTGAGAGAGAACACCATTGGTTGTCCTCCCCCCCCTCACTTTTATAGTCCAGGTCTTTAAAATACATTTTCCTGAGGATTGCTTCTAGGTAAATTTCCTTCCCACTGTAAACACATAGACATGGAGTCTCATGGTGAAAGAGGTTTCATGTTGTTGTTTGTTAAAATGCTGATCAATCTGTTCCTGCCCCCCTTCATTGCCAAAGAATGGCAGCTTGACTGGTGATTGACAACCAACTTTGATGACACCTGGCTAGAGGCCTTAGCTTGTTGTTTGTCTTTGAGGAACAGGTTTATCCCCTCCCCAGACTTGTCTGGTAAACACATTTCAGTCATGATTTCAGTTTATGTTCCTAACTTTACATAGGATGTTGGTATACACATTTCACCGTGATATTGTTGACCAGTGAGTTATTAGTCTTCAAATGATACCTCACAAGGCATACTCTGTACAAAGATTATAACAGAAATGCACAGGGTGTGAACACAGGAGTGCGTTTGTTCAGAGATACCTATAAAGATGATGAGACAGTCAGGGAGGGTGTAATGGAGGCTATATATATATATGCTTATGGCATCGTGTAGAGTACATACACTGCACTCACCCCAGCACAAGTTTAATGAACGAGTAGACATGCCTGAACCCTGATGGAACATATCCTACCCAACTTTTTACATGTGCAAGCTATGCCTCCCATGTCAACATTGCTATTTTTAGCATTGTAGTGTCCCTCTGCCTTCCCATTGCTGGAGTCTTTCCCTGTCACCAGGAAAGGCTCCTGCAGTGGGGAAAGGTTCTGGCAGGGTGAGGCAGCAGGGAAAGGCTCCATGGCTCCCCATTGCCAAAGCCTTTCCCAGCAGCCTCCTCACCTCCAGAGCTTTTCACATCCACATGTAGCTATCCATATCTGTGTGGATGCAGCCTGCTTTTCACTGCGGCATGTAGCTATACGTACCCTACACACCACTGCCAATATAGACAGAGGCTGAAGGTTATAATAATGAGTAGGAGCAGTCACTACAGTGATAAGGACCACATATTTACCTAGATAGGAAAGGAACTCACCTTACTAAACAATCCAGATTGGTTGTATAATTGAACTGTCCCCATCATTATCTATGCCGCCACCATTTGTTGTGTCATCCGCAAATTTTACCAGCAATGATTTTATATGTTCTTCCAGAATATTGATAAAATATTGAATAACAGTAGGCCAAGAACAGATCCCTTCATGGACGCACTAGAAACATCCCTTCTAAGATGATGATTCCCCATGTACATTTACCTTTTAAGATCTATCAGTTAACAAGTTTGGAGTCCATTTAATATGAGATACATTGATTTTGCATAATACTTTTTTATCAGAATGTAATATGGGATTAATTCAATGGTTTATACAAGTATAAGTATATTAAATCAATGCAGTAACCTTTATCAACCAAACTTGTAGTCTCCACGTCAAACAATATCAAGTTTGTTTGACAAGACATATTTTCAATAAAATCATGTTGATTGACATTAGTTATACTACCATCATTTAATTTCTTACTAGTTGCATTCCATAGCAGCCTTTCCATGATTTTTCCAGGATCTATGTCAGGGTAACTGATCTATAGTTACAACGGTTATTTCATTTACCCTTTTTTAAACATGGACACATTAGTTTTTTCCAATTCTCTGAAACTTCCACAGTACCAAGATTTCTTATAATTCAACACTAATGGAGTCAGTCCTCTTCTTGGCCAATTCTTTTAATACTCTTGTGAACAAGTTATCAGGTCCTTCTTTTAACTTTAATAGTTGCTGTTTAACATCCTACACAGTTATTTATAGAATAAAAAGTATTTTATTATCACTGTAAAATGTAAAAACACCATCCTTATTTACAAATACAGAATACACATATTTATTGAATATTTCTCTTTTCTGCATCATGATTGAAAAAATTTCCATCTTATCTAATATCAGACATATAGCATTCCATTATTTATTCCTGATATCTAAGGAGTTTCTTCTTTTCTTATTGACCATACATTTGTCATTAATATTTTTAGCTTCCCTTATCAACTGTCTGCATTTTCTAACTGCCCATTTGTACTCATTAGTATTAACTTACTCATTTTTCCTTTTGTTGTATTTTTTAAAATTTGAATTGCTACCTTCACTTTCTGTCTTATCACAATTTTTATTTTTTATTTTTTTAACCAAAGAAGTCTTAAATGATTAAAGAACTGGCAGGAGAGAGAGAGGCATTGCAGCTTCTAATAAAACATTGTTAAAGAACTCTCAATTATCACTCACATTTTCATATTTAAATTTTCACTCAATCAAAGATGTCGAAAAATTGAAAAAAAAATAATTGGGAAAATTTTACTACCATTTGTTGTGTCTGCAGTATTAGCTTGATGCTTAACCTTCTCCTCTTCATTTGGACTCTGCCAAAATGATAAAGTATTGTAACAGGATGCATGTTCAAGATGTGTTGGTGTAGGAGCTCCTATAATGATAGTGGTGTTTTTATAACACTTGATTATAGCTATAAAGTTGTGCTATGACCACTGCTCATTACCGTAGTAATTATCTCACTATTTACTTGTTCTTCTTGCATCTGTTTGTTGTATCTACCTGTTGTCTCCAATACTTAAATTATAAGTTCTTTGGAGAGGGACCATCTTTTTGTTATGTGTGTACAATACCTAGTGCAATAGGCCCCAATCCCTGATTAAGGCCTTTAGGTACTAGCACAAAATAAAGTAATAGTTATGTTATTCATGTATTGCAATAGTGCCTGGACTCCTTGTCAGGATCAGGGCCATATTGTGGTAGATGCCAAAGAAATACATATGAAGGAGAAGAAGAAGATGTTTGCTACTGTGATGGGGCAAGGCCAAATGTCTATAGTAAAGTAATGGGAGACAGATATATTAGCCACAGGCTAAATAAATCCATGTTACCATGATAAGCAAATGGCAGCTGCTGCAGGTCAATTAAGAAACCTGGGGCCACTTAAGATCTTTCCAGAAGGCAGGGAGGACAGCTAGGTTGATTGGGACACCTGAAGCCAATCAGGGGCTGGCTGAAACAAGTTAAAAGCCTCCCAGTTAGTCAGGTGGGTGCGCATGTCAGGAGATGTAGGAGGAAGATATGCTGTTGGAGAGACTGAGCAGTAAAAACCATATCAGGCACAAGGAAAGAAGCCCTGTGGTAAGGATGAAGTGGATCTTGAGGAAGTGGGGGCTGCTGTGAGGAAGTGGCCCAGGGAATTGTACGTGTCCTATTTCTAAAAAGTCAGCTACCATAGCTAATACTATCAGGGTCCCTGGGCTGGAGCCTGGATTAGAGAGCAGGCCCGGGCTCCCCCTTTGCCCCCTGATTAATCACTGAGACTGGGAGACAACAGAGACTGTGCAAGGGTGGGTAGCTTCTCCTGACCTCCCTTGCTGGCTTATAATGAAAATGGCTCAGTAGGCTTTGACCCTTGGCTCCAGAGAGAAGGGCTATGTGGAGGGTCACAGTGAGCCTCTGAGGCTAGCGAAATCCACCGGGAAACGTGGGACTCGTGGAGACAAGGACAGAGCTATGTCACACTACCTTTCAAATGATTCTTGCAGGAAGAGAGGGAAGAGAGGGAATTTTGTTGTTCTTTCTTACCAATAAGGATGACAATTGGAGTTGATCAGGTACTACAGTGATAAGGACCACATATTTACCTAGATAGACATATACAGGAAGTTTCTTCCATAAAAAAGAACTAAGGTAAACCAGCCTTGCAAAATAGTCATAACAAACTACTTAGCATAGGCCCAAAATCTAATTAACCATCTTCAATTACCTGCTTCTGAAATGAGCTTTTATACTACTGAAAAAAAAAACTTACCCTTGGCGAGCGACCAGTAGAATTTTACCATAGTGGGGTAAAAACTCATCTCAGCCTGGAGGAGCTAATAATCTGACCATGACAAGACTGAGTCAGATAATGTCACCTAATGTGCTGCTAATAGTTCTATAAAAAGACAAAAATGAAGGCTGACCTAAACTACATCTACACTTAGGGTGGTGTGTACAGTACATATACTCCAAACACCCCTAGCTTGGGTATAAATTGCAGTGTAGACAGTAAGGAGCTGCTTAGGTGAGGAGACTACAGACATACCAGAACCTTAGCGTACATACCCTACATGGCTCTCTACATGCCCAAGCAGTGCCTCTCATGTCTACACTCTTATTTTTAGTGGTGTAGTGTCCTGGAGTGAGAAAAGGCTCTGGCAGGGAAGAGGCGATGGGGAAAGGCTCTGGTAGCTTGCCACTGCTTCAGCCTTTCCCCACTGCAGGGCACTCCTGGACCTTTCCCTGCTGCCTTCCCCCGCCAGAGCGTTTCACTGTGTCATGTAGCTGTGTGTACCTGACATGCCACCATCAGTGTAGATAAGGCTCTACACTGCAGCAGAGGAGGGGAATAGACTTGGAGACTTGTGCTCTAGAACTCTGATTCTAGGAGCTGGTGCTCTTGAATCTGCAGCAACCATTCTTACCAGTTCAGGAGTTGTGTTGACGATCTGTGGTTGTAAGGCACAACAAGCCCCCTTCAGCTAAAAGCAAAATCAGCATAGCACAAAGATTTGTGCTGGTAGTGGGGGTGGTGAATAATGAGAAAATGAAGGGTTATCATCTGATCTTAAAAATCCCTTCTCTTTGGCCATATAATACATAAAATATCTTTAAATATTAATAAAATTGTACAAGGTATTGAAAATCACAAAGAAAATATTTTATTAGTATCCTTAGTGTGCCTATGACCTATAAAGATCATTAATTTGAAACCTAATAGTTTACCTGATACTGTACAACTTCCAAACCCTGATCTGGCAGAATTGCATTATATGTATATTATGGTTAATAATGTAAAACATAATAGAATGCCAAACAGCATTATGGAAAACAGGAAAAGTAGATAATTATCAGTATTATAATATCCTCAGTATCAGAACAAAGGGCTTAAATGCTATATGGACGAATGAAACTCTGATGATCCAGTAATTTCTTCATCTGAGAATGATTACACTATTGGAAAAAATGGACTGAATTTTTGTCTTTAATAAAAAAAATAGGCTTTTGAGAAAATTAGAAGTGTAGTACAGTAGATTTTTCTCACTTAAAAATATAATTTAAATGATTAGAAAGCACTGTAATTTTTTTCAGATCAAGGATACTTGATTGTCCTTATCATTTGTACTTTTTCTGCATTCCTGCCTATATACTTCCTTATCACTTAACTAGCTAATCAATCACTAGCCTTTTCTTACTTTTCTACAATGTTTAAAATGTATCTTCACTGAATAGGAAAGGTGGCAGTGTGTTTCCCTTATTCTGAGTTGCCTCTGGTCACTTTATCATCTGAGTCCCCAAAGCTTAAAATAAAGGTATTACATATTCGAATTCAACAGGGTTTTGAAGGTTTGCACAAGTAATATTTATTAAATACTCATTTTATTAGGATTAAGATTGCCTATAATTGTAGAAATCTTCTGGAGGGGAAAAAAAGTAATTAAAAAGTATGAACTGAAAATGATATATTGTGGCAGTGTGCATAGGCCATACATGCCTCTAGTGGATCTTTGCTTTAATTACACCTGACCAAGTACAGGTTCAGAGAAAAGCACTGAAATTCTTACCATAAAGTGCTTCTTAAAAACCAGCCATGCCTGGCTTAGCCTGTCAGTTCATTGTGATACCACACAGTGAGACACAGTGCTATGAAGTCAAGTATCTCAAAAGGCACAAACGAATCTTAATTTTTCAACATCCTCATCTACTTATTTTTTTTCTACGCTGTGGATTGGAAGCACATTATTAAGCACAATGGGCAAAATTAATTGTGTGCTACTGCCCAACTCTTGCAGCCCCACTAAAATCAGTGAAATTATTGCCCTGTATTTCTGAGAAAGAAAAGTGAAAATTCTTGATCGGTCAGTATCAAAACAATATGGGGAAGACATCAGATCTGTGAAGGAGGATGGATGGGCTTGTGTGTAAGACACCGGACAGGATTCATAAAATTCAGATTTTATTCCTCACTGTGGCACAGATTTTCTTTGTGATGGTGGACTTGTGGACAAGTCACTTAATCTCTTTCTCTGCCTCCATTCCCTACCTGTTAAAAAACCTGGTGGTAATAATTCCCTACTCCGCAATGAAATGTGGGCTGTGGCTTGACCATCAGAAAGAATAGGTTGTTTTGCTAACATTGGGAGAAAATGGCTATTTTGCTTTGCATTCAACTACCTATCCATTAGGACTGAACGGTGTCTTTTGAGAACCGATAGTCATTTCCAGAAGGGCATCCCACTGTTGTCCACACTGATGTTTGAGCTTAGCAAAAGGTCATTTACTGGTGCTGAAATATCACTCTTATGAGTTGTAGCATGAGCAAAATGATGGTACCCACTGGTAGACTCAGAATTGGATTAATGTTAAACAGGCTACAGATTGATCACATAGATGGGTACCCAGATTTACATGAATTTCTCCAAAGAGTAGAAAGGAGAAAGTACTTGGCATATTTCCTGAGAAGTTAGATTTCCTTCCTTTCGCACCATATCCTTGTCTATCCAATTATGGAGACCCCCCAGCTGAATAGGAGGCTAAATCAGCTAAAGAGTTTGATCCTCGTTATATCCTTAACTTGACAGTGGACTTTATGCATAATAGACAGTGAAATTACCTGAAATAAGTACCTATGTGTAGTTATTTCTGTACATATTCTGAAGAAACCACTTACTGTTCATTTAGTGGTTATTAGAATTCATGAATGAGATCTTCTAAGAGAATAGAAAACTTTCCACCTATGCAGGATTGTTAGGGAGGTGAAAAGGTAAATCTTAATGTATTTTTAATCAATACATACCTATAGGTTCACAGTGATAATATATCAAGTAAATTATTAGAAGTTACAAACAAGAAGCGTATCCTGTGAAATTAACTTAAGGGTTTTTGGTACCATATAATGTGCGAAAAGTAAGCTAAAAGGGCAGGGATCATGTTTGTTTGTACAGCAGCTAGCACAATGAGGTCCTGATTTGTGACTGGGGCTGCAAGGCACAATAGTAATACAAATAATAGATAAAAATAATAATTTATTATTTGTATTACAGCAGCACCCAGAGGCCCCAACTGAAAGAGGTGTTGCATCATGCTAGGCTCTGCTAAAATACACAGTGAGAGACAGCCTGTGCCCCAAAGAGCTTACATCTAAACCAACGGAGGGAAGGAGGTGAAGCAGATGCACATAGAGTTTAAGTGACTTTTCCTAGGTCACAAAGCAGAACGGTGGCAGAGATGGGAATAGAACCCAGATCTCCCAAATGCCCTATCCACCAAATTACAGTCCCTTTCAGAGTGGTGCAGGGATAAAATCCTATGGAATCTTTTATCTCTAGATCATTGATTCAAAGCTGATCCAGGTTGATAGTGACCAAAAGTCACTAAGGGCTGATGGCTGTTCAGTGGCGTATGTGAAATAACTTGAGTTGGACTTTATGCTATTTTGGCACGAAGGCCATCAGCAAAATGCTTGCCCTTTTTGGCATTCATAGAAGGGAGGCCAAGGACTGAATGGATATAAAGGATGAAGTTCCTTCTCATTCCTCCTTCAAGAGGTGATCTCTCCAGATCTTGGTTTCATCACAGTCACAGGGCATTACAGGTGAAGCTAGCAGCACTCTTGTCCATTCTTTATCTGTGTAGTAGCACAAGAGAGGTAGAACATGCCTTTATACGTTTTAGAGTCTTACTTTATGTCCCTCTGAGTCTTTACTTCAGGCCTAACAAAACTCTCTCTCTTTACCTTTCCTCATCATTATCTTATATTCCAAGCTAGTTTTAATTGCTCTCCTCTCTTTACAGTTTCTCTCAGTTTGAGAGCTGGCTCCTAAAAATGAATTCCCGTTTCTTGGTAGAGAGAGGCGTCTGGCGAAGGATCAGATAGGAAAAGGGTGGGTAACATGATCAGAGAAAGTCTGGTTAAATTGAAATAGATTACAGTCAATAAACTGAAACCTTTGAGATTTATGCAAACATTACAGAAAACTAGAACCTATCAAGGTACAGACCAATATCAGTTTGCAGTTTTTAGAGGACATGTGTCGGTGGAAAGCTACTGCTGAATAAGAAATTTTAACAAACTCAGATCCACAGAATCAAAAAACGAATGGGCCATTCTTCTGATCTTAGTTGAGCCTTGAAAAGTATTAATTGAGAAAGGATTACTACTCCTGCAGACAGAGCGGTACTCAGCCACTTGAAATAAATTGGCAGTGCAGTTGTAATCAAGACTCACAGGCTACCACAGGATTAGGTACAAAGGCAGAAAAAATGTTATGATGAAAATAAAACGTACTGAATCTAGCAGCTATAAAAACCCTCTAACCTATCAATTTAACTAACACACCAAAGAAAAAGGAATAAGGTAGTAATTGGGATGTTTTAGAACAAATTCTTAAAGAGCTCTAAAGGGACGAGTGAAGGTAATATAGTCACGGATGTCACATGTAGAACACACTCGCACGATATATGTGCATTTGGCTATTCCTGCATAGCCATTATGGTATGTCTCTTACCAGTTCTGATTTGGATAAGTTAGCATGTCCCTAAGCTATATTCTCAATATGCTCAAGCTATATTACTCTGTATCATGCACCTGAAATCTACAGAGTTCACCATTAAGAAGTCAGCATGTAGCAACTCTTTTCTTTCATGCTTAAATCAACTGTTGGCAAGGTTATTCTTTTTAAAAAAAACCAACACTTTATCATAAACTCTCTGTTTGCTGGGGTTTCGGACATGTTTTTATTTTTCTTGCCAGCCCCTGGCCTTTAATATTTTTATATAAAAAGACACATTTGATGTTAATTTGGACACTACCAAATGCCTCCTGAAGACTCATTGCTACTGTGAGGCCTACAGGAAGTTATCTGACTAATAATGCCGAGACAGATTGGCAATCAGGAGTGGATTTTTATTTGTAATTTCTGCAAAACATTGTGTTGTATTATTAAAATGTGCCCCATTGCCATCTTGACTATTATGTTTGTATTTCTTTCACCTACCTTTTGTCTGTCTGTCTTTTAGGCCCTGATTCTGGTAACATTTATGCACATGGTTAACCTAAATCAATGGGATTACTCACATGCTTACAATTAAACATATGTTTAGTGTTTCCTGGGTTGAGATCTTTGATTATTAGTTCTTCAGGGCTGGACCATTCTTTCTCTGTTTTATGTGGGTGTTACCAGAAGCAAATGATTTGTTTCCTTTTGTGAATTCTAAAACTTTCACACGGACTATATATGGGAAAGGGATACTTAAGATGCACTCTGACTTTTTACTCTAATTATTTCTTATAGACTCTCATGCTTTTTCCACTTGGTTCAAGATAAATAACATTCAGCAACACCAAACACACATGCAGGGCTGTAAATTTATAGAGCCAGATTTTCAAACACAAACCTCAAGTTTTGCAATCTCAAATTGCAGACTTAAATAACTCTGGATGCAATGTTGCATCAGTAGTTATTTGTAGGTATGACTTCTTGTATTACTAACATGAGCCCAATTGCATCATGACTACTTTTTGTTTGTTTGTTTGTTTTCTAAGTACCTGTTTGCACTTGTGTCTAAATTAGCTGAATTACACATGCAAGTCATTTTGAACATGGAACTGTGCCTGCTAAAAAAGAGTCATGACTGGATTGAAACTGTCCCCTTCGGGATACATTTTGTGCTCATTAACACCATGCAATCTGATTTAAATCAAGAGTGTACCTGAGGGCAGAATCTGGAACATTTGTTGCCACAAGCTTCCAGCTAGAGACTGAGCATCTTGACCTATAGAAGTTAGAGATGGGAAAAGATCTATTAGGTCCTTTTGTCCATTCCATATAGGTGTAGGTGAGTGCCCTAACCACAGGACTATTGAGTCAGTCTCTCCCAGTCTCTCCTTTTGGAACTGTTTGACCTTGTATAAATAATTATTCATTGGGCAAGAGAGAGCGAGAGAAAGAGAGACTCTATAATCAGGTCCTGCCAGAATCATAGTAGGAACTTGAACTTGGACCTCCAACGATGTAGATGAGTGACCCAATCTCTAGACTATTGGGTGTGTGTCACCCATCAGAAATTCCATCCTGGAGCTAGAAATCTTCCTGATGAAAATTTTGTTTCTGCAAAAAGTTTCAGATTCAAGAAATCAGCATTTTTCTGGTGAAAAAACATTTTGTCAGAAAATATTAGACCAGCTCTTGTTATGACAGACTCCTGCTCCTGCAGTCACTCTCCTGTCTTTCAGTATTCTTCCCCCACAGTAAATTCTCATGTATAAATTTATTTTCCCCCAGGATGTGTACACGCTCCTATGTGTTGTGGGCACATGTGCAGTGTGATTTGTATTACCAAGTTGATATATTTTGCTATCTTCAACCATTCTTATTTGGCAAAGTGTTCACTTCTCCTTTTGCTTTCATATACTGTAAGAGGCCTAGCAAGACATTCATGCTAAAACATACCGATAACATCAATGAAAGGATGTTAAGTCATCTACATAATTAAATAGCAATTGGCCTTAGCCATTACTCATTATGGTGTAGCTTTTTGTCATTCTGTTTGATGCTAAAGGATGTTCAGTTGCTTGTAATTGATAAAGAGGTTTCATCTGTGGTGGTTTCAGTCGAATGAGCAAGGCAATGAAACCATATATGATTTTTTAAAAGGGTAAAAGACCCTTGTGTAGGTGTAACTATGGGATGATGGTTGGGGTTACACAAATCCCTCAGGTGGAGAAAGAAGTTTTTCTTTGATCTTAGTTGATTTTCATAAGTTGTTAATTGAGGAAAGATTGCTACTGCTTTAGATATAACAATACTGACCCATTCACAAGGAGCTACTGGAATAATGTGTTTGTATCTTGAGTCACAGGGATAAGAATAGGCACTGAGTATTATTCAGTATTCTTGCTGAATCTAGCAGTCAAAATTCATTCTTTGCATGATGCTTCTAACATTTGCCAAACACAATGGGAGCATTTGATGGCAGTAATTGAAACTAGGTCAAGTAACCATTGCATGAGAAACTCCAAGCAATATTCATAGGTCATCATCTATGAGACGAAGTCCACAAGAGACCTTTGAAGAAGACTTTAGTTTTAAAACTGCATCCCTAACATATTAATGAACCTGGATGGAAATGTTGTGTAATTCACATTACTTTAACTAATTCAGTAACTCAAATGGTATGTGAGCGGAAGAAGAAATGTCCTGGTTGACTTCCTTTGAGTCAGTTTGAGAGAATGGAGGAAGAGAGCAACAGAACTTGGCCTGACACCAGAGTTTATCAGAGGTGCATCTAACAGGTACAGAAAATCAAAAGCAAGGAGATCTTCTTCCCCTTAATTTGTGAAGATATTCCTGCAGATGGTGATGGGTAATGTCAGAGAGCTCTAAAATGAACATGCAGACTGAGATGTTAGGAAAATCTAGGCTATGGGAAACACTAACAGCAAAACAAGATAAATGCCAAATTCTGAAGCTAGACATAGATTACTCATACTGAAGTGATAAGTAGGTTGTAGAAAGGTTATTTTTGTACAGAAGCTCAAGAACACTTCAGATGAATGTCTGTAAACTGAGCATGACATCTAACTTTGGGAAACATCACACAGTAACATTTGCCACACATTTGTGAAGCTTATAAGGACGGGAAAAAGGACTCTTAGAATCATAGAATATCAGGGTTGGAAGGGACCTCAGGAGGTCATCTAGTCCAACCCCCTGCTCAAAGCAGGACCAATCCCCAACTTCTGCCAAGGATCTAGAGATCAAAGAAGCTATGAGGGGCTTACATATACTGGGACAGTTCAGAGCTAAAGGATCCACTGCTACACAGATCCTCTACTACTTCCCCTCCTTCTATGTATTGTGAAGGGCAGGAGCTGTGGAAACTGATGTCTTCCTGAAGATGGAGTATAACAATGCTCTGTAACCAGGGGAAGATGCTCCCTATTCTTCACCCCTCCCCTTCATGCTGTGCCCAGGCAGATCCCCCAGTACACAGCCCAGCCATCTGAGCTGGGCACTAGAAACAGGATTTTGATCTACATGCATTTGTGTGAGGAAAATGCTTAGGCCAAATTCTCTTTTGTGGTTCTGCAAGGATACAGGATGGGGAAAGCCCCTTACCTGGGGTGCAGATGATTGTTTCCTGTACTCCTTTTGGAGAACTGTTTACACTAAGCAGAAGATGATTGAAATGTGATGGGGGCATTCTTAAATGAAGAAATTGTATCCGATGAGATGAAAAGAAATGACTTGCCTAGGACAGGAGAAAAAACACTTAGGAGAGTAACATGATTGTCTTGTTTTCCAGATCATGGATTTGCCATGCTTGGGGTGGTTAAAAGCCTTAAATTACCCACTAAGAGATGACGACTGGCGCTCTTCATGCTGGATTGCGTCAGCTACAATGACAGATTTCTAAAATTTCAGGTTTTGAAAGATCTTCATAGTGTTCTAAGAGTGGCAACTCAAGTGGCTGCAGAGGAAGACCCATAGGCAATTGGAAATCATTCTTTAAAACTTTATAATTTTTTGTAGAGATCAAAATAGCAGGAAACAATAGAGCTTCTTCAAAAACACAGGAGATGCACAATATCAGCATTATTTACTACAGTATACAAAGGTCTGTTGTAAAGAGATGTTGAGAAATACTTAGATCTTGGGATCACCACAACCACAATAATGACAACACAAACAATAGCAAGGATGCAATACAAACATTGCTGTGTTTTTGGTGTACATTGATAGTCAGTATAACTGGCTGAAAAACAGAATTTCTGCCCCATGAGAAATTCAGAGAGTTTGAAATGTGATTTCATCTTGGATTAGAACAAAAAGACAAAACATTGGAAATTTTTGTGAAAGAAAATATCTGAAATATTACCAGAATATTTAGTTTCAACAGGGGTGGCTCTATCAATTTTGCCGCCCCAAGCAGTCACCGCTGAATTGACGCCGCCCCCGGAACAGCTGCCGCCGAATTGCCGCCGCGTGACACGGACTGCTGCCCCATTCTGACTGCCGTCCCAAGCACCTGCTTGGAAAGCTAGTGCCTGGAGCCGGCCCTGAGTTTCAATAGTCAACTTGTTTCTTTTTAGCATTTATATAACATTAATACTAAAATGTAATATTTAGATAATTTCCCATCAAGATGTAGATGAAATTGATAAATTCCCATGAAAGGTTTTGATTTCAACTAACCAACATTTTCTGACAGAAAACTTCAGTTGGAAAATTTTCAGTCAGCTCTGAAAATTAGTTTGTTTTCTTCAATAAACTCAGAGCCATGCTCTGGTCCT
This sequence comes from Caretta caretta, assembly GCF_965140235.1. Classification (NCBI taxonomy): domain Eukaryota; kingdom Metazoa; phylum Chordata; order Testudines; family Cheloniidae; genus Caretta; species Caretta caretta. Next base: position 238,898,310 of record NC_134206.1, on the reverse strand, counting down.
ATTGAGTCAATGGGAGTTTTGACTTAGGACTCATTGGTATCAATATTTGGCTCATTGGACTCTAACCAGACTGTGAAGATAATCCTGCTTTCCTTACTCAAGCAAAACTATTATTATCCTTAATTCTTATTCTTAATTTTATGCATCAAAAGACTTAGATAAGTATAACACAACTGGCTTTTGGGGGGAGTTCTTTATACACCTTCAGTTTTAGCATCCAGATGATAAATGTTTAGGCCTCTGGTTCATAAACTGTGGTCCATTGACTGTGCTCTATAGAAAACTGGCTGCTCACCTGGTGCTTACTTCCCTTTCCTCCAGTTGCAAAATTGCATTCAAAAATTAAAAGTACATTACTTAAGAACTTACTGTACTGACCACATGAAAGTTTGTGACGGAGAATGGGAAGGTGATTCACGAGACACTGTTCTTAATGTACTGTCTTCACAGTGAAAAAGTTTGAGAATTTGCATTTAAGGCTACATGAAAGAGAACTGTAAGTTCATAATAGTTAGATAGAAATGACCTCTTAGATGGCCAAGTCCATGCCCCTGCAAGTTTAAGCTAGTTCTACTAATCAGATATAAACTGATATTTTGCTTGACCTTAGGAGATAACTTAACCTGTAAAATTTCCTTTAGAAGGTGATGAATAGAATCTGGGGATTCAGTTAATCCAGGGACTACACAAATCCCTAGTATTCTTTTTTTCTCTCTCCTTAGCTATATTACTGAACAAAGCACTATCTGTTCAGTTACACCCTCCTATTGCAGGCCTGATCTACAACAATATTTAATCAGCGGGGTCCTAATGTAGCCCAGCATATGCTACATAGACATGAGACCAAGATCTTGTCACCATTAAGAGAAAAGCTTTTGTAGATGGATTTGTGTGGATAACACAAGCAAGAAGGAATAAATAGTTATGCAAAGACCTATAGCCCATGCGGCATGCCCTCCAGAGCCAGTCCAGCCAACAGTGAGACATCAGAAAGCCTGGCTGAAAGTTGTGGTACACAGTGCAGTGACACCTCGCTCATATGAAAAGGTTACTTTTCATTTTCTTTCCTTTTATTGTAATTAAATGTTTTATTTGTTTTCCTAAGTAGGTCTTTTAGACAGTGGGCATTTCAAGTCCACCATCCCACACTTTCGCACTGATTTTCTTTGAGGTCTAAACTAGTAACGATGGAAACAAAGAAACAAGATGACACTGCTTAGAGAAGAGGGAATCCTGTGGTTTGTGTGAGTACATTTTTAGAGACTAGAAAATGCCAAAGGTAATATAATGCCCGCCATTCACAAATAGGGACAGCTGCCACTCATGCCAATAAGAGCTAGATGTGTGTGAAGTTCATGGCACATAGTCTCAAAGCTATCACCTCTTTTTCACTACACGTATAATTTTTAAAATCATTAAGAAGATTTTAACATAACACTTTTTATTGTAAAAGCCTGTTTTTAATTTTAAAAATCCACACAAGATATAAAAGTTATATATAAGGGAAGTGTCACACAGAAATTGCTATAATAAGACATTCATGGTGATCTGATTTCCCCTGCTGTAGCTGTAAGTCAGTAGGTAAAACCATATTTTAGTGCCTCCTAAAATTTTCATGAGCAGTATTGATACCATTGCTATTGTAGTTAGAATATAATGTCTTTTTATTTTGCAGTGAATAAAAAACAGTATTGTTACCATTTCATCTATCATTCTTTTTAAGAAATAGTGCATGCTAGTGGAAGAAATTGAAGTATGGCAAACAGAATATTCATCTTGTAACTGAATCTGCTACTGCTATAAATGATGGTATAAGGACAATGATTAGCCTCAACTAAACTGCCAATTCTGAACACCGCTGTACTATGGGAGTCCTTGAAATCTGATCCTGGATCTAAATCCCAATACTCTGTAATTTGTCCCTGTCGTATATGTGCAATAAAAACCTCAGGGCCTTTCCCCACACAAACTTTGTGGTGTTTGAAATCAGGGTGCATCTAAAATTCTAGATTTAATGTCCAGCTAATGTGTATTTGATTAAAACGCCCAAAGTCTAAAGTTGTAATTTGATCTCCTGAAGGGTTCAAAAGGAAAGATAAATCATATAAAAGGTGATTGCTGGAATAAATATCATTTCAGTAATTCTTAAATTCTAATGTGTTTCCTGCATACTATAACTTTCTCTGTTAACTCTTCTACCTGACCATGCTGGTGTGAGAATGGAAATATGATGTGTTCTATAACCTACATTGTGTTGTGATCTTGCCAGTCTATGTATAAACTGCATTTAAACATTGTGTTGTAATGTGGTTTACTCTTTTGATTTCGTATTCTCTGATTGGTAGTAATATCTAGTTCACTGTATGGAAGGAGTCCAGAGTCTGTCTTTGATTATTATAGGGGAACACTAATCAGTTTAGACTTCACTGTTGAAAATTCAACTTTCTGATAAAGTTCTGCAAAGGGTTTTTAAAATCAAATAATTAATTTAAATGAAATTGTTTAGCTTTGTTTCAAAGTGACCTCTAATCCCTACAATAATTTATTTAATTCCAAGGGATTCCTTAAGCGCTTCAGAAACTTTACAAATAGAGAAATCATTTTGCCCACTGCTGAAATATAGCAACCTGCATGGCAGCTATTTAGCAATGCACAGCTACAGTATAATAGAGTATTAAGAGGGAAAGTGAAGAATACCAGAAAAACGCAGACAGAAAGAATCTAATTACTGATGCTGGAATTTGGCCAGGACACAGAGATTAATACCCTAACCCTTGCACAAAATGTCCTGGGCTCTAGGAATTTGGGTTTATGTCTCATGCAAAAGACAGACACAGCACAGCTATGGAATAGAACTGGCCAATAGCATACTATTCATCAAGTATGTTATTCGGCATTTTTTTCCATTTCTTGTCAAATAATTTATTTGGTGAATAATATTTTACTGCATTTGACCTGCTTCTGTGGCTGTGATGAATACGTTATTTGATGGATAACAATAACATACATCAAATAATGTAATCTGGGGGTGGGGGTTGGTATTTGACCTGTTCTAATATAGTATGCAAATAAAAGATATCAGCAAAATGGAAGCAATGGAAATATAGTGATAAGAATGTGTGCAGTTGTCCCCAGAAGGTTTCACAAACTGGATTGGAAATGAAAAACTGCTGCTGTGTGCCAAGTGGTTCATGTTTTCTGTCTGTTTCCTTGACTTACTTATCCTTATGACACCCACGATAATTAATGGTTTAATTGGAGCTGTAAAGAAATTGTGTCGCTGGACACCTGACACTATTCATTTAGGCAAGAGTACATCTGGGTACTCAAAAGTGAAAAGAACAAAAAAATGAAAAATGAATCACAGTTTAAATAGATCTTTTTGAGTTGTTCAATGAGGCAAACAGATATGTTAATAATTAACCTGCAATTCAGGGCTTACTTTTTGCTTAGAATAAAGGAAAGCACAGACTAGCAGGCCAACATGTGCTAGGAGATAAAGGAAGTGCAGGCAGAGGTCTGAAGTGATTGGCCGAGTGAGCAAATTTGTTTATTGCACTGTGCTGCTGCTAGGTTTGAAATTCTTTGATAATTAGTCCTATTGCTTGAAGTCTGTAGTGATTGCTTAGCTTAGATATGCTTCATGTACCATACCAACCTCTGGGGTAACTCCACTGACTTCAGTGGAGTTACCCCAAGGAAGAATTTGCCTCCACCCACCTGGAGGTGTGGTGCTTTGCAAGCACTCAGAGAAGACACATTGGATGATCTGTTAATCCAGGAGTCATGATCAAACTCAGCATCTAAACACCTTTCATATCCCCATAGAACATTGGTGCTGGAACTAGGGCTGCTGCTGCACCCCTGGCTTGAAGTGGGTTCCATTATACACAGGGTTTCCAGTTTGGTCCAATGGCTCTCAGCACCCCCACTGTACAAATTGTTCCCGCACCCCTGCCATAGAAATAAAGCTTCAGCATTAAGCAGCTGATCCAAAGTCCATTTGAAATCAATTAGAGTCTTTCCATTTACTTCAAGTGGGATTTGGATCAGACCTTAGGCTGTGGCTGACAAAGGCTAGACTTGATTATCCCAACGTTTGTGGGAGGAAACTTAACTACAATAGGTAAGATCAGTTCTGTAGCTCCAGATGATCTTGATTCATGGCTCTGGTTTAGTGTGTCTTGGTAGCAGCACAGTGGTAGGCTACAACTGATGAGGTAAACACATACTTCATCAAATTATATGTCCATGTATTTTTGGTATTAACCACTGATACATTTGTCACTACTAATTGGGTCCTAAAGCAGGCAAAAGCAGTTCACAGCATGCCCTCTGCGAGCTGTCATAAACAGAAATCTGAGGTAGTGCCAAATTCTCTAAGGCTTGACAGCAAATGATTAGGATGTTTTAATTTAGTGGACATACAAAACTCCCTCTGACATCTAAATGGGTGCATGCCATAAGAAATCTATTTTTGCCCCCCCCAACTACAAACATTTGAAACAAAAGTGATTTAGTTGGGGGTTGGGATTTTTTTGTTTTGTTTTTTAAGTTCTGAGGAAATGGATGCCTACAGAATGACTGAATATGTAGCAGAGTGGTGTGGAGAGACGAAGGAATTAGCAAATTTAGAAAGACGGCATAATGTGAAAGAAAAGAATGGAGATTTTAGAATTTTTTCTCTATTCTATTGTTATGCCATCTTAGTTCCCAGTGGACAAATGTCTACAGTGCAAATTGGGCTTTATAAACTTTACAGTCCTTATTCTGAGTAAGATCTTCAGGACTGGCTCCATTGACCAGGATTACAGTGGAGCAGAAGGTAGAGGTCTTTGAAAAGGGAGTCCTGCTGCTTTTCTCTTTGAATCCCATAACTCTGGGAGTGTCAGCTAAAGACAATGTTCGCATGAACTCCTGGGGACCTAATTGCTAAGTTTTTCACAGCTCTAAAACAAGGTCTCCAAACATGGGGTGAAGTAATCCACTAAACAATGAGCCGTACAACAAAAATGAGATGCTGTGAAGTGGTAGGCAATATGCTGAGATGTATTTGGGCTGCTTTCTGACCCACTACCTACAAAACTTTATTAAAATGAGTGGTACCAATTTACAATGGTGAGGTACTGACCTTTTAGAAAGGTAGCCAGTCCATTTATACACCTCCTGCAATGCTCATCTCCTTTATTCACGATTAATAATACTTGTCACCCCTATTGCAATGCCTCACAGGCTCTTTGTTAAGTTTTCCCATTTATGATCTTTTGAGGATTTACAGCGTGCAGATCTACTGTAATATCTTTGAAGCTGCTATTAAAATTATAAGGTAAATACATCATGACTATCTCAGGTAACAATGAGAGTTTTAGGGAGTTAAAACCATTACTATGCTGCCCCTAAATCCATGTTCACCTGCTCACACAATGTGTTCATCTGGGTTATGGGAATGCACTTTGAATACATGAAGATGATGCTTCAGCTTCAGAACTTAGTTGGGTATCTTTCTCTGTCATGTGAGGTTTTTCTCTTTAAGCTAAATCCTCTGTTTTATCCAGACAGCCCCACACACAGTGGAACTCATGCAATTCTTCTGGGAGGTGGGCAGGATTTGGGGAGCCTGCACAGATATGTGTACCATTCTACATGCTCACCAAGGAGCACAGGAAGAAGTAATATTTTTGTCATTAATGTGTCCTTTGAGCTGCTCGTTTGAGGGGTACTTCAGTGGATTTATCTGAGGAACTTTTTGAACGTTTCACAGGGAAAACTCGGTGATGTTTCAGTTTTGCAAAACATCTAGATTGTTGTCTTTCATTCTGTCTTTTCATTTTGGGGTTTCAGAAAACATTTAATTAATAGATTTTAAGGCCAGAAGGGACCATTATTATCATCTAGTCTGAACTCCCATATAACATAGGCCACTGAATTTCACCCAGTAATTCCTGCATAAAGCCCAATAACTTGTGGTAGAACTAGAACTTATCTTGACCCTTCCCTTGAAAGATGTTCCAAGGGTTAATTACCCTCATTGTTAAAGGTCTGTGTCTTATTTCTAGTTTGATTTTAGCTTCAACTTCCAGCCATTGGAGCTTGTTTTGCTTTTGTCTGCTAGATTAAAGAGCCCTGAAGGCAGATAGAGTTTCTTACATTATTTTTCATTTTATTTAAATGATTGATATTGACAAAGGAAAAAATGTTGTTTGCATAGCACCAGCTTCTATTTAATTAAAAACAATTTTTTTAAGCAAGAGTCAACTTTGCAAATTCGGAGGAAGGATGGTCTTGTGGAATGGTCACTAAACTATCAGCGTGGACACCTCAGCTCCGTTCCTGATTCTGTCATAGGCTTGTTCTGTAACCTTGGACAACTAATTCAATCCTGCAAGTCTCTGAATAGCCTGGCACAGTGTAGCAAAGCATTTAAGCACACCTTTACCTTTTAAGCATATGAGTTATCCCATTAAAATCAATTGAGCTGTCCACATGTTTATAGTTGGGCACAAGCTTAAGAGCTTTGCTGGACTGAGCCAGAACACTCATCACCTTGCAGAGCTTGAGCCTTTTGTGGCCGTTCCCCATTAGTAAAATGGGACTAACACTTCCATTTGCCTGTCTTGTCTATTTAGAGTGTAAGCTCTTAGGGCAAGGATTGTCTCTTACGATGTGTTTGGATAATGAAAATGTTGCACAATGGACCCCTGATCTCAGCTGGGGCCCATAAGTATGACCACATTACAAATAATACTTAAAAACCAGTTTGAAAGTAATTCTTGTCCTGTTCCTAGGACCAGTGGGGAAATAAAACACAAGAACATGAAGCAACCCAGAACTTGTATTTTGCCAGAGCCAAACAGGACACAAATCTCAAAGCCTGGCACTCTTTTTTTTTCAGTCCAGAACCTGCTATTTGCAAGTGGGTTTTGAATGTGGCAGAACTATTTCTCTCATCCCCGCTAGTAAATAACTTTGAACTCCCACCCATGAAACAGAAGCATTTTCTGAAGAAAAAAGTTGAAAAACGAGTGGCTTATGAACGACAGTAATTAAAATCTAAAAGATGCTTTCCCAGCTGTTGCTTTTGAAGTTGGGCTTAGTTGGTGGCCGGGTGCCAGCATTCAATTAGAAGTAGGGAATTTTATTAACCGAATATCATGTGTTATATTATGTCAATAATTCCCTTTACATTATTTCTTTTTATTCCTTGAGATAGTCACAGGTGTACAGGTCATCAATTATTAAAACAGAGCCCGTTGATAATTTGGCGCATACTATGTTTGCTTTATTTGCATACCATTTGAAGTTCAAAATTACAATACCTCTGAACTTTTTAGATGGAAGTTTTGGCTAAGGTGAATACCGAAGAGACACATTTCAGAAAGGTAGACCCAGGGCCTCTGTACAACTTTTTGTCTGCATTTGAGAGTGTAATTACCATGATTTAATTTCTAAACTCACCCTATGCACATGCAATCAGTAATTTAAACACAAACATAGAGGTACAGTGGTGCTTACTTTGGTAGCCTGGGCCTCAATGTCTTGATTTCACATTCTGAGATGTCAAAGTCCAGAGCTGGAATTAGTGTAGTGAGATGGGTTTAACATTTGTAGAATCTTTGGAACTGTGGTGTTCTTAAGTGGACTGGTGTGGTGACCTTCTGGTTTTTGAGACCGTTCTGTTAGAGTAGATTCTCTTGGCCTGATTTAGTCATTCTACCTCGCATTGAAGCAGTGCCTTATTGATGTGGACACAGCAGCAAAATGGGGACAGACCCATGGAATTAAGAGGCAGGCTGCAACTTTTATTAAACTTTAACAGAGGTGAGGGGTGCTCTCTGCCCATTACCCATACTCTCCTATACCATGGGTTTAACTGGTTCCAGTTCAGGGGTTACAGGGCTTCTTACCAGACAACTCATATCTGGTACCAGAGTTATAGGGCTCCTTACCATATAACCTGCAACTAGTGCCAGGGTTACAGGGCTCCTTATTATATAACTCATAACGCAGGGTAAGCTCTCCTCAGCCTACCCTCAGAACTCAGCTCATCCTAGCACCGTCCCTGTCACGAGATGGAAAGTGGCTCCATCAAGTTGCCCCCTCGTTGATGCAGGCAGATGGCATTTCCCTGAGTAGAACACTGCTCAATAGGAGGAAGAGTGGCAGAATTTGCCCTCCGTGAGGAAGCCATCTGCAAGTGTTATGGGGACTATATGATTCGATAATATATTGAGATTAATTTTTTTTTTAAATTGCATTGTTTCTCCCCCTCCTTTTTTAATTTAGAGCTAGGACCGGACTAACAGCCACTAGGGGGCTGGAACAATTTGTATAGTGGGGGTGCTGAGAGCAATTGAACCAAACTGTAACTCTGTATATAATGGAAACCACTTCAAGCCAGGGCGTGCTGCAGAACCCCCACACCCCTAGTTCCAGTACCTATGACAGCCACATAGATTGACATCCTCTGTCTGCAGAACAGCTGCAGAGCATGGGCTGAGTGTGATTTATTATCATTGACCCCAAGGAACCATCCCTAGATGTAGAGAACAATTCAGCCTGCACTTCCTTTCAGTCCTTGGTGCCACTGTTGAGACTGCCAGTGTAGGAAATATGGGATAGCCGTTACAGATTTGCTTTTTCTGCTCTCTTAGTGGTCACTTGGTGGAACTGAAGGATTTTTTTGAAGTAAACTGTTTATTACTATTATAAACAATAATAATATAACTTAATGGAATTAATAATAATACTTTTCATTTGTGTAACACCCTTTATCTGAAGAGCTCAAAGGGCTTTACAAATATAAAGTAAGTAAGCCTCACAGCACATCTGTGGGGTAGAAGAGACTCCTATCTCCATTTTGCATGTGAGGGAAAACTGAAATTAACTGAAGCTGACTTGCTCAAATTCACACAGGAAGTCAGTGCCAGAGCTAAGAATAGAAGCCATGTGTCCTGATTCCAATTCTTACACTGGTTGCTCCTTTTAATTTAGCTAATAGAATGCTATTTCTTGAAGGCTTGAGATTTCCCAGGACTTGATACAGTTGGCGGATAACAGACGAGATAATGGTGTGGATTTTTAGGCACTCCCGCCTCCCACCACATCTGTGTCAATCTCATTAGGGTTAGGCAAAGCCCCAGGTGGGACAAAATAATGGAGTGTAGCGTTAGAAAAGAACAAAAGAGACCAGAGAACAATTATGGAGACTTTGGAGAATAAGGCAAGTAGAATTTAAAAACTGTCTCTTGGTAACACCTTTTCAAAATGATTTAATTATAAAATACAATTGTTGTCGTGACCTATTAGTCATTTTTCATTGTTCTTTTGAAGTTTTGGATTACAATACAGTTCTTATCCATCTGCAAATAGCTAAAGAAAAATGTAAATGCTGGTAAATTGTGCTCTGAAAATTGATAATATCCCGTGTAGCACTCAGATAATAAAGTGCTATTTATGTAACAAAATAGTTATTTCATTTAAACTTGGACCCAGATGGTCACTTTAGACACAGCCCTGTGCAGAGGGTGGTGCCTTAGTTGCGTCACCCCAGGGGGCAATGCCATTAAAAGTCACCCTTCTGAGGCACAGTTCTTCCCCAACTTTTTCCTTTCTGCTGGCCTATACCAGCAGCAAATTACAACATCTTCTGCCTCAGCTCAGCTGCACTGGCCAGCAATTTAGGAGGTTGGGAAGAGGGAGAGACAAAGCTTTTTCTATTCCTTGCTTTTCTTCACACACTGCCTGCCCAGCTGTTCCTGGAGAGGGACATAAGTAGGCATGCAGTGTTTAAAGTCTGTGCATAGCTGTAAGGGAAAATCTTACTCCCCTTTCTTCCTTTATATGGGGTAGGTAGGCCATATCACAAGCCCTTGGCAGGCCCTTTCATAGGGAGCAGAGGGAATTCAATAATTCTAATTTCTTTACCCCACTGTCCCTTGGTTCAGCACCTGTGCTGGCCATGTGAGTGATGTGAACAATTGGCTTCTAGCACGTGGATGGAGATTATTGATTCATTTTACACAGGTCACCAAAAAGCCATAAGTCAGTACCTGTTTTAACTCACTATCATCCTGGACGAAATCCACAGGTGAAAGATTCCCTATCCCGTTACCTGTCTCCACCGAGTCCTTTTTAAATCTTGGCAATTGGTTCACTTTGATCCAGTCTGTGAACTATTGTAATTGGGAGAGTGGAAAAACTGTAAATTCTCTTTAACTTCTGTTTTCAGCTCATGGTGTGATTTCATTTTTTTGTTCTTGGAAATATATTTTATTTTATTACAGATGACACCAATCGGGGTGAAAAGAGACAAGAAAGACTTTAGATCCTGAGTCTGAAACAACTGCTCAATGATTCAAGACTCAGATGTAATAAGGAAGGAAGAATCACAAGAAAGAAAGATTTATACAGCCATAGTTATGGGTAGAGCTGTGCAGAGCTAGATGGTTTCGGTTCACAGGAATTTCTTCAGACCTTCGCTTTGATTTGTCAAACCTATTGACTCACGCTTGATGATACTCAGAAGTTCAAAGTGAAAGTACAAAGTTTCAAGGTAAGTTATGTCAAAACCGTAAGGTGGACCTGAATCGTAACCCCAACTTCCCCCAATTTCTGGAGGAAAAGGGAGATAGATTTGAACTTTGCAGTTCATCCCTGTCTCTGGAGAAGACGGCACCTAAATTCTTTGTGTCTGATTTTTCAGATCCTTGTACCTTGAGTAGTCATTTACACTTGCCCCTAGTGGTCTTAATCTTTCATTAAATCCAGACTGTAGCCTTTTACCCACCGTTTGTATAGATGTAAATCCGTATCAAGGAGCAAGGTACTAAAGAATCAAGTTCCAAATCTGCAGAGGGTGTTAAAAAATTGGAGAAGGAAGAGAGGAGAGAGAAGAATTATTCAAGGGCTAGAAAAAATGTCTTACAGTGAAACAGAAGTTACAAATTCAAATAGGAAATAAGGCACAATTTTTTAACTGTGTGGGTGATTAACCACTGAAACAAACACCCCGGGGAAGTGATGGATTCTTCATCTCTTGAAGTCTTCAAATCAAGATGAATGCCTTTCTGAAGGTAAACTTTGGTCAAACACAAATTATTGGGCTCAAAACAGGAGTGACTGGATGAAATTCTATGGTCTTTGTTATACAAGAGGTCCAACAACATGATCTAATGTTGTGATCTAATGCAATGATCTAATCTAACATAATCTAATGTGGCCTTATGACTCTATTACTTTGTGGCTCAGGCCTACCTTAGGTTTTGATGTAAAACCTTAACTTTAGCCTAGGTGTGTTGAAAAGATTTGAGGCGATTGGAGAATTTGATGAATCTGCACTGAGTTTCAAGTTTGAAACAAAAGCTAAAGCCAGGCAAAGCTTCAGAAATTTCTCACTGCTCAAATTCTATATCCTATTCCCATGAACTAGTTGGTTCTGTAATATTAACTAAATTTACTTTAGGGAAAAGCTGGTTTATATTAAAGAAGGACTGATTCAAAATTTGAACTGAATTAAAACTAAATTTGAGATTGGGAAACGTTCTGTTAATTGTCATTGTTCTGGGTTTTTTTTAATAATTGTGTTTCAACTGCCTTCAGTCACAGCCAGAATTGCAAGCAGCAGGACTGAAATGGCATAAAAGACTATTGTCGGGTATTTCTAGCCAAACCAAAGCATGGAAGCATTACAAACCATGATAGAACCAGATGTCACAAAGCTACTAATACAATTTGCAGACCAAGGAGGTTGGTTAGGAATTTTCCATCACAATGGTGTTTTGATGGAAAATGACGTTTCCATACCACTGACATTTTCTGTGGGAAAAATTTATTTTTCTTAACATTTTTCAACTTTCCATGAGGAAAACCAAAACCAAAATATTTATGTGCAGGTCAGTTTGACCTGAAATGAAATATTTCAGTCTTTTTAGCTGACCCAAAACATTTTTAGTCAGTTAAACATTAAACTGAATTTCTCTATAATGGCATATTACCTCATGGGAGCTGTAGTTCAGATGGTTGATGCTCCCGTTCTCTCCTAAAGGCCAGGCTCCATGGCTGGGTTACATCTCCCATGATGGAACACAATTTCCCCTCTGGCTGAACAGTGTGGTGTACCATGGGATTTACATGGCTGTGTGTGTGCATCATGGGAAATGTACTCAAGCTGGTGTGTGTTGGGAAGGGGGTCAGAGTTGTTCTTGTAAGTCAAGACAAAAGGATATAGAGTGCCAGTGGATCATTCTTTTGGATGATTACACCAAAAATCTTGCTTGCTACCAAGTCCAGAATGAAACATCTGTATATATAATGTATGTACGCTGTAATACTGCCAGCTGATACATCTACAGATTAGGCCATATACCATATACGAGAACTTATTAGGGTGGACTGGGCTAGGAATCCATTAGAGCAAAAGTAATCTAAGTCCCATTTATTTTCTATTTCTTTTGATCTCCTCTTCTAGTTTCTGTTTTCTTCTTTGTCAGGGATATTGAATGCTGATAATACTATTCTTGATCCAACCTCAGGCACTCATTTCCAGGAAATTAACTTGGCACCATAGTAGCACTTTACATCTGCATCTCTTGACTTGGAGATGGTTGACTAAAAGGCTATGCATAGCTTAAATTTATTGCCAGATTATTTTTTTAAAAAAAAAACTAAGGCTTAATAGTTTGTTTTCCCCCATTAGCTTAAGTTCTTTTAGGTGGAAAGAGATAGGAAGCAATGGTGTTGTACTATAGCACATTTGGATGAGATGATGAGAGCATAATGCTTGGTTATTTCTTTTTAAGTAATATCAAGCAGCAAGCATGCTGTATTTCTGTGGTCTGCAGTTTTAGGTAGATGCGCTCCTCAGAGGTTGAGAACCTATCTCCAACAGTATGTGGATGCTTTCAATTGCTACATGTCATTGTCCGTCCTTAACATAACTCTACATTGATAACTGGAGATGGGCTACTCAGTAATACCCAGAAGTAAACACTACCAAAGCATCTTTCACTCCCCTCTAGGCTTGAGCCTTTCATTCCTCTTGAGCTCCTCTTCAGTTCCCTATCTCCTCTAAGCCAGCTACCCTGTTCCTGCCCTTTATTCCAGGGTCCCACCACAGGAGTTAGCTTCAGTCCTGTGGCTCAGCTCTCCAGCCAAAATCTAGCTTGACTGCTCTCTTCCACAGCCAGCCCTTGAGTGTGTTCTCTTAAGCTTTTTTATTATGAGGCTCAGGTGTTTACTGTACTAACACCTGACCCCATTAGTCCTTCCCCCAGAAGCTGGGCTGTAGTTAATTTCCTTAAAGGGGCCTGTCATCCTGTGATAGTCCTACAGACATATTAGGCCAATCTTGCAGCTCATTGGGCATTTAACCTGAATAAGGACTGCAGCATTTGGCCATTAGACTTTATAAAATAAGACTTTTTTTTGTTGGAGACCTAATGCTAGTTGAGTGTCTCATTAATGCAAAAACTGTCTTTCTGAACAGTGCAAAAAATGGAACCAATGCATTTTAATGCTGAACTATATCAAAATGAAACTCTTTGAATCTGTGCAACATTTCAGTGTAGGATATGTTGAAATATTTCAGTTGGATCAAAAATGTCAAAACAAACAGTTCTGACATTTCTGAACGGAAATTTCCAAGAATATTTGCGGTCTGCAAAAACAATTTGAAATGTCCACTTTTTGTCCCAATTTGGGATGAAAACAAATACGGAAATGTCAGAATTTCCAATGGGATGGAAATTCAGAATGTTTCTCAGCCCTCACATTAGTTTATTATTCTATGCCTGGCTTGTTCCTTTGTGCTTGTTCTTGAAAAACATCGGGGACAGTTTTGTGTTGCAATGTCTTAACACAATAGTGATTTAAAAGAACAGCCACAGAAAGTTAGAGGTTTAGGGTCAAATTCTGCTCTTAGATGCATGCACAAGGTCTTGCCAATGACAATGTTGAGCTCCACAGGTTTAATACAAAATCCACTGAAATCAGTGGGAGGCTTTGCATTGATTTTAATGGACATTATGTTAGGCCCCATGTTTGCATCTAAGGATAGAATTTGGACCTTAATTTTAATCCTTTGATATGCATTGGGGATGTAGGCAGCCAAGGACTTTCCACAGTATTTGGTAAAATAAGGCATCAGATTTCAGCCATTCAGAAGTGAACTTTGTATTTTCATCTCTCTCTCATATAAAATTACTTAAACATATTTAATACTGTGTCTAAAATAGTTAATCATAATTTACAATGTCTCCAACTTGTTCTTGTTTTTTCCCTTCCAAGGTGGTAAAAGCGTATTTCTTTTCTGGGATAATTGGCCTTCAAATACCATGGTGATGGGCACGGTATAAGAGCCAAAATAGAATAGATTATGTATTTGAAAACTATCAATGTAGGGATTTTTTAAAATTCCCTTTTCAGCCTTAACAAAACCTTGTTACCTGGGCGGTCCATTAGTTTAGATCAATTTCATACAGACCGTTTTTTTCTTTTTTTATATATATCAATCGTAAATTAATATACTAGGTGCTCTGCAGCCAATGTGGTTTTGCATTGATCTTGGCCAGCTTGTTTACACTGTTTTGGCAAGTTGCTGATGTACTTCTCCCTGGGGATAGAGCAGGGGTTAATTGCTGTTAAACTCTCAGTGCCAAGTAATGGTTCAGACTCTGCTACATTAAAGATGACACTAATAAGGAAAGAGTGCACTGGATTGCTCTGTGTTGAAAATTGGACTTGTGGTGACAGAAACTTGGAGCAGAGCTGATGTAATAGGGAGGCCATAATGTAATTATAACTGCTGAACATGTGTCATACCAAGTTAAATGATACATTAATGAATCAAAACAGGTGATGGAGTGTTGCTCTTTCAGCAGATAGAGGTGTTTTCAAGGTTAGATTGTCATTAATTTAATAATCTGTAAAATGGCTATTCTTCAAATTATAAACGAAATCAAATTTAATGTTTTCTTGTCTTGCACCCAGTAGGTCAGAAAGAAAAAAGACATTACACCAAGCATTCTTCTGTTAATTTATATATATTGTATAATATAACATGACTCTGATCTCACACTGTTTTCTTTTAAACTGTTATAAATCCATTGGTTACTTCTGATTTATACTGTTGTGCGAGGAGACATAATCCCTTTGAATTCACATGTTAAATAAAGGAATTTATTGCAAAGCACATGGTAATTCAAGGCCACAACACTATCAGAATGATATTTGGCTATTTGATCATCACAGTAACTTGTTCGTTAGCCAATAATGTTAGTAGCAATTTAGGACTTATGAGAAGCAGGCCACCACCTATCTTTTGCCCTCAAGCCACGGCATACTACATTTAATCATTCGTCTTGATTCAGACCTTTGTGTTCAACCCCACAGAGCAATGAAAATGATCGTTTCCCTTTCTTGCTGTGACATGTTTCTTCTTCCATCAAGATGACGACTTCTTCAACTACTATGTCTCACTTGCAGGAAGCCTATTTTTTGTTTGGATATTCTTAATGAGTGAGACTGGAATCTTTTTTAATTTCCATTGGCTTTCGATGTGACGTGAGTACTTGAATCACGTAGGGCCCTTTGAAAATTCTGGCCTAAGAGGATCCTTATTTTATTGATTTATTTATGTATTTTTGGTAATTCTTTCAGTTTTATTTCAGTGCTCAATATCACCAATAAATACGAATGATTCGTAGTTCTAAGTTCTTCGGGTCATTTGGCAAATATACTCTGTACAGTATTTGTTTATCATTTTGTGTATAAAATCTCTCAAGCTAGATCATTCCATATACTTGCTGCCTGTCTCATCAGACAGACCTGTAATTGGCATTCTCAACCCTTGAAATAATAGGCTATCCAAGTCCAGGTGGGAGGAAATGGCAAAAATTATACTCCAAGGCCTCCTGCTGTAGCTGTTCTATGGATAAAGAATTCAGTCTTCAGGGGCAGTTCAGCACCTTTTAACACCAAATTCACTTAATTTTTCCTTTTTCAGGAGATTTTTCTTGTAGCCATTTACTGACTGCCCTGGCCCAGCATGAAAATCAGGTTTGCTCACATTATTAGGAGCATGCATTCGCTAAGTTTAGAAAGTGGTAACATTCTCCCCCCCATACATCTTCTGTAACCACCATTACTCAGGGTTTTTCTTCACTGCAGACTTCACTCAGGCTTAATTGCAGGTTTTCCCCTGACCATGCTTTGTGTTTAGTGCTACCCAGTGAGGTAGCCACCACTCCCTGAGCTACAGGGCAGAGCCTAAGGTAGCTGTTAATGAGTACTGCAACCCAAAGTAACTGCAGGGAAGATGTGCAGCCAGAGACCCTCACAAGAGCTGAGGCATGATGGCCCTCCAATCCCTTCCTATCAGACCACCAACTCCCAATCTTCCTATGCTTGGTTCTCTCCTCCCTTCTGTTCAGTTTCCTGCTTGCAGGTTGCAATTTCTCCAGCTTCATACATCTCTGGTGTTTGATACAGCAGAACAAGCCCATGTATTGGTATACAGCTGCCTGGCCACATGAATAAATACAAATCCCCAGAGTGGCCAGACAAGTTGTCCCACAACACCCTGAGAATGTGAGGCTAGAGCAGCACAATGAGTTGTGGCACTGTAAATCTTAGGATATGTGTCCAGGTAGATGTACAGCTTATAGTGGCCAGATACAGCACCCATGCTGACATGGGGCATGACAGCACAGTAATACAGTCACACTATTGCAGGTTAGGCTATCATGTGTTAACTGACCCCAATTTTAACATCCAGTGAAGACATAGCCCTTTTGATATCCCGTGTGTCTATTGTGTGGCTGATCAGTCAACCAGACCTGAAAACCTTGGATATTTATAATGGTTGCCAATCCAAATCTGAGTGTCACCTTTGGAATCAATAGGAAATTTAATTGCCTGTTGTATTTACAACATTGGCTTTAGCATTGTAATGCCTGATAAGATTATGTCCTCAAGACAAATTTTGTTAAATTGCAAAGGAGAAAACATCTATGTATATTTTATTATGCTGGCTTTGTAGGATCTTAAAGTTGTACATTACACATGAAAGTCACAATGCCCACACATAGTCTGTTTAAACTGGTTCTTTACAAGGGTGCTGTGCACAACAGCTTGGCTGAAGGACAGAATCTTCCCTGAACTTGTAGACAGGGTATGGAATAGAGCTGGTTAAGAATTTTTCCACAGGATTGTTTTTCCATTGGAAAATATCATTTAATCAACATTTACACGTTCCATGGGAACAGGTTGATTTCACTGCAATTTCACTGAGAAAAAAAATTGGGGGGAAAAGTGTTTTGATAACAGGACAGAAAGCTTTGATTTTTTTTTGTTTCAAAATGAATTTTCATTTCAATATGTATTTTATAATATAAGATTTAAAAAGTCAAAATTGGCAGAAAACATTTTGATTGTATCAAAACTGAATATTTCTACTGACAAATTTTTTTTTTTCAAAAATTTTGAACAAGTCAAACATTGTTGGTTTGGTTCCAATTCAGAATGAAAACTAATTTTGAAATGTTGGAATTTCACATGGAAGAGAAATTCTGAATTTTGACTAGCTCTAGAATGGAGTAGCCCTGCTCTTTCTTAAAGACAGGTCCATTCTGGGTGTCATTTAGGAAGATAGTTTTATGAAAACCTTTTGTCTTCACTTCCTCATCTGTAGACTCTCAGCCAGGGAAGTACTTAACAAGTCTGGGCCATTGTCTCCATTCATCTTCTTTCCCATCTCATCAATGTCTGGTTGGTCAGCTATGAATCAGCTCCTGTTTTGCACAACTGAGCTCCAAAAGCATGGTTAACGTTGTCTCCTGATATTTTTCACAATGGAAATTGAACTAGAAAGACTGAGGCTCTGTGTAATATAATTCACAAGAACTTGCCATTAAGCTATCGCCTATAACTGATGACAAACAATAAAAATAAAAAGAAGGAAAATAAGAAGCTTAAGTCAGTAACTTGAGGTTAATGTACCTGAAACTCTATTTAAATTTATCTGGTTGGAAATTTCTCTGGTCAGACTGTACAGTGATTAAGTTCTCATGATTTTGTAAAAAGGATTTTTAAATTCTTCTCTCCAATAATTTATTTACTGTGGTCTGAATCCTGCTCCATATGTTGGAGGAGATGTTCTGAGCACCAGCTTGACAGAATTCCATCCCTGTGGACCTTTCAGTGCTATGAAGGTGGAATTGACTAATATGCCAATTGACGCTATAGAGTGTTTGCCCCTCAGAGGATTTGCAGTTCCTCACTACCACTCCTGTGCATAACATAACATTTCTGTCTGCAGAAAGTGCTAACTGGTGAGGTGATACTGTCCCATTAAGGTGCACTGCAGTATTCATTGAACTGCCCGGACATGTGCTGGCAGTGTAGCTCATCCACTGTCTGCTTGGTGATTGTTGCATTGCTCCTTGCTCCATGTGGCTTCCCTTGTGGGCCAAATTCTCTCTTCAGTTATATCCATCATCATTATTATTTATTTGTATTGAAATAGCACCTGAAAGCCTGAAATGGGGCCCCATTGCGCTAGTTACTGTGCAAACAAGTAGTTGGAGATACTCCTGTCCACAAAACTAAATAGATGAAACTGACAAAGCATGGGAGACATGAACTAGTATTATTGTTCCCATTTTACAGATGGGGAACTGAGGCAAAGAGAGATTAAATGATTGGCCCAAGATTACACAAGAAATGTGGGGTCATGACAGGAACTGAACCCTGATCTTCTGTAGCCCTGTCCTGTGCCTTACTCACAAGACCAACCTTCTACTCAGTTCCTCAAACCCATAAGCAATTATGCTGCTATATTCTGAAAAATCTGCAAAGGAGAGATAAGTACTGTGAAGAGGAGATTCCAGTATTTATGAATTCCAGTTTCAATGTATATGTATATGGGAGAATAATATAATCTTGGGCCAGATTCTGCCCTTTCTTACACCTGTGTAACATAGCAGTGTAGGATCACATATATTGTTCAGTATATCTCTGCAACTCTCATTGAAGCCAATGCAGAATTTGCCCATAAAGTTGTTTCACAGGTGTAACTATAAATCAAATTCAGTCCTCGGAGTTCACTGTTTTTTTCATAGCTGTGGCAGAGTTTTGAATTGAACCTAGACCTCCTGTCCTGAGTCCTTTGTTCATTGCTTTAACTACAAAGCCAACCTTCCTCTATGTAGAATTTGGCCATATATCACTTTATTGCTCCTTATAAAATATCTGCTTAGAAGATGCAAGCAATACATTTTGCTAAGTGCTTGTTAAATAGGACAATTAATTGCAAAAAGAAATTAACAATTAGCAAGGACTGTTTTATTGATTTATGTGTCACATGGAGCTTTTCTTAATCCATGAAGCTCGTTTTTTTTGAAATTCTCTCTTGAACATGATGAACATTTGCCCTAGGTTTTTACATTGCCTGCTTAGAAAATGCAAATAGACTGCAGGCTAGATTGATGCTTTTGGAGGTGCTTGTTAGTCACCTGATTATTCCCAAAACCCATATGGTCCTCATCCTAGTAGATATCTTTGTACAGTACCTGCTAGCAAAATGCCACAAATTCCTCTCAAGCCAATAAGCAGTCTTGAATTTACTGTGGTGAGCCATACAATATGGAGCTCATGCTTCCATGCAGTCCTCCTCCTCCTCTACCTCTCTCCCACTTCCATTTTTAGAAAACACCTATAAACCCTTTTCCATAAAATAAATTCATTTTGGTTTTATTGTGCTGTCAGTGCCCTGAATGCCTTGGGAAGGATTGTAATAGATTTCTCTGTGTGTGTGTGTTTATATATATATATATATATATATATATATAAAAATTACAACTTTTGTTGAATGAAGATCATGGGCCTAGTTTTAGTTTCAGGAGTGCTGAGCACCTGCAGCTCAGTTCAAGTTGTGAGTCCAATGCCGCTCTGAAAATCATACCCTGTATTTACTTACTTCAATTTTTAAATTGCCTATCCCTGGCTCTAGGTACTTCACAATAATTAAAACAACAGTGTTCTTAGAAGCCTAGTCAAAAATACACCTGTTGAGCGGCCCAAGGAGATAACAAAACCAATCTTCCATAAGTCCACCCTTACACCTAATGAAGCCTTCAGCCCATCAACCCATTCTCATTATTCTTGAGGGTTCTTAGCACCTCCCAGGAAGGTGCACAGCACCATGCAGGATTGGACCCTAAATTTACAGTATATACAAAGTACTGCCGGTTTATATATATTCTAGGGAAAAGATGAGACGTGTGTTGCCCTTTTGAGTCACTAATGCTGCATGATAGTGGGGAAACTTGGCTAATAACATTTTTATATTAACAAAGTTATAGTTTGCTAGCTGGACATTTGACAGCTGCCTGTGGAACAAGACAGTACTCCTTTCCCCTCTCTACTGGGCCTAATTCCCTGGTAACCTTCTTGAAAATGTGCAGGGGCTACAAAACTAAAGATTAACTGTCCAGGGACCTGCTTCCTGGATCTTATTTGAAGATTAAATCAAATGGCAGGCAGTATATATTTGGTAATTCAGCTTTGTCTCAGACTTTTCCCCGCGAGTGGCAAGTGTAATAGAAGAATCTGACACTCAAAATCAGTAAAAGGGATTTTTTTTTAATGGGTTATAGTTTTGTTCTAATGGTGCAATTGGGATTGATAATTTATTTCTTCATGACTGAAGATCTGGTGGCTTTTATTTTTTGAACAAATAACAAAGTAATTTTAATTACAGACGATCCTGCTTTTTTAAGAGAGATTTTTTCTTCTTAATTTATTGCATAACAAATGCCAGTTCAGACAAAGCAAGGTTAAAATGCCAACTGTAATTGAATAGTATTTATTTAAACAGAAAGGGGAACAAATAAATTTTAAAAACTCAGTGTTTAGGCTAGGTATTAGTAAATGGATTTCTATTCAACAAATTGGAGTCAGATGGATGGAGATGTTATGCTGTTTTAAAAAACTGTATTTAGAAGGCACATACAAAGACACCGAAGTGTGATTTGTCCTAGCAGCAGACATCTGAAGAACAAGTGACATTCTTACACAAAATCTATATTGGTGATGTATTTAATTACAGAGTTGATTGAAATTGACAGCTTTAGTGACCTATGTGTGCACTGGTAGTGATTGATGGATGCTTCAAATCTGGTTACTTTTAAGCCAATTCACATATTGTTCAATAATATCATCCTGTCAAATTGCAAAATAAATAAATTTTTACAAGTGTACAGACTAGGCAGAGCCCATGTTTAATTAAAATAGGGTAGAGATGAATTGTGTTTAAATATTCATGCAGTTGTTAAAAATATTATCATTATAATTTCAATGCAAAGTGAAGAAAATTCAATATTACTCAGACCATCTATGTTCCTTAAGAAATGTATATTGTACTTTCATAATCATTCACATCAGCACAAGACCTTTCATCACAGATTAACACTGTGAAGTCTTGTCTCTTCTGCTTATGTACTAGTAACTCCTATTAATATCGTGGCACAATCATTGAGAAAACCATTCCAAAAATACGTAACATCTGCTGATATTCTGGATGCTTTGCAATCAGGCTTCAGGTCAGGGAACAGCATGGAGATTGCTTTGGTAGCACCAAAAGATGACCTCCCTAAACTCCATGCTCACTCTATTCAAGCTTTCTGCAGCTTTAGGCAGAATCAATAACAAGATGCCGCTGAACTGTCTACACAACATAGGTATAGTAGACTGCAAAGCATTGCAATGGCATTTCTCTTGAACAGGACTCAGAGAATAGCAATGGACAACTGTTTCTTTGCCCAAAAGACTTCTCCTTTGGAGTTCCACATAGCTCCTGTCCCCTCCCCCATTATTCATCATTGACACGAGACTACGTGGAGATGTGGTGAGAAATTCTGTGACAATAACCCTGATAACACCTACCTATATATCTCATTTACCACACAGGTAACCAACACGATCACAAGAGATTGGCTCCTGGATGAAGAGCAGCTGTCTCAAATTAAGACCATGTAAAACCAAAGTAATAATGTTCAGAGAAAACAAACGGTTTGAAGAACTTATGGGGACCCTGACCTCTTCTTGTATCTAAGGCATCTTCCCTCTGGTTAAGTGTCAAGAAGTTTCTTAGTCCTTAGTTCAACAGTAGACCCAGAGGACCTGGTAGTGCTGGAGATAAAAAAGCCTTCTTCCATCTTCAGTTTGGACAGGACCTTGTCACACTGATCCATGCCTTCCTCACCTCCGGACTGGATTGTTACAACTCACTGTATCTCTGACTGAAGGCAGAAGGAATGCAGAGGCTCCAGCTTGTGCAGACTGTGTCAACTTTTCTTATCAGTGACATGGGCCTCTATGAGCATAACAGCCCTGTACTCTGATCCCACAACTGTCTCTCAGTCCACTATTGTTTTTAGTATAAGATCTTGGTTCTGATATTCAAAGCCATCAGTGGTTCTGGAGCAAGCTACCTCAGTGACCACATCTCCAGCGTCACCCAATAAGACAGTTCTACGTCTCTGGAACAGTGCTGGCTACAAAGCCCTGGTTGAAAGAAGCAAGAGCCAGAGATAAAGTGTTGTCAGAAGAGGGAGGGTCAGGTTATGAAAAGAGCTTCCAGCGGAGCTTAGAATATCATATAATTTGATAATGCTTTCTTGCTGTATCTGGAATTATTAAATCATGTAATGGAAACATCAAACCCTGTAGTTAAGATTTGCACTTAAAGCAGGATTCAGATTCCTATGTTTTACAAATTAAAGATTGAATTTTATCTCCAAATTTGGCACAACTGAATTTTCTGTTAGATTTTTAGAAAAGACTTAGTACGTTTTGCATGGGAAATGTTTAAAAATGCTCCCTCTTTCAATTTTTACCTCACTTTTCTTACAATTTCTTTAAATCCCGCTAACCTAAACCATAAATGTTGCACAGACTTCAAATTTCACCCAGCAATTCATCTTTACGCTTTCTCAAACAAAGGCTAAGTAGTAGAACTTGAAATATTAAAGGTTTACATTTATTGCTATAATTTGTGATAGCCAAACTGAATTTCCCCTAAAAAAAACAAGTAAATTCTGTTATGGATCTGGATTGTGAACACATCCTCTTACTGAGGGATGGAGCCTTAGGTGAGTGATCCAGGCTCTGAGATGGCAGAGGGGAGTAAGCAAGAGAGAATGGAGAAAATGGTGTTATACTGGGATATAAGAGATAGCAGTGATCTAAAGTGGAACAAGGAATGAGCATTGGTATGGAGATGATATACTCAAGATGTGGGGTAACATTAAGAGGTAAGCAGCCATGTCAGGGGAGAGCAAAAGGGTCCAGCTGGAGAAGGAGGCAGTAAGGCTAGACCTTGACCAACTGCTCTCACACAAAGTGACAAAACAAATTAAAGGCCAATTTTAAAACAATCCCAGTTAAAAGTGTGGATATCTTAAATATTGAGGCTTTATTGTCAGCAAGAGAACCCCAATGGAAAAAAATGAAAAGTATAACAGATAAGTATCTATACCTTGGAAATATTTTCTTGCACCTAGAGAGTTCCTGAAAGTGAAGCTGGAATTTTGTTTCCATTTACTTGTTCATCAGGCTGCACATGCGGTTTTAACTTCCTATACACTAAGAAAATATCCTCTGAAAATGTTGCCTTTACTTTCAGATAAACTCTGGGCTTTAGGCCAGAGTTGAATTGAGGGTAGAGGGAGAGAGTGGGGCGGGGAGGAGGGGGAGGAAGGTAGCAATACTTTTCCATGCATCATCAAAATGAGATACCACTCACAGTAGATTGTGCAGATGATTAAGATATGATTGTGCATGCTTTCTCAACTTCATGAGGATCTTTGAGCTTGGCTACACCTTGGTTGTGAGGCTTGAATATCTCCATGTGCTCTGCTACCTGTTCTCGATTAGGTAAAACATAAAGGTGATATCTCCCAAATGCCAAGAGCTTCTGACATCAAAATGAAATGTCATTCATAGTAAGTAGTGCAGATCTGTGATCTTCCCTCTTTTTTCTTACATAAGGGATGAAATAGTAAACAGTGATGACATTTAAAGCATCATCTCTTAGCATCTGAGCTAAGACCTCCCTGAGATGGATGGGGGAGTTCACACCTCTCAGAGCTATCACTCCAGGTTCTCTGCAGATTCAACTAAATATCTCTACATAGGTTACTCTTACTTCATGTTTCTAAGATTTTCTTTACAACCATAACAGCCAGAACCTTTTTTTAAATTAAAGCTATAATTGTGGAGAACAAAAAAGCAGCATGAGCATGGTGCCAGTGTACCATACAGGCTCAGTCCAACCTATACCTTTCAGAACATAGCAATTTTCTTACCCATCTGGCACACTGTGTATTCATTCTAGGGAACAATCTATTCCACCCTAATGTGTAACACAGTAGAGAATCAGGTTCATTCTCTTCACTACTGAACATGAGTTTCTAACACTGCCCTGCTAGTAATTGTACCCACTAGGTGTCTGTCACATACCATGAAGACTCTGGCAAGAACAGCATTGAAATTGCCTGGCACAGCGTTAATTTCTTTGGCTGCTTTTCAAAGGTGTGTAGGTGCAGTGTAATCCTTTATCTCTTGATCATGCCCTTTTTTGGGTGACCACCTACCCTCTGTGCTGATTATACGTGAGTATATATATTTATACATGTGAAGGGTACTTCAAACCCCAAGGCACTGTTCAGAGTTACAGACAAAGAGTAACCTTGTTCTTATGAGCACTGTGCAAGGCACCTTCCAGTCTTTGCACACTGCATAGCTATGGAATTATCAGAGTCAAGGAAAATTGTATCCTTATTATGGAGAAATGGTATAGTAATCTCCTCATAGTTAAGGTTGTGGCTAGTTTTCATGAGCAGACCAAAGTTTTGACAGCCACCCCACCTTGAATTTCATACATATGTACTATGGCAATGGAAATCTCTTCAGGCTTATTCCAAAAAGTAGTAAAACTGAAGTTTTCATCTTGCACTGCTTAAGAGGTGCTTCCATTAATTCAATGGCAGGTTTTTCTGAGTGAGGACTGCAATCAGGCTGAAATTGCAGAGAACAACAGATTGTTTAAAAGGAGGAAAATACATGAAATTGTAAAGCCGAAAAATAACATAGCAATCTGAAAATGAATATGTATAGTACTTGATAGGAAATTAGGAAAGAGGATGGGGAAAATAAGGAAATAAGTTTTGCACTTCTTTAGAAGCCAGCATGTGAACTTTAGGGGGGACTCTAAAAGAAAGCTAACAGATTACTATTTGGAGGTTCACAATCATGCCACTGGGATCCCCCTTGGTATATGTATATATAGCAGCTTGATTTGTGTAAATAGCTTGTATTGTAATTGATGCTTCCTGGGTGCACTAAATTCTAGCCTAGAAGAAACCATTTTTGCTTGAACTTCTTCAAATCACATCTATTCCATGCCTTTAGGAGGTGAAAATCTACATATTTTCACATTTCTATACATAAACACATACACACATACGTATACCTAGATGTATGGATATTATGGACAGTGCAGATAATGATGCCTATAATTGTTTGCCTAACACTTTCCATTATAAGACCCTGTTTTGCACTGTTTACATCTTTGTCATATTTTAAAAGGGTGGGATCAAATTTTCATGGCACCTGTCTGCCTTAGGCTGCTTTTTTTTTTTATTTTAAGTTTCAGTTAAATGGTTCAGCCATTTCTAAGAAAAAGATTAGGGAGGAAATGTTAAATTCTTACAACATTTTCATGGAGAAGTTCTAGTACCCCCATGCTTTGAATACCACAGGAGGCTCTCTCAGGCTCCTTTAAAACTGTCAGTCCCAAGTCAATCATGAGAGTCAGATGTTCACAAAACAGATCCATATTCGTGGTTACTCTCCCCTGTAGCTGAGCTTCCCTTGGCACAGGTGAGCAGGAGATCAGCATCATGGGTCCAGTTTTGGCTCCCTGATTCTGAGGGCTGGTCAGTGATGGCCCCCAACCATAGGGGTTCTCTCAATTATACCAGCAACGTCTTGTCTCTTGGTGACATATGCAATTTGAGGACTGTCAGCTTTACCAGAGTCGGGGTTTTGGATCCAGGGATCAGGTTTATGGCATTAGACATGAGAACTGGCTGCAAAGTTTGGATTTGGCTCTGAACTTCACCAAAGTTTTGGATGTATTTAGTGCTAGATATTTATTTTGGGCTTACCTCTTGTTTAAGTTTTTGAAAGTCCTATGACATTTTTCTCCAAGGTCAACGCATGAAACCTCATTTTCCATCTCTCTTTTCCCATCTAATC
This sequence comes from Caretta caretta, assembly GCF_965140235.1. Lineage (NCBI taxonomy): Eukaryota > Metazoa > Chordata > Testudines > Cheloniidae > Caretta > Caretta caretta. Next base: position 238,871,994 of record NC_134206.1, on the reverse strand, counting down.
TCATACAGTCTAAAATGAAATTATATTTTTTGTCAGAAAGACCATTTATGAAGACTCTGGTTGCAACACTCAAATGCTAAGGTAGGTCTGAATTCATTTTTTCTTCAACTTGTTCATTTTGATTTAAACGCATTGTTAGAATAATCTATGTGCTATCAGGTGAAGACAAGGTAAGGAAATACATGGAGGAGAGTATTATACATCATTTTAAAAGATCCTAGACAGAAATACAATTGTTAGTAATTTTGCTTTTCTTTTCCAACTTTTCTTTATTTCTCAGCCATTTTTGGATAGACACTATAAGACAATCACTGTGAATAGGATTCAGAGTAGCAGCCGTGTTAGCCTGTATTCTCAAAAAGAAAAGGAGTACTTGTGGCACCTTAGATGAATCCGATGAGGTGAGCTGTAGCCCACGCAAGCTTATGCTCATATAAATTTGTCAGTCTCTAAGGTGCCACAAATACTCCTTTTCTTTTTGTGACTAGGATGTAACAAAAGCCACCTGAAGGGCAGTTAAATCCATCCATCAGAATATCAGCAAGTTGACCTAAAACATTTATAGAACTTTATTCATGAGAGAAAGAAATCATTAATTGGTGATTAACATAAGAAGGTAATAAGGAACACAAATCTATGTAGTAGGTTTTTATTACTCATCTTCAGCAGCCAAGATAAGAAAACAAAATGAAGAAATTAGTTTTCATGTGCCAGAAAAGCTGTTTTGTGTAGGCTATTGACTGAAATAAATGTTGATGTCCAATGCTTCTGGGCAGATCCAGAGTCAAATAATTGATCTAGCATAGATCACAAATGCATTTAAAATGGCTACTTTTGTGTCAAACTATAAAATCTGTATCAATTATAGTGTATTCAAGAGAATTCACAGAAGCAATATTTTATGATGTTTAAATAGAATATCCAACATGAAATATTTTCATATACTTTGAATTAGAAGTACAGGGGTTCATACCAAAAGTTCAAATAACTTTAATGGATCTGATGTCATCATGCAAACATCTTTATAGTCAGTTTTAAAATATGAAAACAAGTTCAATTTGTCAGAAGTAGACAATCATTTTTGAAATAAGGGTAATTCTCCTTTAAGTGGCCTTCTTCACCAGGAAAAGACAAGCAACAGCAAGTGTCATAAAACTGTATCCAGTACTTCCTATACCATAGTTAATTTCAATTTAACTTTATATAAACATTTCTTTACCTTTAGTAACTGGGGGTGGGGGACCCTGTTCTTATTCATTTTGTCTGATTAAAACTACATTAGCAATATAGATGTATTAATTTACAGATACAGATACTAATTGTTTAAATATTGAGTTCAAAACTAGACACCAGTGCTGGGAAGGGATAATTGCTTCTTGCCATAGAAAAACCTATAATAAAGAACTTGAAAGTGCTGTCACATTTCACATAACAAGCGAAATCTCAGAATATTTGAAAAATATTCACAGAGAAAATGTCTTGGGGCTTTTCTAATGAGAATGAATGTGGTTTGAAAAGATCAAATAATATCCACATATGTCAAATACAGGTTCTAATAACAGTTCAAGATAATGAATAAAATTAAAGTAGGTCATTTTAAGTCATTTAGGATCCAATAGGAAATATACCTCTTCATAACTGCTTGTTGAAATATAATTAGAATCATTTGCTGTATTTACAAAAAATGTCAATATCAAAGATTAAAGAAAACAGTTAAAATGAGATATTTTACCATCCTTTAATTTTTACTTGTGTTTTGGCATTTCAGTAGTAAATGGGCATATACATATATTAACAACTGGAACAGTGACTAATATAAGTAATATTATAATAGAGTTGTATTTATTTTTCCTGTAGATGGTAGTTGTTAGCAGTCTTCATGTACATCTAGAGGGAAAAACAGATATCTACATTAAAGAAAGGAAAATCTAGACAACAGCATTCTTTGAACCCAGAGGCAAATTATACAGTGGAGTCAAATGCTTAGAGAAAATGTAAAGGATACTGTGAAATAAACAAAAACAAAAAATAAATAAATAAGCAATATAGAAGTGAGCATATAGGCTCTGATATAAAGCCCCTTGAAATCACTGGGAGTTGCAGGTGCTCAGCTCCTTTCAGGATTTGGCCCATGCCTACCAAGCTCATGGTATATGGTTAATAAAAGGGTATTATCCATCTGTAATGTTGTTCCCAAGAGGCAAAACTATTAGTCACAATGTTAATTTTGGAGCCAAAATCTGCAAACGCTACTTACAGCTCATGCTGGTAAGCGCTATGTCTGGTGAGGTGTATGTGTGTGTGGTTCCTGGATCTGGCCTGGAAGACTATCTATTAAAGAAAGCTATTAGTCCCACCTATTGTGGGTTCAGCTGTGCTCTTCAGGCAGAGCTGTGTGCTTGGGGGTAGTGCATAGTTCTGAGAGAAACTCTATTTTAAGAATGAAATATTCCCATTGGCCCGCCCTGTCACACAGGAAGAGCACACTTGCTACAGTCTTTAGAGGTGTGCAGCAAACTCCCCTGGGTGCTGCTGCAGAGAGAGGGACTGAGCCATGGTCACATCTCCAAACTGTCCCTACCTGTCCCTCTTCGGGATGGTGTGTGCCCCTGGGCCTGGGATAGTGTTGGGAGTGAAATGGGAGCAGTACTGGAGCACAATGTATGTAGCAGCCACCAGGATGGAGGGAGGGGGAAAGAGATGTAAAGGTAGCATAACCGGGGCATCACCTTCAACTTGACCTCTTTGTAGGTTCTCAAACCCAGGCTATGTCTAAAATCTTGCTAGTTCTTTCTGCATAACATCTCTAAAATATAGCCCTTCCTATCCATCCACACAGCTAAAACCCTTGTCCAGACTCTCCTTGACTTGCATCTCCATTACTGAATTGCTGGCCTTGATAAATGCCTTCTTGCCCAGCACATATCTACTCAGAATGCTGCTGCAAATGTGATTTTCCCGGCCATATTACTTGGGCCCTATCCCCCTTCTCTTTGAATCCCTCCACCGACTCCCTATTCTCTATCACATTAAACATAAGCTGCTTGTCTTCCTTCTCAAGCCCCTTCCCACCCTACCTATCATTTCTCATTCGCTGCCAAGATGTCGATTCCCACCTCTGATCAGCCTGTGATGCCAGCCGCCATTGCCTGCTTGTTAAATTTTAAAGCCTTTGTGCTTTCCCCCATGCTGCTTCATAAAGAAACCCATCGTCCTCCAAATCCCTCCACTGATTCATAGATTCATAGATACCAAGGTCAGAAGGGACCATTATGATCATCTAGTCCGAACTCCTCCACAACGCAGGCTGCAGAACTTCACCCACCCACTCCTGTGAAAAACCTCTCACCTATGTCTGAGCTATTGAAGTCCTCAAATTGTGGTTTAAAGACTTCAAGGAGCAGAGAATCCTCCAGCAGGTGAACCGTGCCGAGGAAGGCAAAAAACCTCCAGGGCCTCTTCCAATCTGCCCTGGAGAAAAATTCCTTCCCGACCCCAAATATGGCCATCAGCTAAACCCTGAGCATATGGGCAAGATTCTCCAGCCAGATACCCAGGAAAGAGTTTTCTGTAGTAACTCAGATCCCACCCCATCTAACATCCCATCACAGGCTATTGGGCCTATGTACCATGAATAGTTAAAGGTCAATTAATTACCAAAATCATGTTATCCCATCATACCTTCTCCACTGGTTTGTGTCTACTTCCTGACAGTGGTTAGGGTGCTAGTGCACTGATACCATGCTGCCCAGTATTGTTTCCTTGCACTTCCCCATCTGTCTGCCTGTATCCACTTATTGCCCTTTGCTTTATACTTAGATTGTAAGCTTTGGGGGACATGGATTGTCTTTTTGTTCTGTTTGTGCAACATCTAGAACAGTGGGGCCCTTGTCCATGCCTGGGGCTGCTAGGTGCTGGAGTAATACAAATGATAAATAACATAGCCACCTATAGTCCTCTCCTCCCAACTTAGCCTAAGTTAGGTTCCATGATTAGGACCTGGGGAGACGTGTTCCATTCCTTGCTCCAGTGCAGACTTTTTATGTGGCCTTGGGCGAGGTCTCTCTATGCCTCTATTCCCCATCTGTAAAATGGTGGTAATAGCACTGCCCTACCTCATAGGTATGTTATGAGGATGAATATATTAAAGATTGTGAGGTGCTCAGATACTATGGAGGCCATATTATCATCTCTACTAAGATAAGTAGAGAGAGGTGATTGCAATATTTAAGTGGTCATTTATTCTCACTACCAATGCAATTCAGTCTCTGAAGGGTTTTGGTGGCATTAGGATGAAAGGCACTGTTGTTATCCTTCCAAAGTATAAGATTCATCCTGAAATTCCTAATCATGGGCCAGTTTCAGCCACCCTTACTTGGCCATCAGATCAATTGAAATCAATTGAACTACTAACATGAGCGGGAGTGTCAGACTCTGGCCCCATGCAAGTCCTTTGACTGAGTTCAATGGGACTGTTTGCATGTGTAAGGAGTGCTCACCTGAGTAAGGGTTGTAGGATTGGACACTACTATTGCATTCATGCAATAAATTGAAATTTGATAAATGTGGATTCTTCTTTCTACTTTTTTCCTTGTTGTGTAAATGATAATAATGGGTTTTGGTTGCCCTGACTGGTTAAAAGACAGGAAACAAAGGGTAGGTATAAATGGTCAGTTTTCAGAATGGAGAAGGGTAAATAGTGGTGTCCTCCAGGGGTCTGTTCTGGAATCAGTCCTATTCTACATATTTATAAATGATCTGGAAAAAGGGGTAAACTGTGAGGTGGCAAAATTTGTAGATGATACAAAATAGTTAAGACACAGGCAGACTGCAAAGAGCTACAAAAGAATCTCTCAATACTGGGTGACTGGGCAACAAAATGGCAGATGAAATTTAATGTTGATAAATGCAAAGTAATGCACATTGGAAAGCATAATCCCAACTATACAGTTTAAATAATGGGGTCTAAATTAGGTGTTACCACTCAAGAAAGAGATCTTGGAGTCATTGTGGATAGTTCTCTGAAAACATCCACTCAATGTGCAGCGGCAGTCAAAAAAGTGAACAGAATGCTGGGAATAATTAAGAAAGGGATAGATAATAGGGCAGAAAATATCATGTTGCCTATATATAAATCCATAGTATGGCCACATCTTGAATACTGTGTGCAGATGTGTTCGCCCCATCTCAAAAAAGATGCATTGGAATTGGAAAAGGTTCAGAAAAGGGCAACAAAAATTATTAGGGATATGGAATGGCTTCCGTATGAGGAGAAATTAATAAGACTGGGACTTTTCAGCTTGGAAAAGAGATGGCTAAGAGGAGGTATGATGAGACAAAATCATGATTGGTGTAAAGAAAGTAGATAAGAAAGTGTTGTTTACTACTTCTCATAACACAAGAACTAGGGGTCACCAAATGAAATTAATAGGCAGCAGGTTTAAAACAAATAAAAGGAATTATTTCCTCATACAACGCGCAGTCAACCTATGGACCTCCTTGCCAGAGGATGTTGTGAAGGCCAAGACCATAACAGGGTTCAAACAAGAATTAGATAAATTCATGGAGGATAGGTCCATCAATGGCTATTAGCCAAGATGGGCAGAAATGGTTCCCTAGACTCTGTTTGCCAGAAGCTGGGAATGAGCGACGGGATGGATCGTTTGATGATCACCTGTCCTGTTCATTCCCTCTGGGGCACCTGGCACTGTCCACTGTCAGAAGACAGGATACTAGGCTAGATGGACCTTTGGTCTGATCCAATAGGGCCATTCTTATGTTCTTCTGATGCTTTTTCTTTCCTTTTTCCCAACTTTTTCTGACATTTTTACTATTGTGCTTTCTCCTGTTGTTTCCTCCTTGCTTCTCTTGCCAAATGTATTTTTAAAGCTATTATTTATTTGCCAACCCCAGTTCTTTCAAAAATTCCGTTGGTGTTTTTTACACAAGTATTGATTTCTAAGCATCCAAAAGATGAAGTGCAGCTGCCAGTTGCAATGTGTTTCTCTAGCTGCAGCAGTTCCTCCTTTTGAAATGGTTGACTGAGCAGGATATGACTCAGGACATGAACAAGAAGCAAATGATTTCCTTCTGTATGATTCTAAGGCTCAGCAAATACCAGGTGATTCTGCCAAAGGACCAAAGTACAAAGAACCAATTGGTTCATCTTTACACTTTCTCTTTCTCTGTCTCTGGGGTGGGATTTTGTCAGTGACACAGCAGTTGTTCAGCTACAGTCCCTAAGAAGTTACCAAAAATTATAGGTCAAGATCACATTTTCTTCTCTTACTATTTGAAGTCTGCTCTTAATGCCACTGTATCGGGTTGTATACTACAAATACAGGTAGGCATTTGGGGACCACTGAAGTCAATGGCCAAGCTCTCATTGAATTAATGGGAAGCAAAATGATCTCTCATATGCAAACAGTGAGTAAAATTTGTAGCAGTTTGGAGCAATATTTATTAATCACTTAGTTTGGGTGTAAGTCTATATTCCTAACTAGTTCCAGCTAAGAAGGGGAAAACCTTTAAACCTAAAGGAGAATAAGCAAGGACTTCAATATAACTTCTGGTATATTTAAATTGTTACTAGGATATTTGATTTGGCCACAATTTATGGGTCTGTTTCTTTATTAGTGTATTTTCAACAGATTGTAAAAAGTGCCCAGAGCTTTGGATGAGTGCTCTTTAATTGTAGAATAATAAACACTCAAATAAATTAACCTGTATGTGCTGCAGTTCGACTAGGTAACATCCTCAATATTTACTACAAAAATCCCCTCAATAAAACCACATTCTTTAATATAGCCAATCACACAAAAAAGGTTTTTTTTTAAATGGTTTCCCAATTTCTAATTACATATCCCCCAAAGGCCTTGGGTTTCAACTCAAAGATCATATAACTTTCAAGAATCAGCATCCTCAACTTCTGCTCATTACTCCATTAGAACGAATTGTAGCTGCAAGGACACCAGGGTTCGGTAGCATTTTTCCATCTTACCACCTTACGATTACATAAAGAAAAACACAACGGACACATTAGCAATACATAAATCACTGCATTATGTGTCAGCCCTCCCTGGGTTGTATAATAGAATATTAATTTTATAACTGGCATCTTATTTATTTACCCTTGCCCAGAAAGTACAAACTGCTTGTAAACTCAAGGAAGTTCTCTTAATGATACATAACCTTTTAGATCTCTCCTTTGCCCAATATATTCTTCAAAGGAGACTTGCATGTTCCTGGATTACTCTCAGACATATTGAAGAAAAGATAGAAAGACTGTTGACCCAGAAATGAACCACATGTGCCCACTGATTTATGTACAGCCTACTCACACGCTAGTAGTCTTTAATAGAAACGGTTTTCCTGCCCCCCTTACTTTTTTGACACTTTGGACTTTTTTCATGTTCTAAATTGGAATGAAACTGAGACCTTTTGTCACTTTCACAAAACATGAGAGAGAAATCTATCTCAGGATAGCCAGATCATTAGGGCACTCACCTGAGATAGGAGCAAGCCTGATTCAAATTCCTGTTCTGCCTGATTTGGATCTGGGATTTGAATCCAGCTTTCCCACATTCCAATGGCATGCTCTAACCACTGAGCTATAGAGTCTGTCTTAATGAATATTTAATTATACAAAGTGGAACAGCTCCGGCTGGAAAGCTAGACAGACACCCATCCAGAATAGCTAATATCGTGGTCCTCTTTCATGCTCTCTCTCTCTCTCTCTCTCTCTCTCTCAATGCAAAATAGTCCACTCTGCTATCTGTGCCAGTCAGATGTTCAAATAAATCCATGTGCTTTCTTTTTGTTTAGATTGATTATTTTCTATTTTTTTCTCCTCTTTAATAAAAAAAATACATTACAATACATTCTACGTTAATGCAACATATAAAGCCAGGTTGTGCAAATCCTATTCCTGTTGAGTCTTCTTCTCATATTCTCCCACCACAATCATAGGTTTTTCCAGGTCAATCAATCCTTCTTTGCACCTGTGGGAAGACATTCGGCAACATCAGTGTTTGATGAGCACATATTTATATGAGCTGTCCTATTAACCTTAATGGGTCTATTTGTGTAAATTCTCACCAACATGAGTAAGAGTTGCACAGTCAAGCCTTATAACTGAGATTTTGTTGCCCAAATGTGTAGAAATTCAGAGCTATGATTCCCACAGCAAGCTTCATTGTGTCCTTGCTGTCATTTGCATGATAATATGACCTTAAATCCCATGATCACACAACAATTTGTGAGTTAATATGGCATAAGGCATTTCTGGAAAAGAATACAGTGTAATCATCTTATGCTTCTAAAGCACCTTGGAGCATGAAGGATCTCTACACACTTTTCCAACACACACACACACGCACACAAGAGGGAGGAGAGGGTTTATGTAGATAGATAGATAGATATGCACACAAGAGGGAGGAATATATAAATCTTCTCCTCCCTCTTGCATCACCCAGAAACAGGCATGTGCTCATCTCTTGCCTGAGTGCCTGATGTTCTTGAGGACAATGGAGATCCTGGGGATGTCCTTGTGGTAGTGCTGGATAGATGGAAATCTTCTATCCGTCCACCTGCAGCAGCTTTCTGCTCATATGAAAAAAGACAGTTGGCAGTGTCTCCACCTGGATATACACCATATACCTCTGTCAGGGTACCTTGGTTGCTTCCAGGAACAGCGCTGGCCTAAACCATGCATTGATCTAGCAAATATGGAAATATGATATTTATTGCTGTAAGGAAAGCATTACATACCCAAGGTGGAGCCAGGAACAGCTTTACTTCGAAGTAAAGGCATCTCTGAATTAGCAGAGGCAGACCAGTGAGACGCTTTTGTATAGAACAGGCTAAAACTGACCCAGCATTGTCTCATGATAATCCTGGTTCTAAAACAGCAGTTACCAACTCTAAGCCAGCAATTACTTTTCTTACAAGGACCCTGATCTTCACCCTGGCTACTTGTGATGGGTTATTGTCCCTAGCTCAAGGAATTTTACACCAGGCGACCCAGGGGACTGACAGGGTCTCTCCAAACAAGGATAGTCTCTGGGATACTCACTCTTTTCAATTCAATTGGAAATAGTTGAAGTCCTTTGGAGCCAATACATAATATATAGAGGCCTAATCAAAATACCCCGGCGAGGTTTGGAGGTCCCCCAAAATGGGAAAGGGCTATGTATACATGAGAATCACTGCTATGTATTTATGCACAGTACATTATATATCTGGGTTGGCATATTGCAGATATTGGTCATTGACAGTGGGTTACAGTCATACTGATACCAGTGATTAAAAGGAGAGAGAATCACTCTTTTAGCTGCCCGGTTGGGAAACTCCCAACATAATATATTGGGTGACATTTTTTGTCCCTTTTTTCACTAGTAGAGAATTTGGCCCATTAGTTCTGTTGCTCTTTCTTCATGGTGATAAAGGTAGCAACAGTAGCAACATTGAGCTAGAAGACTTCAAACACCACATCAAAATTTACTTTCACAGCCAATACTGATAATAATATTGCACTACTAGATGATATTGCATCACTGTTAGATGTGCTATCCTTTGAATTAAACATTAAAGGGAGGTCCCTTCTTCCTGTCCCTGCTATCCATTAATCAGTTAAGAGTACCTATGACACTCCTTTAAAAGATTAAGGGATAATCCCCAATATCTTGGCCAACATTTCCTCTCTGTCAAACAGTTTCTGATATCTTAAACTATGTATGATCTATTGCTGAGTGTATAATGACAGTCAAGTTTGCCAACACAATCACTGCACTACATTATCTAACTCATTGCTCAAAGTGCTTTGAGATACCTTGAGTATGAAAGGCCATATATCAAAACAAATTTTATTTTATTCTGTATGGTGCCTGACTTGTGCCAATACATATTCAAGAAGCTGGGGGGGGGACACCTGTTAACTATAGTATACTAGTCTTTCTTTGTGTCTTCTCTGCACCTCTATTTTCTGATGTTTGATGTTCACACTCAGATTTGTTTCAGCAGAGTTATAACTCTGTAATGAAGCATGATAAGAAGCCACTTCGAGTTAATGACATTTAAAGACTGCCATCAAAATAACACACTGTTTAACTTTTGCACACTAATGATAAAACAAAGATTTTTTACTCTTATCCTGATATTATTTTTGAAAAGACCTCCAGGACTTTTCAAGGATTATACTAATGGGTCATTTTTCAGCCCATTCTACCAGGATTACAAGTTCTTGGAGGAAAGGACCCCTTGTTGAGCTTTGGGACGTCATTGAAACATGTGATGTCATTGTAAAAAGAGTAGCACACCATGGCATTTCCTGTCTCACAACATTCAATCACTCGATCTGTATCTATCTGAACCTCATCACTGTAATGGCTTAGCAGTTTTGCCATAACATATGGATGTCTTGTTTGCAGAGGTAAGTATATTTCTTTAAATTTCATACATGCCTTTACGACCTGGTTGTACGTAAAGTTGTGAGCAAGGTAGGAATACTAATTATTTTACTTCTCTAACACTAGATGGAGACTTTTATATTTAATGAAGTCTGTCTATATCTTGGCTAATGCTTTGTACAAGAAGGGCCAAATTCTGCTTTTAGACCCACAAATGTATTTCTCATTGGCTAGCTATACATATGTATCAAGGAGAAGAAATTCTCTCCCATTATGAAGGAGAATACTCTGATGTAAAGGAAAGAATATTTCTACATGCCATTTGATTTCGGGAAGACTTTTGAAATATTGATAAAAAATAGGGCTGTCAATTAATCCCAGTAAACTCATGAGAATAACGCAAAAAAATTTAACTGCAATTAAAATAATTAATCATGATTAACCACACTGTTAAACAATAGAATACCAGTTAAAATGTATTAAATATTTGTGGCTGTTTTTTCTACATTTTCAAATATATTGATTTATATTACAACACAGAATACAAAGTGTACAGTGCTTTATATTAAAAAATTATTACAAATATTTGCACTGTAAAATGATAAACAAAAGAAATAGTATTTTTCAATTCACCTCATACAAGTACTGTAGTGCAATATCTTTATTGTGAAAGAGTGACTTACAAATGTAGATTTTTTTGTTACATAACTGCACTCAAAAACAAAACAATCTAAAACTTTAGACCCTACAAGTCCACTCAGTCCTACTTCTTGTTCAGTCAATTGCTAAGACAAACAAGTTTGTTTACATTTAAGGAAGATAATGCTGACTGCTTCTTATTTAAAATGTCACCTGAAAGCGAGAACAGATGTTCACATGTCACTTTTGTAGCCAGGGTCGCAAGGTATTTAGATGTCAGATATGCTAAACATTTGTATGCCTCTTCATGCTTCGGTCACCATTCCAGAAGACATGCTTCCTTGCTGATGATGCTCTTTAAAAAAATAATGCGTTAATTAAATTTGTGACTGAACTCCTTGGGGGAGAATTGTATGTCTCCTGTTCTGTTTTACCCACATTCTGCCATATATTTCATATTATAGCAGTCTCAGATGATGACCCAGCACATGTTCGTTTTAAGAACACTTTCACAGCAGACTTGACAAAACGCAAAGAAGGTACCAATGTGAGATTTCTAAGGCTAGCTACAGCACTTGATCCAAGGTTTAAGAATCTGAAGTGCCTTCCAAAATCTGAGAGGGACGAGGTGTGAAGAATGCTTTCAGGTGTCTTAAAAGAGCAACACTCTGATGCAGAAACTACAGAACCCGAACCACCAAAAAAAGAAAATCAACCTTCTGCTGCTGGCATCTGACTCAGATGATGAAAATGAACATGCGTCGGTTCTCTCTGATTTGGATCATTATTGAGCAGAATCCATCATCAGCGTGGATGTGTGTCTTCTGGAATGGTGGTTGAAGCATGGAGGGACATATGAATCTTTAGAGCATCTGGCATATAAATATCTTGCAATGCCAGCTACAACAGTGCCATGCGAACGCTTGTTCTCACTTTCAGGTGACGTAAACAAGAAGCAGGCAACATTATCTCCTTGAAATTGTAACCAAACTTGTTTGTCTGAGTGCTTGGCTGATGTAGGACTGAGTGGACTTCTAGGTTCTAAAGTTTTACATTGTTTTATATTTGAGTGCAGTTATTTTTTGTACATAATTCTACATTTGTAAGTTCAACTTTCATTATAAAGAGATTGCACTACAGTACTTGTATGAGGTGAATTGAAAAAAACTATTTCTTTTTTTTTACAGTGCAAATATTTGTAATAAACAATAAAGTGAGCACTGTACACTTTGCATCCTGTGTAGTAATTGAAATCAATATATTTGAAAATGTAGAAATTTCCAAAAATATTTAAATAAATGGTATTCTATTAACAGTGCGATTAATCGTAATTAATTTTTTTAATCTCTTGACAGCCCTAATAAAAATTTGTGAAAGCCAGATTTGAGTCAATATTCCGAAATATGGATGATTATCCAAACCTTAGCCAAATAACATGACCCTCTTCAGGATGCAATACTGGACTGGAAAATTCTCAACAACTGGCTTTTTCATGGTATTTCAGCATATATTTTTCTAGCAATGCTGGAAGCAGGAGGGGAGAATTAAGCAAATAGGAAAATATACTGAAAAATGTAACATTTTCAAACTTCAGGAAAATATTTTAGCTTTAATTTGTTACAGAAGAAGGCCTCAAGCAACAAAATTCATATCCGGGTCAGATTTTGAACACCTCAAATTTTGGACAAGATTGAATCAGGGATAGGAGCAGTTTCAGTTTTTGATTTGGGTTTTGTAGTCTGCCAAACTTTGTGTGTGTTTGGATCAGAAGTCTTAGTTGGACCCATCTCGACATTTAAAACGTGTGCAAATGTCTAAGGCATTCCTGATTTTATCTGAACTAGTTCTCCCATCCCTACTTAAACTGAGGTACTGGTTTGTACTATTTGTAACAAAGGTTGTAGGAGACTTGTGTCATGTTTCTTCTACTTTCAGGTTGTCTCACTGGAAAAGGCAGACATCTATCTTGAGCTGTATTAATTGTAAGCTGAATGGATGGCCACACATCTCCAGTAACCTCTTTTTAATGTTGTCATGGGTGTCATCTCTTTTTTCCAGCTTTTTGGTTTTATTGCAGTTTTATTTTCTGTAATTTTCTTGAAATGAGAAAGATATAGTTCTGCTATGATAAATGAGATGTGAAAGCCATAGCTCAGGCACTAGTTTGTGCAAAGATTGACCATTGAATGTAAAGTATGTGGTGCTAAGAACAATTCTGATGTGATCCATTGTTGAATGTGCAATGATTCATTCTCTTTTCTTAAGCATGCTATCTTTGTCTTCGTTCATCTATCATTTGTCATGTTTCTCTATTAATGGGGAGCCAGAAAGACAAAAGCATGATCACCCACCCACCCTAAAGTTCAGTCCAGAATAAATGAAACAAATATACTGGACATAAAAATGCATACATGACAATGTACAACATAGACTACCAGCCTCCATGGTACATCAGAAAATTTTCTAGAAAGGTGATACTGAGATTGAGACCTGAACTTCACCACCGTTTGGGAGTATTTGGATCTGTGGGTTTGGTTCTGAGTCATCTTAATCATGTGTGTGTGTTTGTGTATGTATGGAAGTGTGTATCTCTATCTCTATCTATATGTAATCTTAAAGCCTGTTCATGCATTGTGGTAAGCCCTAATTGAACAAAACATTTAAACATGTGCTTTAGTCCATCCCTGGTCAGCAAATAATTTAAGCATATGCTTAAAATTAATCACTTGCTTACTTTATTTGCTGAATTGTGTTCTTAGTGGTTTGGGATCTTAAGCATATGCGATAGTGTCATATAATTATGGGCCACCCAGTTGACTAGGGCCAACTTGTTCGGGGGAACTTGTGTCTTTAGTACTGCAATTTACTGGAAACTGAAGATTCTGAAATGAAATTTTATCTATATCTATACAATGGCCCATTGAAGTAAAATTGAATTGCCATTTACTCTAATGTAAAGAAGGAGAGGGTATTGGTTATTCAGTTGATGACCCCACTGGATTAAAAACAAGACAGGTTGGTAGTGATACAGGGTAAGTGTTTTAGCCGAGGAAAAAAGGAACAGGTAAGCACATATGGGAGAACAGCTGCTTTCAAATTTAGAAAATATCTTTGTTAATCCCTGCAGCTTTCTTGGCTTTTTTCTCTTAATTCTCTTTCTACGCAGAAAGCACTGTGAAAACCATTCTGGATTTTTTTCATTGTAATTTTCCCCAAATAGTAAATCACTTAAATTTCCACTGTAAAATGTTGGCTTTCAAAATAACCTAAATGCAGAAGCAAATAAATGTAGAGTAGTTAAACACAGTTTCAAATCATAACATGAAAAAAATCCTCCTACGTTGAAGAGATTCAGACTGTTTATTCTTTGTATGTTGATATGTTTTTCCCATGTTCCCTATTGTTGCAGCAGAGTTGAAAGGAAATTTATATTCATCATCTTCATCCCATTCCTAGTCCAAATCCAAGGCCAATGTAAGGGCTTGTCTACAGTATCCACAGGATCGACGGGCAGTGATCGATCCAGAGGGCGTCGATTTATCACATCTACTTTCAACGGCCGAGAGCTCTCCCATCGACTCTGGTACTCCACCAGAGTGAGAGACACAGGCAAAGTTGACGGGGGAGAGTCAGCTGTTGACTTACCACAGTGAAGACATCGCGGTGAGTAGATCTAAGTACATCGACTTCAGCTATGTTATTCTCGTAGCTGAAGTTGCATAACCTAGATCGATTTTCCCCCCCAGTGTAGACCAGGCCTTAATGGTGTTTCTTCATCAACCTCAAGATAATCATTTTCCAATAAGAATTACTAGCATTTCTGAATAATCCGTTGTACTTTACATTTTTCAAATAATTTTACAGACATGAATTTATTAAGCTGCATAACACTTGTACAGCAGAAAACTAACCCCATTTTGAACTTCTGGCAAGTGAGTTGGAGAAGTTAAAAGAATTGCCCAAGACGGTAGAATGAGTCCACAGCAGATCCAAGGTTAGAAATTTAGAAGCTTCTTCTTTCCTAACTGTATTTTTAACCACTGATCCACATTTCATTCCTTCCTTTCTTTTTAATGGATCATAATTTTTAGGTTGAATTTACTGCAGGAGGCACTCATGAAGAAATGCCACAAGTAGCTCCCCTCTTAAGTAGCTACCATAAGGTTTATTTTGCTTTTAGTTTTTTTATGGCTTTGCAAATTAAAGTCTAGTGTCTTGCTTGAGGAATTATATCATTTTTCATTTTCATTTTAGAGTTTTTTATTACCCACTGGAATAATGAAGATAAGAGTGGTTTGAAATTTTTTACCAAAAATGGTTTTCAAAAACGGATACTTTTTTGTTTCAGTTTTTCAGTGAAAAACCAAATTTTCAGAAGAAATTTGGGGAAAATTGGATTGTTTTTCAAAATTTCTCAACATTTTTTATTTTATTATTTTATTTTATTAACACTTTCTGACCAGATTCTACTTAGAACTGATCAAAAAATCGTTCAAAACATTTTTAACAAAAAATGGTTGTTCAACAATGTCTGTTAATGTTTCCAAAAACTGCAATTTTTGTTTGTTTTTTATTTTTTTTGCCAATTTTTTGAGGGAGGGGGTCTGTTTTTCAATGAAAAGCGAAAAAAAAAATCATGAAACAAAAGAATATCCTCACCAGGTCCTTTTCCTTCTACATTAAAATATTTATCATGCATTACACCTTTTGTCTCTGAATAAGGAGTCATCACAGTCTTTATACTTCGCTAATTATATTCATTCTTGGCTTGTTGAGAAAACGAAAGCCTCTGACATTTCTATTTCTCTGAAGGAATGTTGCCAACTGAACATAATTTAACAGGCATTTTGAACTGTAAAGAGAATGATGGTCCAATCCTGCTCTTATGTAAGGCAACGGGACTTTTGCTATTGACTTACATGGGAGCGGGAGCAGGCACTTACATTTATTTTCCCGGGCTAAGGAATTAGCCTATAAATAAAGGCAGATTTCACATCTTATTTGGTTTCAAAGGCAGTATTTTGAGTATTTTTTTCAAAAGAGTTTAAGTAAGTTAGGAGTCTAAGTCCCATTTTCAAGGTGATTTAGACACTTAGAGTCAAAGGTATTTAGGTGCCAGAGATGCAGATAAGTCCTAGTGGGATTTACAAAAGCACCTAAGCAGGTTAGGTACCTAACACCCATTGATTTCAGAATTGACTGAACTCCAGTTGAATGATTGTAATCAATGGGAGTTAGACACGTAAGCTTTTGTAAAACCCACTAGGCACTTATCTGCATCTTCTGGTGCCTAAAGACCTTTACAAATACGCCCCCTAGGACTTATAGCATATTGGAATTCTTCAGGTGAGATGTGCTGTATTATATGTAAGATATTGATATCATAACATTGTGTTGTGTGGAAGAGAAGTAGTAAAACCAATTCTTTACAAACAAACAACTGCAAGCTAATTGCAAGGTTGTTGGGTTTGGAAGGGAAGGTGGGTTAGAGATTTTTGGGGGGAGAGGGGTAGGCTGTTAAGTGTTTTTAGTATAAAAGGAATCACTAATCTTGGCTTGAGAGTTCAAATCTGTTTTGCAGGGCGGAAAAATCACTAGAGTTATGACTACATCTGCATTTGGCAGTTCAGTAGATCTGTATTTTTCCCTTTCTTTCAACACACAGGAGTTTAATAGCTTACCTGTAGGACAGGAAGTTTAGGTCAGGTCTTTGAAGACCTCTGTCCTATTCCAGAGAAGACCTCTATCATTATTCCAACTATGCTGACAACACAGAGCACACTGTCAAAGTCCTCTAGGTAAAACCCTTATTACATGTGTCATTAGAGGATGTTTGCCATATCTGCTTTAACACAGCAGACATTTTAAGTAGGTTACTCCATCACTTTGCCATTTTGATTATGACAACAAAATGACACCATATTGAAATGGATTTTGGAAAGAAAGGCTAACTGTCCAAAGAGGTCCATGCTCACTCTAATTAAAATTGGCTTAGGTGGCACAACCTTCATAATTCAGACTATGACTATGAAGGATATGCACGTTGAAAGTGCTCTTTGCTCATTAGTGCTATTTCTGTCAGACACTGCTATCTGCTCTTTTCTTAATGAATGCTAAGCCATCTCTTTAGAAGATTGCGCTGCTTCCCTGAACTGAAGGAACTGTCTTATTTCCTCCCAAGTTCGTTGAGAGTAAAATCAGGGAGTCACCTCTTTGACATTTCCCAACCTCTGTACTTATTTATCTCTTTGAGACCCTGTGCTCCAGAGATATCACTGTCTTAATTAAGAAGAAGGATGTGACCATGGTAAATTGACTGATTTCATTGATTAAGGACTAGCTGTACAAGTAACATTGATTTTAACAGTGGGTCTACATAAATGTAATTGTTCGAACATGGGGCTGCATAATTATGGTGATGTACAAGAATAGTTGGTTTGTCCTTTTCAACCTTCACTAACATTCTTTTGCATGATAATGCACCTCGTTCAATTAGCAGAAATCTTAAATGCTACAAAATGTCTTTTGTGAAGGCACACAGTAATCATTACAGTCTAATTTAATTTAACAGCATTGGACGGATACATCTCTTTCTTTTTCATTCTCTCATTCCATATTCTTTTCCTTTTTTCATGTCCACATAGAAACATACATGAGTACATATGAACAATCCAAGGGGAGGAGGGAAAGGCTTTTTAGCAGTGCTTACTGTGTACATGTACCTGAGTGTACATAGGTTGACCAAGATTTTCAAAAGTAACTTGTGATTTTCGACACTTCACTTTTTGGGTGCCTAACTTGAGACCCTTTAAAAGGCAGAACTCCATGAAGTCTGCAATATCTACAGCTCCAGGTTTTGCAGAAGAATTGGATCTCCCCACAAATGCTGACAAATTCTGGAGTTTGGCTGCTGAATTCACTCTTTTGTTGCAGGCAAGCCCCAACAATTTGTCTTCTGTCTTCATGCCCTTCTGGGACCTGCCTGCAGTTGCCTCTGGCTCTTCAGCATCCTCTGCAAGGAGGAATTAATTTGATTACAATAGTGATGTTGGCCTAAAGGCCCCGCACTGAACCAAGGTAGGGAGTAGAGTAATACTGAGCTAGGGAGGCCCCACCCCTGAACAGGTCAAGGCATCTTCCCAATTCAGGAAGAGGGAATGAGCTGTATGGGGCACTAAGAAGCAATGCTGATGCTGTGCTAGAAGTGGCAACAGCTTTGTGAAGGCTGCTCTAGCATCAGGGATTTGGATTCTCCCCCTCCCCCATCCTGCCTTTGGGAGTTGAAAGCCCTGACAGAGAGAGAAAGGGAGAGAGAGAGACTGAGAATGACTGACTGAACTGGACACTAAGAGACTAAGGCGAATTTGCTAAGCCAGGGACTATGCCCCAAACTGAGGAGCTCCAGACAGGTAGGAAGTGACCCAGGGTAAAATGTAATTTGCGGTAGCTCAGTAGCTGGGCTGGACACCTTGATAAACCCCTTAGGGCCTTGGGTTGGGACCCAGTGGAGTGGGTAGGCCCAGGTCCCCTATAGCCCCCCATTCCTTTGAAGTGTCTGAACTCTGGAGGGGAGCAGTCTGATTATGAGGGAATGATTGAAGCTGCAGCTGGATCCCCCTGTGGGATGACTAGATTGGCAGAAATCATATGGCCATGAGCTGACCACTCGGCAAGCTGGTCATCAAACTTTCCTGCCACAAAAGTGCACTGTTCCCTGGAGCCAAGCAACAAGAGTTTGGAGAGCCAGAGCTGGAAAGACGCTTATAGCGAGGAAGTTGGGGAGAGCATCCCAGGAACTGAGGCTCAGACAGCCAGGAATTAGAGCTGGGCCACCTGGAGCATATAACAAAAATACTCATGAATTAATATTACGTCTGTGTCAAAAATATTCATGGATGAAAAATTCATTCATGAATATTTTTGTCACTGCTTATTCTTGAGGATGGATTTTTTTTTCTTGCAAAGTTCTCTAGGAAGTGCAGCTCCCAGGCCATTAGCTAGTAAGTAATTTGGAGCAGAGACCATCTTTTGTTCTATATTTGTACAGCCCCTAGCACAATGGGGTCCTGGTGCCTGACTGCGGTTCCTTGGTGCTATTGCAATCTAAATAAATAATGTGTCCAGGTGTCCTGGCTTAGAATCCCCTTCTTCCTTTATGTTACAGGAAAGGGGGCAGCTAGCAGCTAACTTCAGAGGCTCAGCTCTCCAGCTTTCTGAGTCACAGCTCCCATGGCGTTCTTCAGGCAATCCAGCTGGCCAGCCCACACTTCTGATTCTCTCAGCTACCTAGCTAGTTTAAGTAAACTCAGTGGATATATTTTTGTGGGTAGCAGGAAGGGCACTGTAGAGTGATAGCGGTTAACATTGCTTTGGAATTCAGGAGCTTTTGCTATGGAGTTCTGTGCTGCTGTGCCACAGAACACCTGGGGCCTTGCTTAAATAGAGGAGACTTTGAGAGAGTGATGAGCACCCACCCTCTAAAATTCATTTGACTTTAAGGAGCCTCTAGTTGGGCACTCAAAAGACTGGGACACTCAAAGTTGCTAGTCACTCTTGATAGTCTTGGTTGTTGTAAAGTAGTTGCAATTAACAAAAGTTTATTTTATCTTTTTACCAGTGGGTAATGCCTCAACAGATGTTCCTTATAGTTCTAATGGGATATGCCCCTTGGAGAGGTAATCGTTCATGCTGTTAAAAGAAGTAAAATTGGTCCCAGGGCAGATGGGTTTCTGTATACCTATGATACGCGATACAGCCAAATGAGAATATGCACGCTTTAGCATTTTAGCATGTGCACAAGTGAAGTTAGGGGACACAAGGACACAAACTCCAGCACATAAACATGCATACACACAAAAAATCATAGCCTGAATTTAGCAAGCTTGAAGACTAAACGCCCAAGAGGCTTAAATCTATAGAAATGCTCCTTCTGCTTTCTTGCATATTCATAAGTGAGTATTTCGGCAAGCAGATTGAGCAAACTAGTTTACAGAATTATTCAAAGATTAGTGCTGATTCCTGTGTTCCACAACAGTGCTCTTGCAAAAAACAATGGCAAATATAAAAACCATACAACTGCGTTTTCTGACCACTGCAGTATATTTTACTGCTTTTGAGCCTTGTAAGGTAGTAAAGGTTGATGCTGGGTGCTCAGCAGGCCTGCCTCTTTGCGGTACAGATCACTCAGCTACAGAAAGACAAAAAGGTATTCAAAAAAGAAGGAGAGAATACACTTTTCATACTAGCAAGTTTCAAAGGAAATGAGCTTAATGCCAAGATTGCTCCACAACTTCAGGCAGTTCTGGTACCCCTCCCTGAGAGCTGGATCCAAAACCCTCCCATTGACTACAATGGGATTTGATTCAGGTCATAAGACACACCACAGAAGTTGCCCTAAATTTTTAATACCCGATTGCTGGAGCAATTGCAATATGCCAATTTGTTCCCTTCCACACATTCTTTCTTTTCTACAATTAACTCCTCTTTCGTGTCAGCTACTCTTGCCCTCATGTCAGCCTCTGTCTTCCTTCTTTGCCTCCATGCCATTATTTGTTCTCGTTTCTTGCAATTCTTTAGGTTTTATTGTGATTGTAAGCCCTTCAGGATGGGGACTTGTTTCCTTGAATCCTTTTGGCAGAGATTATGCACAGTTGCGGAGCTATAAAAATAATAATAGTTTACCCTGCTATTGGGCGGGGGGGGGGGAAAGATTTGTGGGAAGTGGACCTCTAACCTCAATCTACTGATATGAGATGGAAACATATTTTGAAAATAAGAATTTTTTTAAAAAAATTATAAATCCCATGAAAGCACTTTCCTGTTCATTAGAGCAGGGAGAAAGTTATCAGTCTGCCTTTGAGTACTGACACATAAAATATAGTCTTGTGTGTCTATGTACTAAGGCTAACCATATAGTTTTAGTTCAAAATTACTTATTTCACATTCAAGGAAACAAAAAGAAAGAACCAAAGTAAAGTCTCCATGAGAGAACAGTTTGTGTCTCTACTTTTGTACAGATACAGTAACTCTGAGGACAAAATTACCAGCCTCTCTGCAGACAGGCAGAGTTCTTAGACATTTGAAGGTGAAGGATATAGAAAACAACAGCATCACAAATTACAGCTATGCTCATACCTGTGAGTTTTCCAAGAGTCCTGTCTCACTCGGGGAGCAAACTGTGTGGCATTTTTATCAGCCTTTCGCAGTAGAAAAACAAAGGAGATGTTGACAGCTGGTCAAAACATTTTCAACTAAATGAAATTTCATGGAGTTGTGTTTGTTTTGACAAAGGTTTTGACTGAAAGAGCAACTCAAGCTCTGTGGCTTGGTGCTTAGGGCACTTATTAGATATGGTGGATCCAGGTTCAAATCCCTGCTCTGGAATGAAAAACTCTTCTCTCAATCCACTGAAACAAGAACTTGATCCTGAGTCTCTCACTTTCCAGGCTAGTGAGGTAACCACTAGTCCACCCCTCACCAAATGAAGGAGCCCATGTTTCAATCAGGAAATGGACATTTCAGCACAATTCTATTTTCATGAAACCGTTTGAAACATTGTTTTTGTTCTAATATAGAATGAAAGCCAATTTTGAACCCTCAAAAGTTGTTGTGAAATGGTATTGTCATCCTCCAGATAGCTCTGGTGGCAGTTGATCCTTTAGACAAACTGTGAATTTGCCAGAGGTTAAATGAGTGATGAGCAATATAGAAACGATAACTTTTTGTCACCACTTTAATTTCTAATGTTATAACTACACCTGTAAAACCTACTTCAAGGCAACAATTAGGCAAGTTTCACTCAAACTTCCCCTCTTTGCTTTCTCTCAATGAACCAAGCCTGGTCATGTCATTGTGTGATGTAAGGAACAGAGGGACAGATGGTTACTGATCCTTGTAACAGCAGGAAAAAGGAGTAAGAAGTAAAGTAAGTTTTCAACCGTGGATCCAAACCTCACTTTCTCCTCACTATCTTCCCACCCCTCTGAGGCAGGGACATGTATGGATCCAGAAATTCCATTTGAAACTCTAGGATGAGATTTTTAGTGCTCATAGTTTGTGTAACACTGCTCCCACTGAAATCCCACTGAAATGAAAGGCAAACAAACAACATGATTCCTAGTCTGAATTCTGTCTATTAAGTGTCAGCCTAAATTTAATTTCTTCTGGCAGTTTACAGTTCTTTGACTCAACCCTAGTCCCCAAGCATAACTCCAACCTTTGGCCACGTCCCACAGGCCATAGGTTCTAGCATGTGAAGAAGTTGGAAATAGGATTATGAGAAGTATGTGATGATGACGCAGTGTTCATAATACTTCCAACCTGTGGGGGATTTATGGATCTGTAGCATATTATATTATTATTTCTACTAGACATGTTGGTTAATTAAAGGGAGATTGACAAATTTAAACCCCTTGTTAGTTTAAAAAAATCCTAATAATTCATTAAATTATTAAAACTCAAACTTGCTCATTTAAATTATGATTTCTGCCAGATTTTTGCACAACTTTGAGCTTTTAGTATGAGCTAGTATAATATGTGTCTCAAATGTTTAGTCTGTGTCTGAATTGCTAGATCTTTCAAGCAGAGACCAGTCCACCTTCTTATGGAATTTTGGTGTTGACTCCATAATTAAGGTTACTATTACAGTTGCTTTTAGATGCTATAGTTTGACCTTTCTACCCTTAACTTTATGAAAAAAACCCCTTCTTTTCCCTGAAAATTTTTATGCTTATCTTTAGAGCAAAAAACAATTTAAAGTGAAAGGGTAGCTTGCATAGGTAACTAAGATATTTTGGGATAATGGAACTTGAAAAAAACGGTAACTCTTTCTGAAAAGTCTTCAAACTTTTCTCTCAAAGTATATTTCAAAAATATGTTGGTACAAAAACTTCAAATATATTATATAATATTTTTCAGTAAAAATAGTTCATAGGAAGATATTTATTGACTACCTTATTGGAAAATTCTGGATGTACTAGATACAAAAATTTTCATCTCTGGGAGTTATGTGAAGGTCTCGGAACATTATAACATCTAAGAGGACTTGCTGAAGTTAAAAGCAACATGAAAGATGCTGCAGAGCATGTACATTCCATGAGGCAAACAGGGTAAGACAGTGAGAGTTTTCACTATAAGCTTGATATAATAATAATTATATAATATAAATTCACCTCTAGTTGTCTAAAAAAAATTCTCTCTGCACGAAAGTTGTTACCTGAGGTCTCTTGGCTGTGGAAAACTCTTGGGGAAAGTTTGATATTAAGAAGAAAACAAAGGATTTTCATTCTCCAAAAAGTCCTTTGATGATTTTTGTTTCTTTGTTTTGTAGTTTGTAATATTTTGGAACATCCTATCTCAAACTGAGACTCCACATTTGTTTTATTCATGAGATCTAGGTGGGGATTTTGAAAAGCACACAGCGTTGGCTTACCTCTGCTCCCGTTTCTAAATCCAAGTGTCAAACTATTTCATTACAACATAAGTAGGAGACACTTTGATCTAGATAGAACCACAGAAATGTGGGACTGGAAGGGACCTCAAGAGGTCATCTAGTCCAGTTCCCCACACTGAGGCAGGACTAAGTTTTATCTAGACTGTCCCTGATAGATATTTGTCTAATCTGTTCTTAAAAAATCTAGTGATAGAGATTCCACAACCTCCCTAGGTAATTTGATAATAAGATAAGATGTTTCAATATGCAGTAAGTACCAACAGCTCCCCTTAAAAATTTTTAAAATGAAAGAAAATGTAATAATAGAATATTTGGATTATTATCACATATCATACTATGGCATTGTTTGACATATTATGATATGTCCTATTATGCATTGCTACTATTGACATGTCATGTAATAATGTAATCATAATTTAAAAATTAGCACTGGACATAGATTTTTCGTTGGAAGTTTTTTTCCAAAGAAAAATCTTTTTTTCACAAAACTAAAAATTTCACTTTTGCCAAAAACAAAAAACAACTTTCTGGATGGAAAAATTGAAATGACATCTCTCTGGCTGCTGCATGGTAGGACCCGGACCCTCTGATTCTTAGCTTTTCCCCCTCTGTGGTCCAGAGAGGCAGAGACCTGGAACTGAGTCTTCTGCCTAATCCATAGCCTGAAATGCTGAGCAGCCCTGCTCTCTTCGTCTTGGGCAGCTGGACAGGCAGGCTTCCAGTTGGCCAGCCTGGAAGCTGGAAACTTCTGTTTCTATTCTCCCGAAACATCATTTTTTAAAAAATCCTTTCTCATAAAAAATTTCACAGAATTGCCATTTCGTCCCAGTTTGGGATGACAATGTTTTCAGAAACACAGAATTTCATGCAGGAAAGAATTTCCATTTTCCAGCCAGCTCTCATATCAATGATAATTTAAAAAAATAAATTTCAAAACCAAAAATTTGGTTCTGATACAATATTTTGAAACAGAATTTTTTAAAGGGAATTATTTTTGAATGTCTGTTTCATGGGAAATTTCAAAAAATATTTGGTTTTATTCTGATGTGGAATAAAAACAAATTTTGAAATGTCAAAATGTCCTGCAAAACAGAAATTCTATATTTCAGCCAACTTTATTTGTAAGTAAGGAATGTGTTGAGAAAAATCTATTCTGCAGGGGAAGAAGAATTTGTCCTGTGGACTCATGGTGTTTTGATGGATGGAGGCTCTCTGTAGTTCTTATCCACACCTGAATGAGCCTGCAAAATAGTCAACCATGATTAGGCAGCAGGTGTGCTGTGAGCAATGTTTATGGTGCTGATCATAATTGTCTCTTTGTTACCCGATGCTGTCCCTGCCTGTTTGTTGTATCCATGTGTTGGCACTTGTTTTATACATTAGATTGTACCTCTTTGTGGCGGGGACTGTCTATCTGTTATATGTGTCTGCAGCCGCTATAATATGGCTCTGATCCCTGACTGAGGCCTTTAATCACTACTGCCGTACAGATAATATGTTCTAATCATAATGATATTTTGCACTTACATACATAACAGTTTTCATTCATATAAAATTTTCATTTGTACAAAGCATGGTAAAGTACTGTATTATTATCTCCATTTTACAGCTGGCCAAACTGAAGCACAGAAAAAATTAAAGTGAGCTTGCCCAAGGTCCTACAGCAAGTGCAGTGGAAAGCCAGAAATGACCCATAGATCTCCTTACTCCCACTCCTGCTCTCTAATCACTGGCTCACAGGGGCTTTTTTGAGATTAGAGATAGACCTGGGCCAAGACGCTGGATCCTGAATTTTGAGGGAGTTTCAAAACTAAACTCTTAATTTTGCCAATGGCCTCTGTTTTACAAAACTAAAACCTCAGGGACAACATCTTCCCTCACACCAGCCAGACCTGACCTTGAGAGTGGTAAGCTCCAGATCCAGACCCTGGACTCATCTCTAGTTGAGAGGTATTGGAACAAACTTGGCCATCTGTTTCAAAAATATTAGCCTGCAGTGGCTTGACAGCGAAACTCTCCATTACTATGGTAAAACAGCACAGTAATAGTAAAAGTAAAAATTTTGTTACACTGACAACTATTGAATTTCTTCCTGCACTTTAACATGTTCAATTACCAGTTTGTCCTCAAACCTACCCATATGGCAAAGGGATTTTAGACACCAGTGCTCCAGTGGGTTAACCCTGCATAATGAATCCAAGGCCAAATTGTAACCTTCATCCGACTACATGGGATTGGCAGTCAAAATCATAGATCAGGCAGAAGCCTCTGCATCAGAGATCATCAAGTAGAATTCACAGGAGGAGCTTTTTTCCTCCAATGAATAGAAAATAACAAAGACAATATGACACATTTGCAGAGACATGGCAACTCATGGGACTGTAATCATAGCGAGTGTTGATTAGGGCATTGATATTTGAAGGCTACAGCAGTGTGCTGCACATATAGTAAAAGTAAAACTCCTACAAGGGACAATGACTGTAGCTACATCCCCCACTTCTGACCCTTCCAAATGTAATTAGGTTTCCTACTGTTGTGTTTCTTATAAAACAAAGTCTTTGCTAGTTTTAAATGTAACCTATGGGCTTCTCAGATACTTATTTCCTTTGGCAGAATAGACCTGGCAAGGTGACTTTAGCGTAGTTGCATCGACCCACTGTATCCTGTGTTAAAGAATTCCCATCTATCTGCTATTGTCTAAATAAGAAGCTGAGTCAGCATCTCAGTACACTATATTTATATTGACTATCGGACGTTGTTGTGATGGGGCAGGAAGGTGGGGGGTGGGTTGTCACATGCTTTTATAGTAAAGTGCAGTGGTCAAGGTTATATTGAGAAATACCTTGGGCCAAATCCTCAGCTGGTGTTAATCAATATAGCTCCATTGACTACACAAATTTATACCAACTGAGGATTTGCTTCTTTGTATTTCCTGTCTGGTCAACAGTGGACTGGATTAAATTACCAGCATATCACCTGGCTTCCCTAAAAACAGGAGTGAAATCCTGGTGCCATTGAAGTCAATGGCAAAACTTCTATTGACTTCAGTAGGGGTAGGATTTTACCCAAAGTGTCTTAAATTAATGGAATTTTATGAGGCAAAAACATAGCTCTTTGTATTCTTGTTAAAATCCATGTTACGAAGAGGAAATGAAATGAAGAAGTTAAGATGTGGACCTAAACTTTTGTAAAGATGGTTTGCTTTAAAGTAGTGTCTGGACTCAGCCCCATATTTGTACAAAATAGAGAAGATACTAAGTTAAAAGGCACCCAACATTCATGTTTTGCTCTAAATATGCAGAAAGCCAGTAACTAACATTTTGATTCCTTTGGCCTCAGTAATATAACTATTGATTAAAGGTATTTCAGATAGCCTGCAAATCAAATGTGATGAATATAGGCAGCAGTGGATATGAAAACAGAGTGCACTGGAATTCAGCTGCTTACATGGGCAGAACCATGGCCATAAATTGAATGAGTTTCTCCTGCCATGGCAGGATAACAATTTACTTCATTGTATCATATTGGGAAAAAAAAACCCAGAATCCTCACTGTGCTAATAAGAAATTAGAGAGCAGGTGGGCTTGGTTTGTGT
This sequence comes from Caretta caretta, assembly GCF_965140235.1. Classification (NCBI taxonomy): domain Eukaryota; kingdom Metazoa; phylum Chordata; order Testudines; family Cheloniidae; genus Caretta; species Caretta caretta. Next base: position 238,844,903 of record NC_134206.1, on the reverse strand, counting down.
TCAGGAACATAGTCCTTGCAGTATAACTAGAAAACCTTGTAGTTGGGGTGTCTTTCGTCTTTTCTCCAAAACCGCTACCGAGTCAATAGTTACCACTGTAGGCATTCTGTTCAATGGTCTACATGAAAAGAGTTTGGTGGTATTAATTTAGTTCTTCATGGACAGGTGTCCACATCATAAAAGACAGTTACACATGGTGTGGGCTGATTCATTGGTGACCACCTCCGGAGAGAGGTCAAGGACTGAATGGGCTATTGAGGCGAAACTGCCTTAGCACCAAAGCAGGTTTCAGGCATGTTGGTGCACTGGAGTGGGGAAGCCTGCACTGTCACTGTCCACAACATACTTGTACGGTTTAAAAACATTGGATTTCTATCACCAGGGCAGTCAACCCTTCATTTTCATCAGCAAGAAAATTCCTCGTCCGTTTTTAAAATCTTGTATGTTAATTGAATTCAGAGAGGATGATGAGATTTAGTGCCGTCTATAAACACTTACTGGAAAAGACCTGGGCTCAGTTTCCATTGCCTGAAGGATGCCTGCCTGGATCAAATAACATCTCAAATGTCACTATTTCACAGTACTTGACTTTTCCCCCCTCCTTTTGCTTACTTTTTAGTTTATGGGCACGCATGCCTTCTGTGACTGTAATGTGATACTTAAGTATTCATTATGGCGAGCCTAAGGATTTTAATTTCCTTACTTTTTGACTGACTGCGATGCTTTTTGAAATCTCACTTGCTAGAGTTTACTGTCATAGTGCTAGTTTTTGACATCATTATTTCCTTGATGTTGAATTTAATTTTACCATCATTTGTATTACTTAGTGGTGTCGTGATGAGTGCCACAAGCTACTTCTTGAACCATCTTCTCTGTGTCACTTGAGATTAAGTCAAAAATAGTTTCTTGTATTCTCTAGAACTAACTTTTCCAGGAAGCAACGGTATAACAAATTGCTTCTTTAAACCTTGATCCCAAATTATATTCGACCACTTTTTAGACAGGCAGTTGGAATCACCAATTAGTTTTCATGCTAGACTTGATTGATCTCTCTCCACATGATAAACTCAATATCCTTTTTCTGATCAGGAAGATAGTAGTGTAACCCGATGACTATCTAAAATGGAAGAATTTTAGTCCTGCTATAGTCCAACACAACCTGAAATACAGAGTTGTTATGGAAGCCCCAAAAACATTTGTACTGCTATCAGTTGGGGTTTGTATCCATCCATATTCTACTAAATTGTATCTCATTAGATCAATTGTTGTTGCTTTATAATTTGTATTACAGTAGCACTTAGAAGACCCAGCCAAAATAGGTGCCACATTCTAAAAATATGGTACATACACATAGTGAAAGACAGTTCCTGCTCCAAAGAGCTCACAATAAGACAAACAACAAATGAAGAGTAAGAAAAAAAAGGTAAAACATGCAACTAAGTTCCTCTTCCCAAACAGATCCTCAGTATAGCCATTGGAAGTTGGCTAATTTCCCATAGGCTTCCCAGTATAGAGTAGTATATATACAAGTTTATCTTGAGAAGTGATTTGAAGGACAGGGAAGTGGCCTAGGAAGATCAGTTCAGAGCAGATTTTCTAGGTATAAGGGTCAGCATGGAAGGAAGCACAGAGACAGTTCTGAGAAGTGGTCAGATGGGCATCAAGACTAGATTCACTGGCAGAGTGAAGGGCCTGGTGCAGTGACACAATAAGAAAATAAGGAGGGAGGGGCTGAGGTTTAAAGTCAAGATGGGGTGCATGCCCTCTGGCCCCACACTCATCTTGGTTTGATTATGGTGGAGAAGAGACCTTGCCAAAAAATGCCGCACCGGATATTACTCATATGCATCTAAGAACCTAGTCTTGGTAAGTGCCGAAGGGCCTCAACTCCCATTTAATTCAATGGGAGAACTTAGGGCATTGAGCCCTACCCCAGTGGGAAAACAATTGTATGGTATTTTAGTTAAGAAATAGTAAATGATCCTGTAACTGAAGACTCTGAACCAGATTCTCATCTCATTTAAAACATTTTAATCCAAAGAAACTGAGATCAGATACTGTCAGAAATAGATACACATGAGGGAACAAAGTTAAGGTTGTACATTCACCCTTGACTTCCAGGTTTCTTCACTTCAGAGCTTGTTTATTGGTAAATTTAATATTAGATTAACTAAATTTGTGTAGTTTATTATATTTATCCTACATCACACACTGCATTATGGAGGAGGGTGGGGAGTTGGTGGAAATTGAGATAGAAAGGGCTCAGATCTAAGAAGAAGCCCTTTTTTTTTTTTTACATATTGCACTGTTTAAAAATAATCTATGCAGAACAAGGTTAAGAGCAGCAGGTACCTAAAAAACTGTCAAATAGCACTGTTAACTATAGTAATTTATTCTATAATTTAATGTAGCCCTGACCCCGTCACAAGTTAATACACCATGAAGAACAGTGTGCAAAAACATGCTTATTAATGAATTGGAGAAATAATGTGACATTGTTTTTTGCCATGTTCCTATGAAATATCTTAATATTGGAGTTAGCAGAGCTTAGACAATTTTCACTATGTAATTATGTCTGTCCATATCATACTAACTTGTGCTGGGATTAAGGAGTTTTTAATTTTTAATTATGCTATCTGGAGGCAGTTATTTGATTTCAAGACAAAGATAATACTGGACATGAACTCTCTCTCTCTCTTTTTTTTTTAAAGTATTGCCAAATGAATCTTTTCATCTGGATTTCTTATATATATTACTGGTTAACAGGTAACAGATTGCACTGCTTTAACGGATTCTCTGGTTAATAGATTTGTATTTGTGAACCAACATCTGTAATTAAATTTAAATTATTTTTTTTTTAAATTAGGCTTAAAGGTTTAAAAAATAAGGGCTTTTGGTTATAAACATGCAATCCCACTGAGGCCAGTTCCTGCAATGATCTTAGAACAAAATTTGATGCAATTCTGTCTAGAATTGAATATCTTCCTTAGGTTCTTAGGAATGAGCAGAAATCCAAAGGTCTGGAGGTTCAATTCAATTCAGCTGAAGTGGAGTGACATGCATCCAAAAATGAACTGAAATTGTTTTGCTGGAGTTCCGCTTTCCCGAGAGCCAGATTGTGTGTGACACTGATTCTATAAGGAGATTGTAGATGGACAGACTGCATAACAAGGATGTGGCTGGTTGTTCCTATTGTACACGTTCACTAGCCATAGTCTTCATATACTGACATGCAGTGTGCCATTATTATAGTACACGGACTATGAAAATGGCTGTGGACCAGATCTGAAGACGTGCCCATCACTAGCTTTGGGGAGCCCACCCCCATCCCTGTGTTTAAACCATGGATAAGAATTAAACTCTGGCTGCTCTGCTTTTCTCTTAGGTCTGCTAACCTGATCAGGAAATCTTGAGAAAACAATTTTTCTTCAGCTGTACATTAGTTCTTGCTTCTGATCAACTCAAAAACACAGCAACTGTACTTTGGAAAATACCTTTCCAGTCCGTACCAGAAACAGGAAGATCAGAGGAATGTGAAAATGAAAAATTAACTTTAAAATAAAATAAAATTTTCCAAACTGTTTCAGTCCACAAACAAGACTCTTTCTGGGTCAAGTTTAGGGTGAAGGAACTTAATCTTTTCTTACTGAACCTGAGTCAGTTTCACCATGTTTGAACCTCTTAGACCAAAAGAATTTTATAATTATTTTTGTAAGGGACAACCAGAGCCTTGTACCTTCATATTTCAAGAGTGACACTGTAATACTCTGTCTATGAGCATATTGTGTGTGGGTTCAGATGGGCTTCAGAATAACTCCACGATGACAGAATACATGACGAATCTACCGTATGGGCTTTACAAAAATAAAAACAAAACAAAACCACAAAAACCCAACCCCCCCAACCTTTAAATGTGATTGTATTCTAAAAAATCACTACATAAACATAGTAGTATATGGCTACATGTTAAATTCTTAGTGACTCCATTTTGAATTTCCTCATATTACAAATATTAGGAAAGTTTTGCTAATTGAGAGGCCTGAAAACTCAAGCCAAGATCTGAGAGTCAAGCTGTGTTCACTTGTGCATCATCATTCGTAATAAAGATTCCAGAGGCTAAGTTCTATCCAGTTACAGTTGTGCAACCACATTGTCTTCAGTGACAATGTACAGCTGTAACTGAGGTCAGAATTCGATCTTGCAGTTGGAATTTAATCAACAATTCTGCTGACAATGCAGTTAGCATCTTTCTCCATCTCCATTTCCATCGCTCTCTCTCTAAGTTATTTTGGCTCTGCAGTGCAGTGTGTTGTATAAATTTAAGTTTTTCAGTAAAGTCAGCATATTACACACTGATTACACACAAGTGGATCTGTTAAAAAGCTACCATTTTCAGATAGCTACTTTTCACAGTAGAAAAACACTTTATATTTGTAACTTTAGGTTTTCCACTTCCTGTTTACCTATCCCAGCATCATAGATATTAGTCTGTGGTCAATTCTGTCTAAAAATACTATCTCCCTCTCCTTATATTTCTATAAGTACAGAGTAAAACAACCATGGATATTGTACTCATTTTTATTATTTATTTTGCAAAAGCACCTTGTACTAGTCCCTTGTACTATTCCCTTGTACTAGTCATTGTGCAAATACATAATGAATATCAAAATCATTGAATCAAAGAGTTTGCAATAGTAAGGGGGAGATTTTCCAAAGTGCTTAAGGGATTTAGGAGCCTATATCCTACTGAAAGTCAATAGGACTTGTGCTTCTAAATTCCATGGGAGCTTTTGAAAATATCCACCTATGTTGTTATGTCTGCAAAGTTATTCTGGAAATCTTTCACAACCTTTGTCATCAGAATAGCACAGATTACCATTTTCTCAGATCCTGGATGTATATGTGCATTGTGGGAGCTTCAATATAAGACAACACATATATGTGTGTGTATATATATATATATATGAAAAAATAAAAGGTAATTTCCAACAAACTTGAGAATTCCGTGTTTTGTCCTGCACTCAGATTGGAGCTGTAATCATTCCTGGAGTTCTACTCTGCATCGCCAAAGTGGACATCTGGCTGGGAAATCTCTGCCAAACAGGAGCTTTTGCTATGAGATCTCTGGACAACTGTGGAGTTGGTAAAACAGAGAGCCATTTCTGAACTTTTTTTTCTCTTTAGAATTCTTTAGAAATATAGATCCTACTCATGGGAGAGGTTGTATGCATCCTCCGAGATGCTGAGTGCACTCAAATAGGAGGGATGATTTCACAGAATCGGGCCCTCAGAGAATAACTGAATAACCATTTTGTTGGCATGATTTTGGAATGGCTTCTTTACTCATGCAGTGCTTTATTACTCATGAGTTAATCATTCAAAACAAGTGCAGCCAAACACCATTGTATTCAGTATAAGCCACATATTTGATAGAAAGCTCTTTTAGAAATGTTTATTTTACATAATACTTTCACGCTTTTGTTTTAAATGGACATTTCCAGCTTATTTTTCAAGAATTTTTAATTGCTCTTGGTAAGGCCAATGTCTGGATTTTGAACTCATTAAAACTTACTGAAATGTTTATAGATAAAACACAGTCCTGCAATCCCGTTCTCATCTAAATAATCCTTTCAAAATCTTTAGTTCTAGTCTCTCAAGTAAGGAATTCCAGAATTGAGCCCATAGTTTGCATAAAAAGAAGATAGTTTTTAAGCTTGTTGATGTGGTTTAAAAGTTTCCAGCAGACAGAAAGCATATTTTCTAAGAGCAGTTGGGGGAAATAATCTTTTCATTTCTAAGAGTGCCCTTTACAAGAATTTGCCCTTGCAGTCCTCAATTTAGAAGCTCACTCTATAAGTTTAACAATAACTTTTCAATGTGCTACTGCACTTTACAAAGTCACAATTTGCGTCTCTTTCTCTGTGGGTTTTAACATTTTAAAATACTATTAATGGAAATAAATTCTGAAACAGTCTTCATGGAATTAAATTGTTAAAAGTAAATTTAACTGCTTTTTACGATCTGAGACCTGAGTTCAGAGGCTTTTCCCCTTTAGCAGTTGATAATATCTCTAACAGGAGTGCAACAGGAAAGTGCACTCATGGCCCTACTAACATTTTTAAATAATCAGTTCCTGAAGGGGAAAGAGAGAAACCCAAACTTGGGCATTGGGAGGTAAATAGATATCTCTGAAAATGCCTAGGTGGTATTACAGCTTGGGTAGAGATGAGTCATCTAGTTCAGTCCCCCGCACTCATGGCAGGACTAAGTATTATCTAGACCAGTGCTATTCAAAGTGGTGGTCCGCGGACCGGTGCCAGTCTGCGAGCCATTGGCTGCTGGTCTGCGCGCACATTGGGAAAAAAATTGCCGGTCCCCCACATCAGATAGCTTGAGAAGCACTGATCTAGACTATCCCTTACAGTTGTTTGTCTAACCTGCTCATAAAAATCTCCATTATGGAGATTCCACAACCTCCCTAGGCAATTTATTCCAGTGCTTAACCACCCTGACAGTTAGGAAGTTTTTCCTAATGTGCAACCTAAACCACCCTTGCTGCAACTTAAACCCATGGCTTCTTGTCCTATCCTCAGAGGTTAAGAAGTACAATTTTTCTCCCTCCTCCTTGTAACAACTTCTTATGTACTTGAAAACTGTTATCATGTCCCCCCTCTGTCTTTTCTTCTCCAGATTAAACAAACCTAACGTTTTCAGTCTTTCCGCATAGGTCATGTCTTCTAGACCTTTAATCTTTTCATTGCTTTTTTCTGAGCTTTTTCCAATTTGTTCACATCTTTCCTGAAATGTGGCACCCAGAACTGGACACGATAATCCAGTTGAGGCCTAATCAACATGGAGCAGAGCAGAAGAATTACTTCTCATGTCTTGCTTATAACACGCCAGCTAATACATCCCAGAATGATGTTCGCTTTTTTTTTTTCTGCGCAACAGTTTTACACTGTTCACTCCTATTTAGTTTGCGATCAACTATGACCACGAGATCCCGTTCCGCAGCACTCCTTCCTAGGCAGTCATTTCCCATTTTGCATGTGTGCAACTGATTGTTCCTTTCTTAGTGGAGTACTTTGCATTTGTCCATGTTGAATTTCATCCTATTTACTTCAGACCATTTCTCCAGTTTGTCCAGATTATTTTGAATTTTAATCCTATCCTTCAAAGCACTTGCAACCCCTCCCAGTTTAGTATCATCCACAAACTTTATAAGCGTTCTCTCTATGACATTATCTTAATCAGTGCTTTGTTTAATAAGAATGGACTATTGAATTAAGGCCCTAAATTAAGTGGCTTGATTTTTCAGATTACTGGGCACCCATTGGGGTCAATGACAGCTGCAGGGTGTTTAGTGCTTTCAAAATTAGGCTTCTGGTTTAAGTGCCTAATTAGACTTGGAAGCCTAACTTTAGGCACCCATCTAGGAAAATCTTTCCTTGGTTTTCAAATACATTTACTTTTAACTTTTAGTTTACTCCTTTTGCTGGTGGCCTTTCGATGGGGTTGTTGTGTGCCAATAACATTCCAGTGAGAACAGTGGACTGGGAAGATGCCTTAGTCCTTGTTACATTTGACTAGAGCAGCAGAAGTTTGCTGCCTGAACATTTCTGGAACATTTACCAGACCCCTTTCCACTGAAAGGGTTAACTGGCTTGTTGTCTGGAAGCTGGCACTGTATAGTGGGAGTTGACATTTTCACACTAATTAGAACAGACTGCGGCAGTCCCTGTGTACATGTAACTCATATTTAATTCAATGGAAATTTTGAGTGTGCATCAACTGCTGGATTGGGCCCAAAGTTTTCATTAGGCTGGATATTTTTGCTTTTGTGACATTCAGGAACAGACTTATTGAGCTGTTTAGTTTTTTCACAGCTTTAATAGAGAGAGTCTTTGGAAAGTTTTCATTAAATGTTGTATTAATATTCATGGACCAACTTCTGAAGTCCTTAATCTGCCCATGCTCAGGCAAACCACCCACTGAGGTTGAGACTTGGCCCTATGGGCATGATCCAAAGGTCACTGACGTCTATTGAAATACTTCCATTGGTTGGAATGGGATTTGAATAGGAGCCCATGTGTCCAGGAATTCAGGGCATTTTAAAATATACCTTTGGATCATTTTAATTTCCCATCACAGTTAATATTCACAGGGCTCTTATGTGTAAATACAACCTGTTTAAAAAAATATGATCACTATGAGCTAAATTCTGATGGTGAAGCACTGCTCACAGGCTTTTGAAAAGAAAATCATAGAGATGCTGTGGGGTGGAAAGTTGACTGCCCTTCCTGGCTTCCCTCAGACCCAGCAGAGTAGACATTTTAACATTATCCAAGGCAGGCATAGTACTTCATGGCTTGGCCTGTATGTGCATATAGTTTTGGCCCGATCCAGCTCCCACAGAAGTCAATAGAAGTCTTTCTACTGACTTCACTGAAGCTGGATCAGGGTCATATGCCCTCCCCAAACAACTCCTCCTACTCTCACACCTATGTAAATTATTTGTTCTCTTAGGAGGAATAATCTATGTAGGGGGTACTTTATGTGGGATTGCTGCCAGGCAGAATAATGGTTCAATCAAGACTGTATTTTCAGGGTCTATGAGTGCCTGTTGTAGAGTCCAATTAGTCCATATTTGGAAGGAATCAAAAAGAAAAAGAAAAATATTTGTCCTTTCAGATGATTACATTTTAAATATAAAGAGATTGAGACGCTAAATAATCAGAGGGTGTCATCTGCCCTAATTTCTGGAGGTTGTAAACATTCATTAATATGTGTGTTTGCTTCATTCAGCGCCCTGGAAGTGTAGAACTGCAGGCCTTACGTAGCGTTTCTTATATTTTGGTGAAAAGGTAGCTGTAGCTAACATAATGACTGTGGACTTTTATAGGGCCATAAAAATTCAAAGTGTCACTGTAAATCCCTGCTGCTGAAAATGTCAACATTTATGGCAACTTCCACAAGGGCATATTTTAAAATTATATTAAAACTTGATGCAGCAACTTTTATTTAGTGAAAAAAGCAAGATTATCAAGCAAAACATTTACTCTCAGAACAAAGGGCGTGGTGAAGGCTTTATAAAAAGGACAGCAATTGAGTAGGTTTCTTTTTAAGGCAATCAGCCAGCTTTAGAAAGCACATGAGGCTCCTGTCCTGTTCATATGTAACCACTAATTGAAGAAAATCATTAATATTCACTTAAATTGCATTTAATTCAGAGTGTTAATAATTCTGCTTTGAGGGCTCAGTATCCATGTAATTGATTTGCATTGCGTCTTTATTTTTATGTGACTTCTAATGCCATAGGGCAAATGGATTGTCTGAATAGTGTTCATGTATCCATTGAGGGTCTGACCAGCTCTACGCCCCCTGTAGATTTCAACATTGCAATGGGATTCCCTTTCCTTTGGCGGTTCTGCAAAAGGCGACTGCGTAGATCTGAACACAGCACCCTTCAGGTAGAGTTTGCCAACAAAGAGCAGTTACTTTCAAGAGGCCTCATCCAAAGCCCATTAGAGTCAATGGAAAGACTGCCTTTGATTTCAGTGGGCTTTGGATCAGGCCCAAAGTGTACCTCACAGGAGCTGGTGGAAGTCATTATGCAATGTGACAGAGCTGTATGATGGTATAAATCCAGGGTGTTCCTGATGATGCTCAAGATGCAGCAACTTTGGGGCTCAACACTACTTCTTTTGAAGTCAATGGAAAAATGCCCATTGACTTCAGCAGGAGCTGTATCACAGATCGGTATATCTCAAAAACCTGTGCAGAAAATATTGGGTGTTTGCTGAAAACCGTGACGCTTTTGTTTTTGCAGAGTATTAATATCAAGTGAGTTTAGGAATTGATCCTGTGCCCACTGAAGTCAATGGTAAAGCTCCCATTGATTTCACTGGGTCAGGATCAAACTCACAGGGAGTTAGGCTTTGAGGATTTGGGCCTTAGTGCTGATGAAAGGTGCTGAGTTGGGAGCCCTGAAATTCTACCTGAATTCATGGGGTAAACATGGAGTGAGCACCCTGCCCTCCTTACTCTGACTTGTCCATGCTGCTGTGCCAGAGCACCTCCATCCTGAACTGGACAATCATCTCTAGCTATCAGAGAAGTTTAGCCTCTAGTGCTGTGCTTTTTTCATATGCAGTGAGCAGCCACATACTTTTGCTTTAGATTAAGGGAAAGAAGAAAATGAAAGCCATCCTGAGAGAGTACAGTGTGTGTCTCTCCTGCAATAGCAAGGGTGATATAAAGGAAATGGCACTTACATAGCACATATTCATATCATTCTTGGCTTTTCTGTTGGGACTGTCAACCAAGCTGCTCTGCCATTCAGTGTTAAGGGTGATGTTGCTGTGTGTGATGGTGTGATGGGGATGGTTGCTCATTGTGGTCTGGACTGAGACCACCAATTCATTGCACATAGGGCACCAAACAAACTTTAAGTAAGTAATGACTTTCAGTCCTGGGCTGCATTTGAAACAGAAGCCTCAAGATAAAATGCACCATATCCTATTCCCAGTACACTTCCCCCATCCTGTCTGACAGGCTCTCTCTACTCTTACATTATCACTAGGCATTAGCCTCTATAAACAGCTCTGGGGCTGCCCACAGAAGACAATCAATGACAGCTTATTTTATTTTCAAATACATTTTATTGAGAGTCTTGTCAGGTCAACAACACTTCTACAAGCCTATGGGGCTGATGCAAGAAGTGTCTCCAAGTCTCAATTTTCACATGCTATGCTACGAATAACTAATTTCCATGCCCCAAAGAAAGAGCTACTGATGCATACGATCACTCAACAGTACTGGTTGCTCTAAGCCATCTTATTTCAGAGGGGAGCTTCTAAAAAGGCTGCAGGTGTGTAACAATGCCTAGTGGCATTAATACCTTGAGATACTCTAGATGGGATGTAGGAGAAGGATTTTTTTTTCTAGCAGTGGTCATAATTTGATGCATTTAAAAAAAACAGATAGCGAGAGCAAAAAGACACATGTGCCTGATACGGAATAAAAGGCCGTTTGCACCTAATATATTATAGAAAAGTTCAAAGACAGCTTAACCTTGTAAAAATGTTACCTCTGTAATGCTGCCAAGATAAGTGGCTGTATGAATTATTACTTTGACTTGCACACCTGACTTTTTCAGAAATTATCTAACTTGTGCATTCATTAATTGGTGATTTTCATATGCCGGGCTCTTCCCTTTTCACTCAGACTCCCACTTATTAAAAACTTGTGCATCCTTCTGCCCTCAAATACATAGTATTCAGCTCTTCCATTGTCTGGTAAATGCTCCACGTTACTCATTATCTATCTTGTTGGATACACGTTACATGGAAAATGCAATGAGGGGTAGTTATGATAACCTTAAATCAGCCATTCCCAACAGGTGCTCCATAAACTACATGCTGATGGACCATGGAAAGCTCTCAGGTCACTTGTTACTGGCTCCTGTTACTTTCATTATCTTTAATAGGCCTCCAGATTTGCAAAGAACAACAGGAGGGCCTTAAAAATACAGAGGGAAACTAGAAAGAAGAGCAGCCTAGCTACTCCTGTAGGGGATGCTGCCACATTGAATGAAGTGACTACACAGGAGCCATCCTTAATGAGCGGACCACCAATAGGGGCTGGTCTTACTCAGGAGTGAGGTTCAGGGGATAAGCGAATGAGGCAACAACTCTATGTAGCTGTGGAAGCAGAGAAGCAGGTAGCCATGTGACAAACAAATTGTTGGGAACAGAATGGATGGGAAATGTAGATGAAAGAAAGAAGAAAAGGGAAGGACATAGCACTTATTGCAATAAAGAAATCTAAAAAGACCTAAATACATACCTCAATAGAGCTGAGTGAAAAATAACTGCAATCATTTTATGTTGGATGTTCCGGGCCTTAATTCAAAAAAGGCATGGCCAGTTTGTGTCAGAGTCCTACTCTCCCCTGTCTCACCCCCCAACAAAAATAATTAACACTTAGCCTGAGACCAAGCATAACAATTTTCATGCAGGGTGAAGGAGATGTTGGAAAGTGGCAGCTATAATGAAAGCTAGGTTGCAACTCCGCTATAGGACGACAGTCATGGCTCCATAATAAGCTAGTCATCTCCTGCATGGTCTAAGAATTAAGATTTACTGGGTCATACCTATGGTCTGTCTAGATTGTTTTCCTGTCTGCAACAGTGGCCAGTACTAGATGCTTCAGAGGAAAGTGCAAGAAATTCTGCAGTAGACAGGCATAAGTTAATATATGCCCCACCCTCCCCTTATGGTATTATCCTAATCTCTAATAGTTAAAGTTGTCTTAAGGCTTGAGAGATAAAGTTTTATTTCCCTTCTGATACACTTTTTGTTAGCATCAGCTCTATAACTCTGGATATTCTTATAATTCATACAAACATCCAATCCTTCTTGCAATCTTGCTAAGATTCTGGACCACAACAATAGCCTATGGCAGTTTTTTCCACTGTCCAGTTATCCATTGTGCATGAAAGTATCTATTTTTCTCAGGCTTGAATTTTCCACCTTTTAATTTAATTGAATGTCCACTTGTTTTGCGTCATCATACAGGGACAAAAGAAATCCTGATCTCCCTTCTCTTTACCATTTATTATTGAATATCCTTTTAGCACATCCCCTCTTATTTTTCCCTTTTCTGAGGTAAACAATCCTGTTCTTTTCAAATTCTCTCCGTAGAAATGTTTTTTCCAATGCCCCTAATCATCCTTGTCAGCCTCCTATGAACCCTCTCTAATTCTGTTACATCACTTTAGGTGAAAGAAAAAAACATAAACCAAAGGTGAGCAATTTTGCCACTGGTATAAGAAAGGAGAAGACAAACTAAAAAAGTGATAGCCCAATGGTAACATTCATCTATTATTTTAGATGCTGTCTTCTTTTCTTATATGTAATTGTTTTCAAAGAAAGACCACTCATGATATGATGGAATATAGTCACTAAGAGCCAAAGTAATTTCACTGTGGGAAGCTGCAGAAGCTGATACTTTGAACATGAAATAAGAAGACTTTGGAGAATTTGGAAAAACTGGAAGCTGATTAAATGATGAGTGGGCAATGGTTTATATCTTACCCCTTTTAGCAGTAATTCCTTGTAGCATCCCTTCACTGCAATTTGTAATTTCAGGTCCAGGTCCTGTGGTGCATTAGGGCACTTTTGCACTGCTCTGCTGGTGCAAAGCTGCCATAAAGCTGGCTTAATTGACACTAAGGATGATGCAGTGTGCAGGCATAGACGTCTAGTTGTGTACAGCTGCCATAGCGGTTCTTACACCATCACCCTCCTTTTGGCCTGTTTAGGAGGCATGGCTAAAGGAAAAGGATGTGGCCAGGGCATCCTTGCATTGTGGTGATTCCCAGCTGCCAGTACATCTCCTTGGGGGTCATTGACCCCCCCGCCCCGGTGCAATAAGAGGGGCTTTGAGGCTCTTCAAACTTGCACTGAAGAACTGGCCCAGGATAGAGGACCCTGGGATGTAGGAAAGGGGGAAGGGCTATCAAAGGTGTCTCAAAGCCACTTTGCGCTCCTCCTTAGGTCTGGTTTACACTAGAAAGTTCAGTCAATGTAAGATGCCTTACATCAACCTAGTTGTGCATGTGTCTCCACTCAAATTTGTCTCCTGCCGATATAAGCACCCTGTTACAGTGACATGGTAACATCACCTACCTGAACGGCATTCAGCCATGGTCAACACACTGTGCTCGATGCAGTGCAAGTGTAGATGCTGCCTGACCTATCTTGACCCTAACAATCTTCTGGCAGTTGTCCCACAATGCCCAACACTGACCACTCTGGTCACAGTTGTGAATTCTACTGCCCAGGAGTTGTGGAAACCGGAAGCCACTCTCTCCTTCCTTTAAAATACCCCATATTTTAGTGCCTTTTCCTGATTGCCCAGCTTGGAGAGCACACCTAACAGCTCTCCGTTGTTGCATACAACTGCCCAGCTGATCATGCCATTTACACGTTCTAGACACTCTCCTGCCTGAAGCAGACAGGAAGTATTGGATCTCCTGGGCCTGTGAAGAGAAGAGGCTGTGCAGGCACAGCTATAGAGCAGTTATAGAAACTTGGACATCTCCGAGCACAGATTGCATGGAGGATGCTGGAGAAGGGGTAAAGCAGGATCAGCAGCAGTGCTGTGTGAAAGTGAAGGAACTGTGGCAGGCATACTGAGGGCCAAGGAGTCAATCTAGTGCTGAGCAGCAGACTTGCCACTTTTGCAATGAGCTGCATGCCATACTTGGAGGAGATCCCACCAGCACCCTGTACAGCTCTGTGGATACTTCCAAGGAGCCTGAGATGCCGTGAATAGCAAAGAGGAGAATGGGGGACAAGAGACTGGGGATCCAGCTATGCTGCTAGCCAGGACTTGTTCAAGACTCCACTGCAGTCTAGCCAGTCCCAACAGCTGAGTACCAGCAAGCCCAATGCAGGCGAAGGAACCTTAGGGAAGTGTGTGGATGCCTTTTCCATTACAACATTTAAATATACAGATGGTACTTGACTCCACACTGAGAAGGACACAGCTATTGACTTCTCGTTAATTTATTCATACTAGAAGAGATAGTGGTACAACTAAAAAAGGTAGAGTTGGGCATGCAGAGCAGTTTGTTTAGGACATAGGGATGTCCTTTGACTCATCCTGAGAGATCTCAATGAAACTTCCAGGGAGATACTCTGCAATCATCTCCCTAAGGTTTCTGGGGATTGGAGTATTATTTCTTCCTCCACAGGAGGACACTTTCTCATGCCAGTCTGTGATGACGTCCGCAGACATCATTACAATAAACATGCTAGCGACATACGGGCTTTGGAGCATCTGTGTTAGCTGCTGGAGAAGCCCCATTATGTCCTGGTGCATCTTCCACTCCTTTTTCTGTTAGGACTTTCTCCTGTCCACTCTTTTTGTTTCCATCCTGTCCAAAATATTCACCCTCCATGCCCTCTGTTCACGGTCCAATGCAGCACTGTCTTGCAGGATCTCTGAGAATTTGTCCTCCCTAGTCTTCTTCTTTCTCCCCCTTATCCTGGTCAGGTGTTCCACAGGTGTGGAGGGAAACCCCGCAACAGCAGCAGCTACAGATAAACACACAGATGTATCATTGAATTTATAGGCTTCCATCAGCTGTATACCTCTGCACTGAGGTTTTTTTTTAATATTGCTTGTGTTTGGCTGTTCAAACTTAGCAGATAGCCACTCCACCTCCACCCTCCACTCTGGCAGCAACTCTTCCCTCTTAGTTTCACAGATGTTATGCATGACACAATAGGCAGCTATAACCATTAGGATATTTTTCTCACAGAGATCCAATCTTCTGAGTAAACAACACCAGCATCCCTTCAATCTACCAAAAGTACATTCAACTGCCATTCTGCACTTGCTGAGCGGATAGTTGACTCTTTCCTTAGTGCTGTTGAGGTGACCAGTGTACAGCTTCATGAGCCGGGGAGCAAGGAGTAGGCTGGGTCCTCCAGGATCACTACTGGATTTTGAAGTCACTAATGGTAGTCCACCAGTCAGGAAAGAAAGTCCCTGGTTGCATCTTTCTGAACAGTCCTGTGTTTTTAAAAATGTGATCATCACGGACTTTCCCTGACCAGCCAACACTAATGTTGGTGAAGTGTCCCTGGTGATCCACCAATTCTTGCATAATGATAGGAAAGTAGCCCTTTCTGCTGCTGGATTCTATGGCAAGGTTGTCTGATGCCAAAATAGGGATGTGCATATCGCCTATAGCACCACTACACTTTGGGAACCCCTTTGCTGCAAATCCACTCACCGCATTCTGCACACTAATGAAAGTCATTGTCCTGCACAGCAGGAGATGATTAATAGTGTGATGTTGTCACCCAGACCAGTAAGGGGTTCTGCCACAGCCAGACTTATAACTTTGGGTCCCTTAATGCTATGCTGCTATGACACCAGTGGCCAGCCCATAAGCGTAAAGGTCTCACACTGACTTCCACCTGTCGAGTCCCTTACATGGTGACCTCAACAGCCCTTCTGGTCCCAAGTCTCCCCAGATCCATCCCCCAAGTTCTGAACTACCAGACACATGAGCTTTTCCCTTCTGGCTTGTCACTCCCAAAGGAGTGAAACCTGCCCCTCAGTTTCAGTCCACTCGGGGCTGCACACCCAACCCAAATTGCACAACGGAGACCAGATTAGGGTAAAAATTAACAAAGTTTATGTTATTGAAAAATCACAGATTCAAGGATAAAATAGTAAGAAAAAGCAAACGCAGACAAGTTACACATTAATTAAAACATAAAGACACAACCTCAGACTTTACACTTCTATATTAGCTAAATTCCCTTCTCTAATACAAGTTGCCTATTGCTTCTGAAGAGATCCCAGCTTCCCCTCTATCCTAAAGGGGATTCAGTGTTTCACGGACAGCACCCTGCTTAGCTACTGGTACTCGGTTTCTGGAGAGGTGTCACTTCAAATCCTGTCCCTTGTAACAGGGTTTGCAGTTCTTTTCTTTCTCTTAGACTATGGTAATTCATGGTGACCACAGAGCAGGGGAAAACACCCTATTGCCTTAGTTTCCCAAGAGCAGGGGTGTGGGGGGGGGAAGCGGGAGAGGGAGGTTTCTTTTCAGTTTCAGCGTCCTGTCCATCCATTAACTGTAATGGTCCATCATTGTCTTTCCCTGGGCTGTACAATGCATCCGATGAAGTGAGCTGTAGCTCACGAAAGCTTATGCTCAAATAAATTGGTTAGTCTCTAAGGTGCCACAAGTCCTCCTTTTCTTTTTGCGAACACAGACTAACACGGCTGTTACTCTGAAACCTGTCGAAATGCTGGGTATGTAGAGTTAGTTTCATGTAAATAACTAGCCTGGAGATGCCTCTCTCTGCCTGATTGCCTCCCCACACTGCTGTGAGATGATGCTGTAGTTGCAACCTACTTATAATTACCGTGTTCTACACATATATACATACATGATCTGTTTACGTATCTCCTAATGACCATCAAGTTCAGAACATTACACACTTTCATAAAAGACCTTACTTGACATATATTTATACACAATAACATTGTATATAACCAGTTGATTCGATTGCTTATTCTTTGGGGTTCAAACACCCTGCTTATCCCTTAGGGTGTTTGGACCCTGATTCTCAAAAATGGCCCTGCATGTTTGCATGATAATGGTCTCCACTGTGGCTTTTCCAACTGCAAAATAATCCCCCACTGCCTTTAGCAATCCGACTTTGCAGGCTGCCACAGAGGAATGACCACTCGCTTCTCAGCTGTCAATGTAGCTCTCATTCTGGTGTCCCTGCACTGGATGGCAGGGGCAAGCTCAGCACACAGATCCAGGAATGTGGCCTTTCTCATCTGAAAGTTCTGTAGCCACTGCTCATCATCCAAACTGCAGTATGATGCAAACTCACCAGTCAGTGCTTGTCTCTTGGACCCAGAACTGGCACTCCACCATTGGCAGCTGCTCTATGAATGCCACCAACAACCTTGAATTGATTTTTCCTATATCCCGCAGCAATCTATCCTCCGTTAAATTGTTGTCCCCCCTCACCCCATTGCTGCAGTTCTTCTTGAGGCTCTCTAAATATTGGAGGATCATTCATCCAGTGCTTGCAAAACCCATGACAATAACGCAGAGCTCTGCAGTCTCCATGCTTCTGTCAAAGATGGTGGACAGAGAGAAGGGCTTCATGGATTAGTGGGATTTTTAAAAAAGGCACGAACATTTGGTATATGGGTTAATTCTGGGAAGGAGAAAGTTGCATGACGGGAAATTTACCTCTAGCTTCCAGCCAACCCTTCATGAATTGTTTCTTCCCCACCATGAATTGCAAAAATTTCCCAAAAGACAGTGCACCGGATGATGGCAAGTTGCACACTGGGATAACAACCCATTGTGCACTGCATTGTGAATCAGCACAAGCATTTCTGGTGAGTACATGCTGTGCCAGTGCAAGGAGCCAGATATGCACGTGCATGAACAATATACTGACTGCAGCGGCTTTATGCCGACATAGCATGAGTTGACAAAAGCTTGTAGTGTAGAAGTGGCCTTAGCTGCATAGAGTGCTCCTAGGCTGCAGTTCAAGATCCCAATGAATGTCTTTTTTTTTTATGTTTAAGAGGAGATGCTTCTGAAACTCCTCTGACATTTAGAGAAAATGGCCCACATACTCCCTCAGTTTTGAAAATAATGTGCTCCTCACTGCTTCACTTTGAAATATATATTTCAACTGGACAAGCATTCTACTTTATGCAAAAGGAGAAAAATCTTTTAAACAAGACAGCCTTGCATCTTTCTCTTTTGAAAGCCTCTTAGTTACACGAAATGCAAAGATTTAGGAGCATGTTAACCAATAATAGTTATTCAATCCAAACTGTAAGGGTAACTTACTATGTGCACTGGAGGCTGAGATGGGATATTGTACTTGCATACATACAGAATATGGGAAACTGTTCTGCTGTTTTATGGAGCAGCAATCATATTTAGTTTAATGTCTTATAAGTCTCATAAAATGACATTAGGAAATTTTTGCTATTTGGCTGGTGAACAATCTACGCAATGGTGTTAACTCATCATAACACTACTACTTTGAATGTTCAAGCCTCATAAAATTTGGGATATAAATATGCCAGATCAACCAAATGAGATCAGAGAGCCTGTTTAGGTCCTTGGTGTAGGTTGGGTACATTTTGTACCTGCTATGCTTAGATTAAAAGTGCCAACTTTAGAGTAATGATGGGCCAGCCTCAAAACATTTGGCAGTTTAGAAAACATCAAAAAGTCTGGTGCTTACCCCAAGCTTATCAGAATCTCTCTTACCTACAAGACTGGGCAGGAAGTTTAAGAAGAACTTAACCTTTCTTGAAGTATTTCTGCCCTTCTGTTTCTAAGCCTGTCCAATACCAAAATGTGCTGAGACACATGTGAAAATGAAAAGTAAGAGTAAAGAGGGAATAGGATATTATGCATTGTGATACAGCATGGCCAGAGGGCAGCAGGAGAGTACTAGAAGGCCTGAAATTGTGGAAAAGCAGCATCACTTGCACCATAACCTCAGCCGTGCGGAACACAATGCCATCCACAGCCTCAGAAACAACTCTGACATCATAGTCAAAAAGGCTGACAAAGGAGGTGCTGTTGTCATCATGAATAGGTCGGAATATGAACAAGAGGCTGCTCAGCAGCTCTCCAACACACTTTCTACAAGCCATTACCCTCTGATCCCACGAGGGTTACCAAAAGAAACTACACCATCTGCTCAAGAAACTCCCTGAAAAAGCAAAAGAACAAATCCGCACAGACTCACCCCTGGAACCCCGACCTGGAGTATTCTATCTGCTACCCAAGATCCATAAACCTGGAATCCTGGGCGCCCCATCATCTCAGGCATTGGCACTCTGACAGCAGGATTGTCTGGCTATGTAGACTCCCTCCTCAGGCCCCACGCTACCAGCACTCCCAGCTACCTTCGAGACACCACTGACTTCCTGAGGAAACTACAATCCATCGGTGATCTTCCTGATAACACCATCCTGGCCAGTATGGATGTAGAAGCCCTCTACACCAACGTTCCACACAAATATGGACTACAAGCCATCAGGAACACTATCCCTGATAATGTCACGGCAAACCTGGTGGCTGAACTTTGTGACTTTGTCCTTACCCATAACTATTTCACATTTGGGGATAATGTATACCTTCAAATCAGCGGCACTGCTATTTTTTATTTCTTATTCCCTGTAGAGGGAAGAAAGTTTGCTATAGATAATTAAAGCACCTGAAGCCAATTAGAGCACCTGAAGCCAGTCACATGATAAAACCCCCTTGCTTCAATCAGACCAGCAGGAGCAGGGGTAGGGGCAGAGAATTGTTTGAAGGAGTTGGAGCAGAGCAGAGCAGAGCAGAGTTTGGAGAAGTGCTATGGCTGGCTAGAAGACTAAGACCTAGGTAAGGAGACACCTGGCTTGTGCAGAAAGAGAGGGTAGGAAGCCCCACAAGCTGAAGAACAGGAGAGGGAAGTAGCCCAGGGGAAGGAAGCATTAGTTCAAGTGGTTTACCACTATCCCTAGGGCACCTGGGCTGGGACCCGGAGTAGAGAGCAGGCCCAGGTCCTCCCTCTCCACTACCCTTCTCTGGGTTACTAGTGGGACAGTAGACACCCTAGTTCTGGGGCAGGAAACTGCACCCTGAACACCTCCCCCCCCGCCCCAAGAAGAGGAAGTGTGGGACCCATCATAATTGTACCGGCAATTTGCCACATGTATGTTTGGTGTTAAATTTAATTTTTGTGTGAAAATTTAAGATGGGCCAGATCTGGTGCTAGTGTAAATCTGAGTAGGTTTACTGAAACCAGTGGAGCTATGCCAATTTACATCTGTGGAGATTTATCTAGGATTCTGTCTGTTTATCTGACTGTTCATCCCTGTTTGACTCATAGCCTTCTTTTGACACATTCAGAACTCCCATTGATATCAGTTGCCTTCTGGATAAAAGTCAATAAGTGCATGCATTTTAATTAATAGTTCTCCTTTGATTCCTTTAGTGAACAAATGTATTTTGCTGGTTTACTTATGATAATTCTGTATGATAACAAATAAGTTAAAAAGAATGGAAGTACCCCATAACATCAAAGGGGTCATAAGCCTGCAGTTGGGGGTGCATGTCTTTAGTTCAACAACTCTAGCCTCCTCCAACTGAACTCCTAAAGTCAGTTCACACTTCCACCTTTTCCCTGCTCATTGCTGGCACTGACCCTGAAAGCAGGAGTTCTAGATTACTGTACCATCTGGAAAAGGCATGGAGAACAAGCAGTGTGAGAAGGAACAGAAGGAAATGAGGACTAAGATGTAGACAGGGGTATTGTTGAGAAGTGCCATGAAGATGTGAGATTTAACTCTTTGTTGCAAAAAAGTGAGGAGAAGCCATAGATTCAAAAGGGGGTGGGGGTGCAACCTGATTACAATGGCAGGAAAGGAACAAGATTTTGGGAGCAGCATTTTGAATAGACTGAAGGGGACAGATTTCAGAGTGCGGTTTGCTGATGAGAACTCACCAATGCCTAGACTAGGGATTTAGCTGTAGGCAGACAAGTTTGGGGAGAAGTTATCATCTGAAAAATATTAAAGAAAAACTAAAATAATGCATCACTGGTCCATAGCAATAGCAGAAATTTGCCAACAAGATAGTAATCAAACAAATGCTAAAATTACATGAAACCAAATCTCTCAATCCACCCCAACACCCATAATTGCAGTCTGAAAAAGGAGATAAACCTCTTTAGAGTGTAGTAAGAGTGGGATAAAACAATACATTTCAAACAAAGATTACAAGCATGTTTTCCACGGAAAACAAATGTGTATGTGTGTATGAAAAACAGTCTATAGGGCTACAGAGGCTACAGCACTGAACTATTCAGAATGTAGGTTAGGGTGACCAGATAACAAGTGTGAAAAATTGGGACGGGGGTGGGAGGTAATAGGTGCCTATATAAGAAAAAGCCCCCCAGATCAGGACTGTCCCTTTAAAATCGGGACATCTTGTCATCCTAATATAGGTGTATAGCTTCCCAGGGCAGTAGTCTCCAAAGTGGGGTGCGCAAGACCATCCCTGGGGGTATGCGGCAGGAGGAGCGCCGTCAGCACGGTGGCAACAGCGCTCCTGGACCTTTGATTCTTCGGCGGCATGCCGGCGGCAGCTCGGCTCTCCCCGCTCCGTCTTCGGCAGCATGCCGGCGGCAGCTCGGCTCTACCCGCTCCGTCTTCGGCGGCAGCTCTTCTTCTTCTTCTTCTTTTTTTTGCTTCCCTAGACCTGGGGGTGCGTGATCCAAAAAGCTTGGTGACCACTGTCCTAGGGGACTGAGAAGAGAAAAAGTCTACAGAAAGACTTCTTCAAAATACATTGTGGTGTTTTCAGTTCTGCAGCAAATTATTTGCAATTTCCTGATGTTTTTGGACCCCAGTTTTCAAACTTGTGCAATCACATTAGATGCCCAAATCCTGCATTTGGAGGGTTAAATCAATATTTGGACCTGTGATAAGATGTAAAGACACTCTGGCTCCATGGGTTCCTGCCAGTCACATTGCTGGGCAAGGTTCTAAAAGGAAAGGGGAAACTGGTAGATAAGAGGAAGGTATGTCCTCTTTCTTCCCAGCTGGCTGAAACTGGAAAAGCCTCAAGTGGTTTTATTAATTTGTACTCTGAGCTGACTTGTTCTGGTTTTGTGTTTTTTGGAAATGAAGGAAGCCCTGAGGAAAGGGATGAGAAATGACCTGTAACAGACACTTGTACTTTTCCTTCCTCGCTGGTGAGTCTGTAGACTAGCTTACAAGGCCCAAATCCTGAAATTGGCTGCCTACTCATGTAAAACCCTGGTAACGTCACTGGGCGTGGTGAGAGCTTACATAGTTCCTTCTGCATGGAACTGAGTGGAGGATATGGGGGCATAGTCTAAAAAGGTTATCTGGGAACTTAAGTGCCCATTTTGAGCAGTCGCTTGTATGACTTGAGCACTTAGCTTTTATTTGCCCAGGTTTTCAAATTGAGCCCTTTAATTGTTTTTGATTGTACTTAATGAAAATATTTAGACCTTACAATTTCTTCTTGGGCATACTTTTTTTCAGTCTCTTGAACAGATTTTAAAATATTGAAGAAAAAAATAATGGCAGTTGGTTTCTAGATACTGCTTTTATTGCATATTATTTCTAATGTTAGAATTAGAAATGGGCAAACTTGTTTGGGGTAAAATAAAAATTGACCTGAGCCTTCATCTCAAACTCAGCCTTTCTGGATTTTCAGAAAGTTTGGATTCTTATTATTATTATTTATTTTTTTTATTATCCACAAGTACTGGCTCTTTCTTTTTCCTGGATGAAATAGGGTTGCCAGATGTCCAGTTTTCAATGGGAATACCCACTCCAAAAGGGACCCTGGCAGTTATGGTCAGCACTGCTGACTGAGCTGTTAAAAGTCCAGTTGGTGGTGCAGGCAGGCTCCCTATTCGGCTCCGCACAGCTCATGGAAACAACATGTCCCTTCCTACATGGCTCTGCAGCTCCCATTGGCCAGGAACCCTGGCCAAAGGGAGCTACGGGGGCAGTGCCTGTGGGTGGGGGCAGTGCGCAGAGCCAGAGGGACATGCTGGCCTTCCCAGGAGCCACCTGAGGTAAACCGAAGCCTGCACCCCTCAACCCCTCTTGCATCCCAAAGCCCTCATCCCTGGCTCTACCCCAAATCCCACCCCCCCAGCCAGAGCCCTCACTCCCCCCACCCCCCGAACTCCAACCCTCTGCCCCAGCTCGGCCCCCTCCTGCACCCAAACATCTCATCCCCATCCCCACCCCAGAGCCCGCACCCCAGCTGGAGCCCTCCCCACCTAACTCTAAACCCCTCAGCTGCAGCCCAGAGCCCCCTCCTGCATCCCAAAACCCTTATCCCAGGCCCCATCCCAGAGCCCACACTCCCAGCCAGGGCCTTCACCCCTTCCCACATCCCAACCCCCTGCAGCATCCAGGAGCCCCTTCCCGCACCCCAATCCCCAGTGAAAATGAGTGAGTGAGGGAGAGCGACAGAGAGATGGGGGATGGAGTGAGCGGGGTTGGGGCCTCAGAGAAGGAGTGGGGAAGGGGTAGGGCGGGGCAAGTGTGTTTGGTTTTCTACGATTAGAAAGTTGGCAACCCTAGGATGAAACCGAAGAGAGATGGACGGGAGGAGTTGTTCTCATGGTATTTCCAGCCCAGCTGGAAGAAGGAAAGACCAAAAATCCTAATTCCAGACTGTGATGAATTCTATCCAAGCCACCACATTTAAATTCAGTGACACTGCATGAGTGTGAAGAAAGAATATAGCCCTTTTTATGCAATTAAGAGGTTTGGATAAGGTTTGAATAAGCATCCAAAGTTCTGGGTGATTATTCATTCAGATTCTTTAAACCTCTTTTGGTTCACCAATCACAGGAAAGAATCACAAAAGTGAATTACACTAAACCAAATCTAGGCCACTTTATTTCTGAATGAGTGTGTCTGCTGAAGGATTTAATGCAGTTTAACTAATCCACTTTAAATTCACCCCTTTAGTTAATTTGGAATAACTCTCCTGAGTGTCCCCATGTAGACAAGCCCTTGTAAACTGGCGAACAATGTTGCATTTATTGCCACTTGCACAAGCTGGGTAAGCTGCCTATTAATTCTCTACCGTTTCTCACTTAGCAGCATTCTCTTCCTATAAACATAAAAGAATTAAAGATAGTATACAAAATAAAGCTTAGTTTTTTTATCGTCAGATAAATCCTTTGCATACCGTATAATACACAAACTGGAGAAAAATAATTTTGTTTAGCCACTGTGACTTCTAAAAAAGATATTTAATTTACAATAACAAAATGCTTTCATGGGACAATAAATTCCACTAGAGCTGGTGAAAAACAAAATTGAAGAAAAGTGGTGTTTTTTTCAAAAGAAAAATTTTTACAGAAATGTTTTTGTTTCTTTCGGTTTTCTAATTTATTAATTTTAACAAAAATATTAAAAACCAATTTATTTCTGAAAGCTGAAACCTTTTCTGTTTTCAACACACGAAAATCTTTTGGTGTTCAGTTTTTCTTTGAAAATGCAGAAAATTTCCACACAATATGAACAAATTTGAATGTTTCAAAATTTTCATGGAAAATACTTCCTAGTTTCCAACCAGCTCTATATTCCTGTGCCAGAAGATGAGGCCATTTTGAGTTCTGCTGAGATCAGGCGACGATAAGACAAAGCTCCATGTTGCATAAGGTGGAGTATCCCATTTTAAAAGTGAATGCTCTTCCTATTTCATGCAAGGTAGAGGAATTTAGAGGTGGAGGGTCTGACTCTCTGCTGCTCTATACTTTGTATAGTCATTTACACCAGTGAAAACTGGGTGTAAAATTATACTAAATAAGAATGGTATCTTACATCTATTTTGTGCTTGTATAAAAGACTACCCAATGTGCAGGGCAATGGGGACCAGGCCAGTCATTTGTAATTTACAACAATACACAACAGAAGTGAAATGTTAATTCTTCCTTTTGTTGGTGGAGGCTAACAAATATTTTATTTAAAAAAAAATGATTATTTGCAGTTTTGACACACAAATAATACTGAAATGGACTTTTTAAGATCTCTAAAATACAAACATCAAACGCAAGCCTCTATTAACAGCTTTGATCCATTATGCTTTAGTTATGTCAGCTTAAAGTTGATATCCTGTAAATGGAGGGAGGATGGATGATCATGATGTTAAAGTGCTGGGACCCAAATTCTGTGGTCTGGCTGAGTTGCGCTCAGTCTAGGAGTGCACAGGGAGGCAAAGATAGCTTTATACCATCTTTAAATTCCTCTGATATTAAGGCCATCTGGAAACTAATCTTGCCACCAGTGTAAGCCATAGTCAGGCTGCTTTAACATATGTCCAACTGCCAATGCACCCAAAGGGCTGCTTTGTTAACATGAGCATAATGGTGCCTTGACTATGTCTTCTGTTCCCTGGCATCCTCTACACCAGATGCTGCAAAGGACATGACTATACACAACTCAGGGATTCACCTTAAGCAGAAGGAATCCTGAGAGGGCGAGATGTAGAGGAGCAGATAGAGTGGACACCAGGTCCGGGCCTAAGACCGGAGGACTTCTGGATTCTATTCCTCACTCTGAAGCAGACTCCCTGTATTGCCTTGGGTGAGTCACAGACTCCCTGAGCCTTTGTTCCCCATCTGTAATATAGGGATGATATTTACTTTCCTCACCACATTGCTCTGAGGCTTAATTCATTAATGCTTGTTGAGCTTTGAGAGTCTCAGATGGAAGTTAGCACAGAAGTCACTACTGGGTTCCTACAGACCTCATTATTGCCATGATCTGTGGTCTGATCACACACCTTACAATCCTGTCTGTGAGCACCATCCGTTTTATTGTTGGCATTTACTATTTGATCAATTTTCTCTTTTCCCATTTTATTGTTTACAAATGGATCAAAAAGCAGCATGAATCATCTGAACGAGTGGTGAAAAGTTATTCTTTTGGCAAAACTCTGCCTGCTGTCATTTTTTATAGTTAAGACTTTTGCCCAAAGCCTTGAATGTCTCACCCTGACACCAGCCTGCAGTAATTAATCACTAAATAGTGATTGAGGCAGTGGACCCCAAAAATTATCTTCATACTATACCATATGCTGGAGCCAGCTGCAGCTAGTATTTACAGAGAAGCAGCACAGAGGAAAAGACTCTGTCTGACAGTTCCCTGCTGTGAAGTCCAAGCACAGTAAACCTCTAACAAAGGTCCATAGACAGAATGTTTGCTTGTATTGACCTTCATTACCTGAGACTGTTTGGAAGGCAAAATGTCAATGGTAATGTACTGGAATTTTAAACATTATCCTATTTTAATGAATATTTCCAGCCTCTCACATACATACAAAACTGTGGATTAGTGTAGTGAAATTTAATAATTTAACAATAACTGCAGATGAGTTTTGCTTAATTTCAACACCACTCCCCCTGAGCATCTTAGTTGGATATTAAGAACACTCTCCACCCATCCGAGTTTCATATTCTATTGAAGCCCTGGGAAAATGTCACTTATGGACTGTCACTGCGCACAGCAGCAGGGGTCCATGTGATAGATACAATAGGCCCAATTCATCCCTGCACCTGCGTTAGGGCCAGCACTGGGGCAGAGGAGAGGTGGTTTGCCCTGATTCCAGAGCTACCAGGGGCCAGTTCGCAAGTTGCGTCCCAGCTGCCATTGTTCCTATGGGCCTTCCATAGACAGGGGACAGAGCCACCCCAAACGCACCTCCGGACTCCTTCGATACATTCCCTCCCTCCTGCAACCCACCCTGGAACAGCTCCTGCTGTGCAGGGGAGGGCTTCTGCAGGGGTAGTGCAGAGCTGGCTCTGTGTCTGGAAGGGAAGGTAATGGGAGCTATTAATTTTAGGGGTGGTTGTGTGATGGTGAAAAGGGACCATGGAGTAACCATGATTCATGACCTACCTCTCTCCCAGCTTCTTCTTGTCATTTCCTACTTCCACTACTGGGCTGCACCATATCATCTTCCTCCCTGCTAAACAGGGAAGGCAAGAGAAAAACACATTCTCCTATAGCTCTACAAGCACCCTTTCCCTGGCCTCTGTGGATATTTTTCCTTTCCCCTTTCCATTCTTCTGAACTGGTGAGGAGGGGGGAAAACACCCCATACATACACACTCCCCCTACACCTCCCATGTAGGTAACTTCCCATGCAGAGAAAGAACTCCTTTGATTGTCATAGGAAAGGCGGGAGAAATCCCTTCTTGACCCATCTCCTTTCCCTTACAGGGAGAAGTGGAGAACTGTCTCCTGATCCTCCCTCATCCATGGCCCAGCCAGTGGTCTCTGGGTGCCCGCAACATATTTAGTTGTCTGCTTTTTCCTTTTCAGGGAGAAGAAGACTTGGTGCCACCTCAAGCTAAGGAAGAATCCTTTCAGGACAGAGTTTCTTGTCTCCATCACACCTAAGCTTAGTAGCATCAGGATCAGGAAATATTCTTCCCAGTCCCACTGTTCTGTGTCAGGAATGAGGGCCAGAAACAGATCCAATTTGAAGGCAGCCCCTGCAGCAGAGCCCGGCTCCAGACAACTTAATGAGCACAGCTGTCATATAGGGGGCTGTATAAGAGGCTACACTGCCTGATTGATTGGAAGAGGCGGCAGCAAGCAGCAGCAATGGCTCAACAGTTCAATGGCTGTTCAAAGCATTTACCTATAGCTGCAATAGCTCCTGCCTTGTTACAGCGTTGGACCCAGCCTTGCCTCACTCCAGGAAGCCCAGTTCTGACTCTCCGCTCCAGTTCCTGACTTTGGCTCTGACCCTTGGTTCTGGCATCTGGCCTCCGACTCTGATTCCTGGGCTCTGATTCCTGGTAACTGACTCCAGCTCTGACCCCCATGTCCCAGTCACTGGCACTTTCAGCTATAATGGGTAGATTAACACTGTCAGGTATGGGCTAATGGGAAACCCGTTCCAGCCCCAGTCTAGGCCCATATCCTGTCCTGTAAAACGAAGCCTTTTTAACCCTCTTAATTCAGGACAAAATTTGCCAACTTCAGAAGCATTTAAGCTTTTGTGGAATAATGGCATATTGTAGAATCACGGGGGAAGCTCAAATTAGAGTTGGATGAACTTTGTGGGGAAGAGTGGAACCATGAGCTTTCAAATGTCATTGTTCCTGAAGGAAGGGACTCTTAAAGAAAATCCAGTGTTGTTCAATGGTGTTCCACCTTCAGGGTTGGAAATCCGTATAGACAGGCTTGGGAGGACTATATTTTTAGCAGTAAATGTTGATTTCACTGTACACACACAAACCGTTGAAAACATACTTCCATTGATAATCATCAAAATTTACAAATAGGCAAAGTAAGAAAAATGCTGCTTGAGAACTTATTATTGCCCTACCTTAAAGTGTATAAAGTGTATTGTAATGCTAGCTTTAGCGGCGGATATTTACTTGTATCATATGTATTGACATATATTGACAATTTGTGTTTTAAAGTTTATAAAGCTTTAACTTTTTGAATCTCAACATTTATTGTCATTAAATAATTATTGGCTGACCCACCCATAATTTCACAAAACTGTGAAAATGTATATAGTGAAAAATTCTTTAAAACAAACATTGATATTATTTGTCAACATATTTAAAAAAAACCCTGAATTCTGCCAAGCCTATCCATAGAATAAGTGTGATTTTTTTTTAAGATATCGGGTGCTCACCTGCATGAAAATACTAAAGATATTTGGGTCACACTTTACATTCTGGTCTCATTTACAAAGGGTTAATAAATGTTTAATGGATGTTGTAAGGATTAGTGATAGGCCTAATCTTTCAGCCAAAATTTTTCACCAAAAAAATGTAGATTCAGTGATACTGAAACATTTCACAAATTTAGTCTAGTTTTGTTGAACTGTTTATGTCAAATTGAATACAAAAAAATTCCAAAGAGTTGAAATGTTTCATTTTTAACATTTTGATTTTGCAGTTCCAAACAACTTACTTCCTTCAGTTTTATTAAATCTAAAACAATCAATCTTTTTAAATGGTCAAAATTGAAGTGAAACATTTAGCAACTGACATAATGCAGAATTTTTTCAACTTTTTGATTTGTCAAAAATCTTGTTTTCAATTTCACCCAAAACATTTTTTTTCCCCTGAACAGTCAGCAGCTAAAAAATCCATTGCTTGCACAGCTCTAATAAGGATGTTGCAGACGTGAGAAGTATGTGTCACAGATAAACACATCAGTAGACGTTTCTACAGAGGGTTATAAGCCAGGTTCTTCTAAACAACCTATTGTGATGTAGCAGTATCTAACAATTGATTAGCAATTTATTAAAACATCTATTAATCCTTCAAAATACCTTAATAAAGTACAACTGCTACTTCTTTAAAAACAAAGTATAAAAAGAAATAGCAATTGGCCTGATTTTTCTGGGATACAAATGCAAAATGAAGTTCTCCTCTCAGGGTATTGACTCTGATATTTGGCTCTTGCTCCATGTACAATCATGTAATGTCTCAATTGATATTATCAGAAGTTCTATACACATGCAGTACATAGTTCAACAGATCAGGCCAGAGGATTGCTGGAGGACCCAAGAGGGTAGCTTCACCTTAATTACAAACAGGGACCTTTGTGCTACTATACCCAGCATGACCACATTTTCCTCTGCTGAAGTGCTGAATATTGGGTTATGTGTTTTGTTTTCCTACGGCTCCCTTGATTGACCTGCTCGAATTCCTCCATTGACTTATGCAAACATTATTTTAAAGTCTTGCTTAAAAACAGAAGAGAAAATATAAAAATTTGTTCTTCAGTTTGTTTTATGGGGGTTCACCTCTCACAGTTGTACTTGAAAATATCCAGCAAGCATTTTCAATGTATGTTTTGCTGTATCGCTCATGCATGATGTTAATGTGACACCTATATATTATAAGAGAAACAGTCTTATGCATCCAATGAAGTGAGCTGTAGCTCACAAAAGCTTATGCTCAAATAAATTGGTTAGTCTCTAAGGAGGCACAAGTACTCCTTTTCTTTTTGCGGATACAGACTAACACGGCTGCTACTCTGAAACCAGTCTTATGCAATGAACACTTACATATTTAAATAATATATGCTGTAATAGAGGAAAGCACATGTCTTTCCGTGACATACAGAAGCAAAATAAAATTTGACTAGTAACACTGTTTATCTACAGTGCATCAGTCTTTGGTCAATAAAAATGATATTTAGATCTCATTGCTATATACTGATTATATGGTATCAGATTTACCATATAAACAAACGTCAACAACTTTGTCTGTAAGGCTGAGCATATAATTATTTTTTTCTTTTTCCTATTGCACTTTCTATTCTGTGACCTCAAAGCACTTTACAAACATTAAAGATTTAAGTCGATGAATGTAAACTAGTTGAAGATCTAGACCTCAGTATATGTCCTCTGAGGTAGTGAATTAACAAACTATTTTTCAGATGGAGAAAATGGGGCATGGCCAGAAATAGACCCTTGGGTTGAAATCATTCCACTAACTTCAATAGACTCAGGATTCTTCGCATGGTCTCCTGAGTCCTAGATCTGTACTTTAACCACAAGACTTTCCTTTGTTCACATCACTGCATTAGACAATGGTAAGTTCATGACCAACGTGTGACTCCATTGTATCTATCTTCTAACTAATACATCTGATTATAACGTTGCAGGTTACTGATTGAACTGATACATGCTGATTGAACTGATACTTTCTATCACTCTCACAAATTTCATTCTGGAAGAATCCTTTCAGGAGCTATTGATGACGGAATAAGTTGGCCCATATATGTTTGGACCATGATCCACACAGTTCCAAGCAGGCACAAGGCCCTGCCTGCATGGAATTCCTTGTAGTACCAGGGCCTTAGTTTGCTGGAAACAAGTTCTGTTTTCAGAGTTATTCCCAGAAAAATCTGTCTCGGTGATTTCAGTAAAGAACAAGGGTGTTTTAAAATTCTCTCATTATGTATTTAGAAGAGCCAACGTCAACTTTTAATATAGCGATGCAGTTCAAGCAGGCATATATATATGTTTTGCTGTGTGCGTGTGTACACACACACACACACTTGCATCGCTATATATACCCAATTAAAAATCAAAGGAAATAGTTTCCCATAAAAAACTCTGGTGTTAAAATGGTATTAGATTTAAACTAAGAAAAGCAAAGAAAATTTAGACTTAAGGCTAAAATGTGATCCTTAACATGTCCCAGGGTGCTTGTTGATTGTAGCACATTCACCATAAAAAAAATCTCCCACTGTTAACAGACCTCTGCAATACTGAGACACAACAGGATGCATAAAAGACGGAGTTTGAGAATTAACTCCCTATTTTCTGGCTTCTTGATGTTTTCAGGCAAACTAAATATTTTAACATAATTTTGCATGCACATAGCACAGTGGTTGGTGCTGTATAAATTCTCAATATCTCAATATTATCATGTATATCTAAACTATAGAGTGGCTATACTTAGTAAGACACTTATTTACATCTACAAATTACACAGAATATAACTATTAATTATTCGTATTACAGTCGCAAGTAGATGCCAGCTGAGGTAATGACCCCATTGTATATGCAGCATACCACCGCCATGAGATATAAACCGCCCTTGCCTGCAGGGGGAAGATATACATGATTTCCTGTCACAAGCAAATGGGAGCTGATGGGGAAGGCCAGGAAGTAGCTCTGTATCTAGCAGTGCATAGCTTTTGAGAGATGGGCTCATAGTCAATACTTTTTAAAGGACTCTAGTGAAAAATGAGCAAGTTATTGAGTCATAGGGGCGGGGTGGGTAATGTAAAATATGTTAGATTACAAGGCATGTGTATCAACCATATTCAGTGAGAATAATGTGCTGAGTAGGGCCTCAATTCAGCAAAACACACAAACCTGGGACATGAGGGCATGGAATGAGGGGTGTCTATAACGTCCTTTTGTGTAGAGCAGCCACTGCATTGGGGCATGGGTTGAAAAAAAAAAAGGACAAATTATTTCTTTTCTTCCTTATTTTTTTTAACCAAACCTAACAGGCATTATGTTTACCAGAAACAGACACATTTTTGGAAATATATGAAAATTGCCTAGCGAGATTTTTTTTTACAACCCCAACCCCTGTGCTGGGAAAATTATCAATGTTTTCCAGTAAGCCATCTAAATTTATGATGCCTGAAGATATTTTATATACCGTTTCCCAAAGTAGAAATTACAGCAGCCTTGTATTTTTGCCCTGAGGTCCTTTTCACAGTTATACATGCAGATGATCTCTAATAAATTGATTTATACTCCTCTGTTTCATGACAGAATTACTCATTATAAGAAATACCTCTCACTCCACTTAAGGGCACACGGTTTTGTAAATGCTGAGTCAGTACATGTGAGTGTTTAACAAGCCAAGCCTTGTGTTTCAAAACAGCAATATAGGTAAACACCCCCCTTTGGATGAAGTCTAATTTTACAAAACTTTTTTAAACCCAAAAGAGTCTGAGTCTGCCTGTTTGATGATAGAGTATTGTGCTATTTCCCTTCATCTTGTGAATGCCTGATTTGATTAAAGTTTGGGGCATCTCCTGAGATCTTCATAAAACTGGGGTTTACTTGGATTCAAATAAGAATCTAAATAATCTTTTGTTTAAAAAAACCTCTTCCTCTTTGGACTATGTACTCAGTTAACAATATAATGTAGAGAAATACTTAAATGTCAGCTGTGATATTCTGCATTTTTCAGGATCAATGTCATTTCTATCAAATGATCCTCATTTTGAGTGATGTTACTCATTTTAATTCCAAGGTTACCCACATTCCACATAAAACTCTTCCCTTTCACTTTTATTTCTTAAAAACCGTTTGTAGTAGAAATTAAGACTTGTGGAACAGAGGTTATGGAAACTTGTTTATGCTAAGGGAATGAATCTCACAGCATGTTCAGTTTCCTGTATAAATGCTTTTTTGTGAGTTCTTCACTTTGGATCTTTGTTACATGTTGCATCCCACATTTGGGTCTTGGCTGGTTGAGGTATGATCAAATGTACTATTGTACCTTTTAAAATAAAATAAATAGTGTTATTTTTTCCTACTTTTTTTAACAAAAGTTGCAGAATATGGGTAACACAAGATTGTGGTGGGTGTGACTTGGTCCTGTAGGGTCTTTTGTTATAGCTTCAATCTTGTAGAGATTTACACAGAACTGAATTTACACACGAGTAGTTCCACTGAATTCAGTTGGCCTACTCACATGCATAAGTCTTTACAAGACTGAGGCCTATAACATCTCTCTAGCTGTAGCATTTGTAAAGTACAAATCATTGTATTATGTACTCTAGAGTACTGATCTACCCAAGCACTTAACCATGTGAGTTGTCCTATAGAAATGAATGGAGCTCTTAACACGCTTAAGTGCTTTGCTGGATCAGGGCCTATACCGGAGATAAAAAAGACTCTAATTTCAGGTTCTTTCTGAAACACTTTTTTCCTACCTCTGGCCTTGGCACTCTCTCTTATGGACAATTTGGAGGATTTACATATTGTTATTTAGTAGGTTTAGGGGGAAAGTTATTTTTGTTTTTGTTGTTTTAAATGAGGCAAGTGGCAGCCTAATTAGCATAGTTGACAAATTATTACAAAAACTAGATATGTGTAATTGGAAAGTGAGGTAACTGATTATACATATTTTTCATGTGAAAATTAAAGTCCAGGACTCTGCTGCCTTTGCTCATTGAGTTTAGTTTTTGCTCAGTTACACATTTTGCAGGGGTAAACAGGGTTTAATGTATACATTGGAAAGTTGCATGTTGTGTACAGTGGGTTTTCCCCCTCTCCTTTCATGGGCTTGCCTGAGAGAAATTGTGGAATGCTTTTTCTGCCAGGCAGAGTGCTCGCTCTCCCGGTTCATGGTGTGCCTCTTGCGGCTGAGAGGCCACTTCTCTATTACGAACCAGAAGAGAAAAATTGGCAAAAAGTAAGTGCCATGGGATTTTGCTAGAGTAATTACCCTAGTCTTCAATATTAATGAGCAATTAGAGCACTGTCCATGAAGCAGTCCACTGATCCTACGGCTCAAATGAGGACAGTCCTGTGGCTTTGCCATTAAGAGTTTAACTATTTGTCTAAGTGGGAAAGCCCTGGGACTGTTGTGGTTACTGTTGCTGTATCACAGGACTGCTCCAAGTCTGTCACTGAATCATAGCAAGCAGGCTCGCTGTGACATAGCGTATCTCTCGTCATTGCTTAAAGGAAGGAAGGCCAGGGAACCCAAAGTCTAATCCTGCACTAGTATTATCTGGAGGGATGGGAGAAATTCCTCCTTTAAAAAAAAAAGAATATTTAGTCATTTTTAAAAAATAATTCTAGACGTTGGGTGGGATTTTCAAAAGTGCCCAAGTAACTTCGGAGCACACGTCTTTTTATTGGGCACGTATTCCTAAATTTGGGTACGTCTACAAGGGAAAAAAAGATCTGCGACAGTGTCTCAGAGCCCAGGTCAACTAATTCGGACTCATGGGGCTTGCGCTACAAGTTTAAAAATAGCAGTGTAGATGTTCCTGCTTGGACTGGGCCCTAGGCTCTGAACACCGGCAGTGGGAGAGCAGGGTTCAGAGCCCAGGCTGTATCCCAGGCCTGAATGTCTATCTTGAGGTTACTCTAACTTGTGCCATTTGGAAATGATTCCCTAGGGAAAATAATGAATTTGAAGAATCTGGGGTTCATAAAAAGGAGATGTGCAAATATCCTCAGCATCATCGAAGTTTTATTTAGAAGAAAAATGGGGGGAAATTGAAATATTTTTGTAATTTTTTTCTCCTTATTTTCCAGCCAACTGTGCTGACGATACAGCAGCCCAAAAAACCTCAAATCTTCTCAAGGGATCTCAGATACCTTGGCCTGTTTCTTTGCCTCATCTACAGCCACAGGATAGGAATGCAGAAGTTCTTTGGACTCCAAGCTGTTCTCCTGCAACCAGCATTTCTACCAAGCTGTTTTGTTTGTGCACCAGGCAACAGAACTAGTA
Organism: Caretta caretta; assembly: GCF_965140235.1. Taxonomy (NCBI): domain Eukaryota; kingdom Metazoa; phylum Chordata; order Testudines; family Cheloniidae; genus Caretta; species Caretta caretta. Next base: position 238,809,786 of record NC_134206.1, on the reverse strand, counting down.
AGTAAACAAATAAATAATTTTTGCAATGAAAAATGGCTTTTCAACCAAAACACAAATGTTTGCAGGGAATTCTTGTTTGCTCAACATTACAGTTATTCAATTAAAAAAACAATTTTTGGGCAGGTTTTCAGTATCAGGGTTTTTGTCTTTCTACCTCTCCCTTCTCTTCCTTTATTCTGCTCCTCTGAAGGGGGGAAGTGGTGGAAAACCCTCAACATTTAAACTATTTCATGATGTTTTGAAATGAACCAAAATTCATTTTTCTCAAAAAAGAAAAATAGATCCATGAAAAATGTTGTAACAAAATACGTATTTTTGGTTTCTTTCAAAATTCTGGGCAGAAAATACTTCCTATTTTTGATCAGCCTTACCAGATAAAGCTTGAGGAGTAAACATCTAGATTCCATGACATCAGTGTTCATGGACAGCTCTGTTCAGTTCACACAGAGTCATCAACTCTGAAAAGAAAGAAATGATATTGAAAGTACAGCAATCACAGATGATGGCAAAAATCAGTTTCCGTGACAACATGACCAGACTGTAGCATATTTTTAAAAACAAAAACAAATGAGGTTTGAAACATACCATATTGAAATAGATCCAAAAATATATTCACACATAATGTTTTCTCCTATCTTCAGTGCTTAATTGACGCTTGAATCTGAAATGGAGCACTCCCGACAATTGAGTTGTGTGTGCTTGACTCTGTGTCATAGAAATATATTTTGATATCTAGGCTACATTTCCTTTTTGCCTGTAGATAGTCAGCCACCAGGCTGAGGCTGCTCTCTGTTGATTAAACCATGTTCCACTAAAAACCTGCAGTGCAAATACATGTCGGCAGAGCATGTTCTGTGTACTGTTCCCTCTCATGTGATAAGCGGTGCATTTCCTCAATGGATGCACATTGCTTACATTTTTAGAGCTATTAAGCTGGGATAATTATGGAACAATCTAGGCAATGTTCAGTAGCCCATGCAGATGCCTGACAGGGCATGTTGTCTCTTAATTAGGAATTTGAATGCCTAATGCTTGTATATTAACTGAAATAATTGGATAGATGTTTTACATTTTCTTCAGCTTTACTGACAACTGAGCAAGAGACTGCACAAATCCACGCATCTTTCTAAACCAGCTCATTTTATTTGCACATTCTAGGTGGTCTAATGTGGTGGTTAAGTGCGGCTTTTAGGAGAATTGATTCTGTCTATTGTATAAACGTACTTTGTGATGTCTTTTAGTAAACCTAACATTTTAAATCTGGCATTTTACTGCTTCAAATAGCTGTCATGTAGTATTCAGAATAACTGCCACTCTGCACCCCTTTAGTTACTTGGAATTTAAGTTACTGGTAAATCAGTCATCATCATTATTATTATTATTTATTGCTAAGTGCTGACAGTGGGCTCTGCATTGTTAACAAAAACAAAAAAAAAAACACGGGGGGGGGAGGGTTGCAATCTAAAAGCCTGATCCTTACTCACACAAGTAGTTCTCATTCCCCATTCACTTCTATGGGACTGCTTCCGTGAACAAAGGGCTTCTCATAGAGTAAGGGATTGCTGGATTGAACTCTAAAGCTCGGATAAAGAAAGCAGCTCTGCATGCGTAGGCCCATGCCTCTGCACAGGGCCCTGCTGAAGCTAAGCAGGGCTGCTCGGGTTCAGGCCCTAAATGATCTGTTTTATTATTCCTGAGAGACACAATGGATGAGGTAATATATTTTATTGGAGCAACTTCTGTTGGTGAGAGAGACAAGCTCTCAATCTCTTTTGAAAACAGAAACCACAGTCCTAACCCCATCAACACTTAGGCTATATCTACACTGGCATTGGAATGACAAAACTTTTGTCTTTCGGAGGTGTTAAAAAAAAAAACACCCCCCCACCCTCCCGAAAGACAAAAGTTTTGCCCATGCCAAGCGCCAGCGGGCCTGCCGAGAGCAATTCCGGGACCCAGGAAGAACAGTCAATGGGTCCCCTAGAAAGGGATGGCTCAGGTTTTTGGGTGGTGCTGCACCTGCACTGGCTGGTACACAGCAAGCTGCTGCCAGCTGCACTGCTGGGCACACTCTGCCGGCATGGCCAGGGCTTCCACATGCCTGCCTGGCTACCTTCACCACCGCTGGTACCACCCCACATGGGTGGCGGGTATGGAAGGCAGGGGGAGGCTGTGCCCCCCAACAGCTTTGCATGGCCCTGCCCATGCTCCACACCCAGGCCCCTTTCTACTTCCCGGGCTGTTCTGCTGGGGGCTCTTCCCCGCATGGCTGGGGCCCCAGATTGGGGCTGGGGTGGCTAATGGAAGCTGCCCAGCGTTCCAGGGCTGGGGGGCTGTGCCACCCACTCACCCTACTGGCGTTCTTTCACCCTCCCGGCATTCCGGGGGTGTATGTGTGTGGGTGATACCCGCTCAGCTGCCTGGCGTTCCAGGACTGGCAGCACTCGAGCAGCCTAGAGGTGTGTGGGCGGGGGGGGGGGGGGGACGACTGGCTGCCGTGCCAGGAGGGGGGTGGGCCTCTCGCGGAGAGACAGGGCCATGGGCAGCAAGGATGGTCCTGGCCAGGGGCTAGCCTCCCTAAGCCCAGGGTTCAGCCGCCTCTACCATGGCTGTGGCACTATCCGGGGGTCCCTGGGCCCTTTTAAATCACCCAGGCCCCTGGGCAAATTGACCCCTTTCCCGCCCCCCCTCCCCCGAATTGCCTAAGCGATTGTGTGAACAGCACTTTGTTGGCAGGAGCATTCTCCTACCGACAACGCAAATGTTGCGCTTTTGGGGTGGAAGTTTTTTGTCGGCAGGAGAGCTGACAAACAGCAGCTACACTGCGCGACTTTTAGCAGCATGGCTGTAGCAACACAGCCATGTCGCTAAAAGTTGTGTAGTGTAGACATAGCCTTAGACATGTGAGTAGTCCTGAGGAACCTATTCAGGTGCATAGAGTTAGATACATTTACAGGATCAGAGCCCAGTCCCACTCCCTTTGGCATCAAAGGAAGCAGGATCGGGTCCTGTATAATTAGCTTATTTAATCTTCTCTGCTATATATGCGAGGAGGTACCATGCACACCAGCATATACATTGTTTATATTTAGGATACTTGATAAATATGTGTTTATCACTATTATTAATATAAAAGCTCCTTTAAAAGCAACAAATTGCTCTCTATTAGTAATGTGCATAATGACCTATTTCCATAAACATTTTTAGTAAGAGAAATTTGAATGTGAAAAACCCTGCAGACATTTTACGGAAATTAGACTGTATTGTGCAGAAGTACATCATAGTTGTATTTTGTTGTTTAATATTTTGTTTTGAGAGGTGAATTACTTTCTTCCTGATATATAGTGTGAAAGAGGCAACCCAGTGTAGAACAAGGGAAAAATGACTCTTAATATGTTTTTCTCTTGCTAATGTTTATTCACTTGATTGACGTAAGGAAGTTTTCGCAGAAAATATACAGGTTATTTATTTATTTATTGCAGAGTCATTTAAAAATACGTGTTAGTCATTTTAAAAATGTCCCAGAAATCTAATCATTAGGAAAAAAATAAGGAGATGTCTTTTATGGTCAAAATGATTAAAACAACCTCTGAATCTGTATCTATGGTATTGTTTTTCTATCTACCTGATCTGTGTATCTCCACATGATTTCCATACCGAAATACTGGTTAAGTATGCAAAAATAATACTGTACTGAAGTTTAGATGCTGGTTGAGAGATTTAGCCCCAGGAGTTAAATTTGCTTTAACTATGTGTTTTGGGTTGAAAGGCATGCAAGCATATCAATCAGTATTGTGTATAGCCCAAACAGCAGTGCCCTGTGTTTTGTATAGTATGTAGACCTTGCAGCAGAGGAGTTGTTATATAACTCACTTTACATTTGTTTGGTGTAAATAAGGTTTTTCTTCTTCACCAAATGGCTTTTAAATTCTGAAATACTAATTATCCATCCTGCATTCTGTAAAAATAATGCACATGGAGGGTCAGATGATCATCTTATGCACATAAGCAGTTTCACTGAGGTTATGCAAGTAAAGTGGGCAACATTTGATCCTGAATTAGGTTAATAGCATCCGATAAAGTGGACTGTAGCCCACGCAAGCTTATGCTCTAATAAATGTGTTAGTCTCTAAGGTGCCACAAGTCCTCCTGTTCTTTTTGCAGATACAGACTAACACGGCTGCTACTCTGAAACCTGTTAATAGCATAGCCACACAAACTAGGTAATAGAAGGAAATGCCAATACATCTAATGCTAAAAGACTGAGCAATTTTTCAATTCTGTGTGAAATAAATATTTTTTTCAAAAGGAACATTAAATCAAAGGTCTAGATATTACGAATTCTGAGTTCTATTCCAGTAATACTGACAAATTTTGTGAACTTGGGAAGGTCACTTAGGTACAATTTTTAAAGGGATTTAAGCTTCTAAGTCACTTAGGTGCATTTTGAATTTTTTCCTATCTAGCTGTGCCTCAATTTCCCCATATGTAGAAATATGGCTCATAATTAGAGCCAGGGGAAAATTTTCAGCTGAACTTCTTTTCAGTGAAAAATGCAGATTCAGTGACACCAATCTATTATGCAAGTTTGTACAATTTTCCCAAAATTCTTTGTGTTAAAAAATTACAAAAATGTTGAAACACATCTTTTTGATTTTTTGTTTCCAAGTGACATTTTGTTTCAAAAGTTCCTTCAATTTGATATTTTAAATACATCTGAAATGTTAAACTGAACATTTTGGGGAAAAATGTTTTTGCTTCAATCCAAAACGTTATTTTTTATTTTTCAAAATTGTTATTCACACAGTTCTAATGATAATGCTTGCTCCAGCTTGTAAAACTCTCTGAGATCAATAGATAAAACATGCTACATAAGCTTTCAGCTCTATTGAAGATTTAAATATTTGTAATGCTATTGAAGAGAAAAGTATATTCTTATATTTCTAATTCTGTGTTACAAAACTGATATGTAGCAGCTATTTTTATTCCTAAATATGCATTTGCTAATTTAATGTGTTTTATTCATGTATTTGTTTCATTTAAAAATTTGAACTACATAGCTGAGTTGGAGAAATCTTAATTAAAATGGAGATTAATGAGAAGGTGTGTGAAATGTATACATTGTGGACCTGATTCAGGAAAGCACTTAAGCAGGTGCTTAACTATAAGCATGTGCCATTGATTTCAGTTGCATTGAAGCATACATTTAAGCACATGTTTAAGAGCTCTGCTAAACTGGGGCTAAACTGAATGCAGAGCTGGACATTACTATTACTATGGAGGACTGAACCAAGGGCACACAGGTTTTTAAGCTGTAACAAATACAGGGTTAAAGACAACCCTCCTGACATGTGGGCTCATGCAAAGTGCTGCTGAATGTCTAATCCTCCCACAACCAAGCAAGTGAGAGTAGAGTGTCCTCAATACCTTGTAGTATCAACTCATATGTTATAGCCCTATCTTTCTCCCATTTTGGTGCGTGGTCAAGCTCCAATTGACTTTAATGGCAGCAGGATTGGCCTTTATGAAGGCAGGATTTTCTTTGCTATTTTAATTAGGCATTCATTAAACACATAGAGGCAAGTATCAGTACTCTGCCATCATTATTGCTGCATGCTATACACAGTCAACAGAAAGAAAACCTTAAAAACAGCAGTAAAATGAAATCTGAGATGTTGAATTAGTCAAGTGAATTAATGTACATGATCATTTACTTACTGGTAATTTTGCTGAAAGATAGAGCAGAATGAGCCTGAAAAGTAATTCAAGGGTTTTTTTATGTGGGGGTTGTCAAACTGTCTGGAATAGCTCACAACCATGAGTGCCTATTTTAGGGCAGCCTGTCAGAAAACAAGGGCAGACACCCCAAACTGGTGGTATGTTCTATAATTAGATTTCACCAACCCAGTAACAAATGTGAACTCTTGGATCACTATACCAGTCTTACCATGGAGTCACAGTTAGTTCCCTACTCTCCAGTCTATCTTACCACCCAGACAAACTGAACTTTGTGATAAAAGGTTACTCAAACCTAAAATCACACCACATTAGGTTTCTCCCAATCAGTCCCAACATACCACTCACTCACCCCAGATCAATTGGTACTCCAGATCTTACACCAAAGACGATGCTGGCAGCCAATTCTGTAGTAAATGAACTGCAGGTTTATTAGATAAAAAAAAAGAATGAAAGTTATTGAGGGGTTAAAGTGGGTAAAATATATTAACAGGTAAATCACAGTTTGTAACTCTAATGATACAATAAGCTGCCAGTTTCCTGAAAGTCTTTCAGGGCTACCCAGAATAACTCTGGGGATCTCTGTCTTCTCGTTCAGTTATTCTGCCCTGCTAGAATCCAAACAGTCCAGAGAGACCGGATCTTACTTTGAACCTATATTTATATCTTCTTCTAACAGAAAACAAGCTGGCAATCTCTCTACCCACCTGGGTTTTCCCTTTGATAACAGTGAGTGAGGAATGTATTTAGTCTTTTGTCCTTGGACCATATACAAAATGGCCACTTGCTTTGAAATTAGCATTTTCTGTTTAAGTCCTTAAGTCCTTCATTAGCATTTCATAAGATTTCTTTGATGGGTAATTTAGTTACAAGGTATACATAACATAAATGTTTGTTGTTACATTATAACAGAAATAGATAAGCAAGAACAATACAAGTAACGACCAATTAGTTTTCATGAAGTTTAAACACAGGACCTATTAGTTTTTGTGAAGTTTAAATCTGAATACACACATAAACATTAACAATTGTTTTGATCTACACTAATACAAGTGAATTGACCTGTGGTTCTGGGCCTGACCAGGTTTGCCAGAATCACAGCTGTACCTTATGTTGATTCTAAAAAAACAAAAAGAGTGAGAAGGCATTTAAGTTAGCATTAGAAAAAGAGAAACTGTTCAGTGCTCAGCACTTCCTCCACTTAACAGAACAAAAGTCAAGTCCTATTAATATAGTCAACTGCGCCATAGTGACTCATCAAATATTATCTGTTGTTTTATGCTTACTATTTTGTTGAAATAGAATTATGAGGTTTTGCTGACAATACTTTCGCATGGTATGCCCTTTTCCCTGAATTAACTACACCCTTCATTTTAATCCTCCTTTATCATTTAGACACAAACACTTACATTGAGGCCAGAATGAGAAGCCACTCATAGTGAGAGAGCATGATTTTCAGCAGTTCATGTTGGTACATTAAGTCTTCTTTCCTAATCTTCCCTCCCATGTGAACAGAATAGGTATTTTTAATAATAATAAAAAGAGATAATCACTTAATGCAGAATTGTCCATTGCACCCGAATAGCAAATCCAGTTTAAATGGAAATTTACACAAAGAATTATTTATAGGAATCAATCATAATTACATTTAATGCATGCTGCAGCTGTTTATAATTGTGGTTTTCCCAAGGTTATTCCCCTCCCACCCTCCACCCCCACACACATGAAATTTGTTTCTGTGGAAATGCTTAGGAAGAATTATAAATTTCTTGTAATTGTGGTAAGGCAGACTAGATCCTGATTAGTGGATGTCACCAAAAGAAAGAGCAGGCTTTCTTTATTTGGACCTACAAAAGAGTTTTGTAGAAGCTGAATTAGCAACACCTAATAGGAGAAATATTTTCCGTGTCTATTTCCAATTCTGTTGTCTATTTACTGTTGGCTAAAACAAACTGGAGCCTTATGTTAAACTTTTAACATAAGTTAAAAGGGTAATTTTAGGGAAGAATAATTTCCAGACACTGTGGGCCAAATTGAGAAGTGATACATAAAGTGGATTTTTTTAAAAAGCTCTGCTCTAGGAATTATTTGGGGGAAGTTCTGTGGCCTGTGTTGTACAGGAGGTCAGATTAAATTATCACAGTGGTCCCTTCTGGCCTTGGAATCTATGAATTTAGACTCCCTAACATTCTGCCAGAACCCCTAGAGCTATTTCCTCTAGAACTGTTTGAAAAATGAATTTTAAACAGTTGTAAGTTTTGACTTTTCATAAAAAAACAAAAACAAAAAATGTTAAGTTTTGACTTGAGGTGGTTTTCCAATTAAAGCAAATACTTTCTGCAAAATAAATTTGGTTAGCTGACAAACCAATTTCCATCAAAAAAATGTTTTGGCCAACTCTAATTTATACCCCTTATACTTACATGTAAGTAAGTCTTGCCTTCATCTGTAGCATGGGCTGTGGATCACTTGCTAGGATCATCAGAATATATCTCATGTAATCATTTTCCTGCCATTGGAGGGGCTTCGGGTGTTAATGCACCTCGGTCCCTCCTGTTCTCTGCCTGTGTCACACAATGGTTTAGTCTCCTGAGGGCTGTAATACTTTGGTCTAATTCTGGTTGTTGGCTTGTTGTGAGTGTGACTGGGTGGTGTTTAGTGGCTTGTCATATGCAGGAAGTCAGATTAGATGGTCTGGTGGTCACTTCTGACTTTAAATTCTGTGACTCAGTGAGTATGTCTACACTGCAGTATAAGCTTAAGGTAAGTGGAACTCAAGTCTGTGGACTCTGGATTAGAGAACCTGGGGCGTGAGCATCTACATTGATTGTCAACCCTAAGTTAAGAATTTTCTAACTGGGCCCAAACCTGGGGCTCCAGCATCCACGCTGCAGTACACAAACCTGAGTCCAGCCAACCATATCCCAGATTTCCTAGCACCCTCCCAAAATGTGGTTGCTCTAGCCCTTTGTTCATGGTGCAGTGTGGAAAAACTTGACTGTTCACCAAACTTGACTCTCCAGAAGACAAAGTAAGTTGGCCTGTGGCATTGTGGGATACTTCTGGTGGACTCTCAAAGCAAGAATCCAGTGGGGCTGTGTCTATGCTGCAAAGCAATAGTCTTGAACCCTGAGTCCCAGCTTGACCCAGGCAAGGACCCTCAACCCCCCTGGGGTCCTGTGACCCTGATTCAGCATGATTTTGGGTAGACAGAAAGGGGGTTAGGCTTCAGCCTGAGATTGAACCCTGGGCTTACATTGCAGTGTAGACAAACTCTGTGACTGCAGGTCAATCTAATTTACATGCTGAGGAGCCTGAAGAAGGCATAAGTCACTGTATCCCACCAGGGCCGGCTCCAGGCACCAGCGTTCCAAGCAGGTGCTTAGGGGCGGCAGTCCGTGTGCCGGCAGGGCGGTGTCTCGTCTTTCCGTGGCAGCCTCTTTCCTCAGGCTGCCACGGCGGCAATTCAGCGGCAACTTCACTCTGCAGGCTGCGCTGCGGCGGCAATTTGGCGGCAGCTTCTGTCTTCAGACGTCCTGCTTGGGGCGGCAAAAATGGTATAGCCGGCCCTGTATCCCACATTCCATTATAACTTGCACATTCTCACACATTCTTCCACCTCTTCCGCCCATAAATTAAACCATTGTAGATTTCATCACACGTGGATAGAGTGGCTGTGCTTTTAAGTAGATCTAGGGGAGTCTAGCTGAAGGTGAGATGCACCATCTCATGCATCCCTTCTGCGTTGTGCTCTGTTACTCCAATTTTCAAACTGCGGTGCCTACATTAAAGCATCCTGATAGGCACTCTCCAGAGAGGGAAAGTCTAAAGCTCCAGACCTGAACTTTCCTGAGCTTTGAGGATGGTTGTAATTTAAACAACTTTGGAATTTTTTCAGTATGAGTCTATTTCTTCTAAATATGTATCTGAGCACTCACTTCAATTTCTCTGGTCATGCAATTACAGACATGAAGGTCGCTATCTTAAAACAAAAAAACTTCAAATCCAGACTCCAGCGAGAAACTGCTGAATTGGAATTCATTTGCAAATTGGATACTATTAATTTAGGCTTAAATAGAGACTGGGAGTGGCTAAGTCATTATGCAAGGTAGCCTATTTCCCCTTGTTTTTTCCTCCCTCCCTCCCCCCTCCCGACGTTCTGGTTAAACTTGGATTTATGCTGGAAATGGCCCACCTTGATTATCATACACATTGTAAGGAGAGTGGTCAGTTTGGATGAGCTATTACCAGCAGGAGAGTGAGTTTGTGTGTGTATGGGGGTGGAGGGTGAGAAAACCTGGATTTGTGCTGGAAATGGCCCACCTTGATTATCATGCACATTGTAGGGAGAGTGGTCACTTTGGATAAGCTATTACCAGCAGAAGAGTGAGTTTGTGTGTGGAGGGGCGGAGGGTGAGAAAACCTGGATTTGTGCTGGAAATGGCCCAGCTTGGTTGTCATACACATTGTAAGGAGAGTGATCACTTTAGATAAGCTATTACCAGCAGGAGAGTGGGGTGGGAGGAGGTATTGTTTCATGGTCTCTGTGTATATAATGTCTTCTGCAGTTTCCACAGTATGCATCCGATGAAGTGAGCTGTAGCTCACGAAAGCTTATGCTCAAATAAATTGGTTAGTCTCTAAGGTGCCACAAGTACTCCTTTTCTTTTTGTCTTTCATCAGTGTCATGAATATCATCACATCATACTGCGAAAAAAAACAGTAGCAGGATTTGTCTCAATGGTGCACAATGGAATTTTTTGAAGGTAAAGATAGTACACCACTTGGGGTGGCTTTAGTAACTCATTTCCATTTTGTTCAGAGGCACTCTACACTGTGCATCAGTCAGGAGGAGAGCATTGACACCCTCCTTCTTCTTATACATATTCCCTGGCACACAATGTTAAACTTTGATGTAGGTTATGAGTTATTCATTGTTAGAGGTTAATCTGGGGTGAAATCCTGATTAACCAATCCTCACCCAGTAGCTTGGTGCAGGGTCCCTGAAGCCCAAATGGCACACAAGCCCCACCCTACACTCTGACTGGGAGAGCTCCAAGGCTTCTCTTTGGTCCACAGCCCCTATTCAAGCCAGAGGCAGAAACAGGAAGTTGTCTGTTCAACTGGGCTTCAGCCTGCCATGAACTGCTGGTCTGGTCTGGTTTTTACCTGTTTCTGCCTTCTGATCCTGACCTCCTGCTATCTTGACTCTTGGTTGCTGACTTTTGATCTTTGGTTTGTTTCTTTATTGTGATCTCCTGGTTTTCTAACCTGGCCTGATTCCTGGTAATTCACTTCCAGACCCTTGGCCTGCACCTGATGCTAACCCATAGGCAAAGCTGCCCTGGCAGTGGACCAAGATTTCACTCGTGGACTTTTGGAACATATTTCAAATAGATAAAGAGAGATTCAAAAGATTCTGGGTAGATGTTTTTAAAACTACTAAGGCCTAGATTTATAAAGGTACTTAGGCATTGCTGTGCTCAGTGTTGCAATGCCTAACTGATTTAGGAGCCTGACCCTCATTTTCAAAAGGGATTTAGGACTTTAGGAGTTTAAATCCCACCAACTGTCAGGTGGTTTTTGGCTCCTAAGTATCTAAAAAACCCATTGACAGGAATATAACTCCTACCAAGTGCCTAAATCCCTTTTGAAAATGAGGGTCAGGCTCCTAAATCAGTTAGGTATTGCAACAAAAGGCCTACGTACCTTTATAAATATAGGTCTAAGTGACTTAAGAGCACAAATTCCATTGAAAATCAATGGAACTTGTGTTCCTAAATAACTCTTGAGGTTTTGAAAATCCCGTCCTCTATTTCTACAGTCTTTCAAAACTTTTGGCATAGAAACAGGGTCAGACAGTTTCCAGCTCAATCCATTTTCTTTCTATTTGTGCTTTTATTTCCTCCTGTGTCACGAGAAGCACAGAGTTTAACTATACAGCTCTGAGATACAAAATAAATAAATAACCACAGGGAGCAATAATAATGGCAATAAGCCTATAACTGTGATACTCTAGTATTTAACATTCTGGGTCAAACTCTGCCCTGACTTACACTCCATGCAATCCCGCTGAGGGCAGTAGGATTTAATGGGGTATAAATCAGGCAGAATGAGGCTATTTTAGTGCAGGTGAAACTGCTGATGTAACTGCCCCATCTTAAGAAGACTTTTGCAAAAAGACGTAGAGACAAAGCAAGATATTTAAAAATTAGCTTGGAATGTTTTAAAAATATATATTTTTCCCCTTGTGATGTGGGTATGGACTTGCTGTTTGAAAGGGTGGGGTTAAATGAACGGGTTCACTCTATCAGTAGCTGTCTAAAATGTCTTAAAAACAAGTGCTTGGGCTGTTTCCATTGACTAGCACGCTACCTGAATTAAAAAATGGTCTGTCTAGTATATCTCTAGATACCAGCTATTAGGAACATTTCTCCTCAGCATCCATGACTGACCAATTTTATAGCAACATAAGCAATTTAGCATTGACTATAACTATAGGCAATATGCCTTGAAAAGCTAGGGATAAAATATGTGTAAAGTGCAGTTTATGGGCCTGATTTTGCTGAGTGCCGCCTCCCCTGTGACAAGCAGCCTGCAATGCAATTGATTCTGAGGAAGGGCTCAGCACTAGACTGGTAGAAAAAAGTGCCAGTTCTTTTTTGTGGGAAATGTTTTATCTAAAAAAAGGGTTCTTCTAAATTTCGTACGCAACTTTTATTTTAATAAAATGCCAAAAGAGAAAACCTGAAACTTTCTGTGTTTTAAAAATATCTTTGGCAAAATAAGTAACTAAAAACAAAATGGTGGTTTTCAGTTAAAAAAAAGTCAACTGAACTGAATATTTTACATGAAAATTTTTCAGTTTGATTGAAAGGCCATTTTTTGTCCACAAAAAAAAGAGAGAGAGAGAAATTTAAACCATATCTACTTGACTCCTATTAGGATTTATGTAATGGATCCATTTCCAGCCAACTGATAGAGTTATTAGATGAATCCCCAGTTCCCCTTTCCCCCATTACATGCACCCACAAGCTGAGATTAAAAACCTATTGTTCCCCCCCAAAATAAGCTGCCCCTTAAATTGAGTGCCAGTAGAAGTAGTAGATCCCTTATCTTCTCCAAGAGCCAACACTATAGGGCAACCTCACATAAAGACCTGCATAGCTAATACATTGCATCCCTTCTTTTGTGGGCTTCCACATTTTCCCTCTCAATCGAAAGTCAGTCTTTTTTTTCCCCCTTAGCTCACCACTCCTGAAAATTCTACTGGAGATGGATCTGCAACTTGTGCTATGTCCCTTCAGCCTTGTACATCTTCACCAGTATTGAAGTTTCTGCCACTGGAATTTATAGTAGTTGACAATTTTGTTGATGATCCATGAGGCAGAAAAAAATCCCTCTGCTCATTCTTCCACAGTTGCACCAAGGATACCAGAAGAAGATAAATTATCATAGGGCCTGCTTCTCCATTGCACTTTGTGGAGTAGTTTACACCTCTGCAAAGAAGGTTTAAAATCTTACCCAGTGAAAATGATAGCATTTTGGTACCCGCTTTGCATTAATTAATTGACTTCACACCATGCAGGGCTGTGGAGATTCAGGCCCTTATTGTCAACAAAGTTATACAAATAGCTATGTCACAGACACATGGCGATATGTTGAGTAAGAAGGGGCCTATTTTATAAGGACACTTTTTGACCAATAGAACACTGAATTAACTATTCAAAGAGAATGTTACATTTTGTTCAGAATGTCAAAAATATTGATTTTCAATATTGCAATGTACTCAGAATTCTACAGGAAGCATCTCCTAAGTGTGTGGGGGAGGGGGCTTGGAAAAATGACTCCTTTTAGTGCAACACTATATTTTGGGAATTAAAAAGAAGAGAGCTGAAGCCAGCTGTCCTGTCTTATTGAAAAATGATGCACAATGTTAGAAGAGTCAGATTCCAATAGCTGCTATAGTGAGGCCTCCTACCTGAACAATTGTAGTCCAATATTAAAATGATTGCCTCATAGGAACATGGCCAAAAATTCATGGACAGGATGCGACCCTAGGTAGAAACTTTTGCTCTCCTGTTTGTAAAAACATTAGGACAATGGACCAGACTGACCAGGAAGGTTGTGGAAGCTCCTTCACTGGAGGTTTTCAAAAGGAGGATGGATAGCCATCTGTCTTGGATGGTTTAACCACAACAAATCCGGCATCTTGGCAAGGGGTTAGACAAGATGACCCTTGTGGTCCCTTCTAAGCCTATGATTCTGTGATTCCTTGGGACCTGCAGATTTCAGCCTGCAAGTCCTCCGTGCCCAGAGCTGCAGAGGGGGATTCTTGGGAAACACCTGGAATCTGCGGTGTAGCCTGCATGTAGTTTAGACTTCAACTCCTCTGAGTTACCCAGAACATTTCTAATGCATATGACCCCTGTCACCGGAAAGAATAATACGTGTTGTGTCCTTTGTGTCGGCAGTAGGTGGTCTGACTAAGTTCTGTAGCAGTGTGAGTGTGCATCTGTGTCTGGTGCTAAATAGGGGCCTGAATTTGGCCATGTATTTAGCACTTTATGAACATTTCAGTTTAACTGGGAAAAGGGCAGTTTGCACCTCCCTGTACCAAAAGAGCTGCACTGCAGGGGGCATTCATTTCTGGCAGAGGTCAGGCTGTCTTTGTATTACTCTCCTCCATAGAGATTCTGCCAGGGGTAAGCCTTGCTTGTAGAAGCTGCCTTTTATACAGTATAAATGCATCCATACTAGGGTGTTTGTACCACTTTAACTATTTTGGTTTCTAAACCCATATATTTATAGTGCTACAAAAACTGTGGAGACAAGTCCTAAAGATACGCTTCCCTTCCCAAGCCAACCCAACCCACCTTGGGGGCTGTACTGTTTTGCTTCAGGGTCCTAACAGAGTGGGAATTATGGTGCCTTCCAACACTGTAACTCCCCTCTGGGTGGATCTTCCACTACTGGGGGTCCACAGCCATGGTTAAGCCTGGTGCTAAATCAGTTCCAGTCAGTTTGTTCTCAAACAAAAGACATTGGCAATGATTAAGAAGTTGTGGCTGTCAGTAAAGATTTTCAAATCTTTGACATGTCCCTTCAAAGAACTTGCTCTGGCTGGGACCTGTTCTCACTGAAGAGCCTGACTCTCTCAACATGTCCTCCTGAAGGAATGTCTAATCCTGGGAGCCTCTACAAAGGATCTCAGCTCATTGGGATGCCCTTCTTATCCAAGATGTTGCCCTTTGAGCGAATATAACTCTCCCCCACTCAACTATGTGCTTCTTAAAGGTGAGCATTCACTCAAAGGCCAGCATCCTCAAAGAATTTTAACATCCATTCTCAAGGAAACTTAACCCAATCTGAAAAAAAATCTGCCTTGTGGGGGACATTATAAATGTTATCAAAGAGACAGCACCTTTTGTTTGAGAGTGTCAAGGCATGGTAAATTATTTATTAATTCCCCCCCCCCCCCCCCACACACACACACATAATCCATGGAGAGGTGGTTAAAATTGAGGCACACCGAGGTTATGGGTAAAATTTTTAAAAGTGTCTAAGTGATGTAGGAGCCTAAGTCTTATTCTCGACGGAGCCAGATTTTCAAATTATTTAGGTGCCCAAAAATACAGAGGGAGTTACGTACCTAGGTGCTTTTGAAAATCCAACGAGAAGCTTATTTACATCTTTAGGCACCTAAATATCTTTTAAAATCTGTCCCTTAGTGCATCCTAGGTCAGCTAGACATTTTTTAAAATGTTGCCTTAAATGACTTGTGTTCTGGTATATCTACACAGCAAAAACATAGGCTGTACAGGACTAGCATAGACCCTGGATACATACTCGGCTTTCAAGCCCACACTGGTTTTACTGTTACTGTAATCCATGCGAGCTGGATTCAAGCTAGTTTGGGTAGGCTAGCGCTCGCCCATCCACAACACTTGCTGCGTAGGCATACTCTTGTCACAGGAAGAAAAGGAGTACTTGTGGCACCTTAGAGACTAACCAATTTATTTGAGCATGAGCTTTCGTGAGCTACAGCTCACTTCATCAGATGTTTACCGTGGAAACTGCAGCAGACTTTATATACACACAGAGAATATGAAACAATACCTCCTCCCACCCCACTGTCCTGCTGGTAACAGCTTATCTAAAGTGATCAACAGGTGGGCCATTTCCAGCACAAATTTGTGCTGGAAATGTCCCACCTGTTGATCACTTTAGATAAGCTGTTACCAGCAGGACAGTGGGGTGGGAGGAGGTATTGTTTCATATTCTCTGTGTGTATATAAAGTCTGCTGCAGTTTCCACGGTAAACATCTGATGAAGTGAGCTGTAGCTCACGAAAGCTCATGCTCAAATAAATTGGTTAGTCTCTAAGGTGCCACAAGTACTCCTTTTCTTTTTGCGAATACAGACTAACACGGCTGTTCCTCTGAATCTTGTCACAGGGTGTGTCAGTAGTTAGAACAAGAATAGAAGTTAGCCATTATGATTCTCAAATCCTTTTCATAACCACTTTTTATAACTATTTGCTTTGGTTAAAGGAATATTTGAGGTAATAGCCTGTAAGACTTACTCTTTTGTGCCTTTGAGGTCTAGGATGGACAAATCTTGCTCTCCTTACTCATGTATTTCATGTGAGTACATCACATAGGATTTGGTTTTGAATTTATTTGCAAATGTTCAGCTATGGGAAACAATTTCACACGCACATTTTTCTGGCAAGTAGAAATGCCCAGTGGAAATTCTTACAAATATGGCATTCTTAGCTCATCAGTAAAGGGTTCTAATTCGCATTTTAATGAGATTATTGCCTTAATAGAAGATATAAAAGATAAACTCTTTGTTTGGTGATGGACTTATTTTTCCTAAGCAGTGAAAGCTGTTCCAAAAAGTGTCCCAGTCTCGGCATATCCAAAACCAAGGATTAGCTACAGGTATTTAGAGTTTAGAAACTGCTGAAGGGACGAAAGACCAAGGTGTTGGCTCCAGGTTAGCTCTTATGATCAACTATTCTTTTTATCTTCCCATAAGTCCACCTCTGTCTTTTGTTGGAGGAGGGGGGGGGAGTAGAAAGCGGGACCAAAAAAGGAGTTTGAATGTTTTATTTCAAATAGCAGGTAGAATTCCTTAGAAGATGAGCCTGTAGCAATCAGGAAATTCAGATTAAGTGAAGCAGACTTGGGGCGGGGGGAGGATAAAGGGGGAATGGATTTATTCATGTAAAATAGAGCATTAACAGTAAACTGAGAAGGTGGTCTGTTCTGTGTTTAGACCTATACAAATTCTGCCCCCTTTTCAACACATTTTTCCCTTTGTTTATCTCCTGAGAGATGCCCACATGTGTACAATACAAAGAAGCGAGTCATAAAAGCACAGGCCTGTCAGCCTCCCTGAGGACCAATTAATGGTGTTCCAAATCTTGTGGGCAGGCAGATAAAAAGGATACAGAGAGAGAAGGGGAGGTAGATGAATACTCAACTAGAGCTAGGCAGGTTTTTTTAGATGTTGGTAGGAACTTCTTTAGGTATTCTTATCTAACTTATTGGGATTTGGCTTTCTCTCACTTGCTTCTATGGTCCCCTGGTCATAACAGAAACATAAGGAAAAGTAACACATCAAAATATCAATTAGGCTTTCATCCAAACCAATAACAGCATGATTCCAGTTTGGAGAGAGGAGAGAAAAAAGGCCATTTAGAATTTTCCTGTCCCTCCTTTCATATATTGGCAGTTTTATTGATAGGTTCTTGAGTTTATATTACTATTTGTATCTCCAAGCTGGATATTTCTCTGAATGCAACGGGCTTTGTAGTGCAACCTTTTACTCCAATCTCACCCCCCTATGAGTCCAAAGGCCTTTGAACAGCAACCGAGTGGTACTTTGAAATCAGGAGTTGAAAGTGTTTGACATGGAAAGGGGAGCATGAAAGTCTTGCTCTTTGAACCTTTTCTTTGCAAAATCCCACAGAAAGTACAGGCAGGACAATAATGGACAGACTGGGGGCTCTCTGGGTGAAGAGGGGATATGTGGTAATGAGGTTTTAAGTGTTTCAGCAGCCGTTCTATCCTTGCTGTTGCCAGTGAATTAAATCTGCCTCAAGATAGCACTGAAAATTTTAGATAGCTATAGATACTCCCCAATTTAATTAACTGCTTGCTAAACTTCTATAGAGGAAATTGTACTGATGGAAATGAGAGAGAATGGTCAAAATTATCCTTAGGTTGCGACTTACCTGAAGTAGATCACTTGTATTTATTTGTTTTGTTTTCTAATTAAATGAAGCCAGATGTTCAGGTAAATACAGGTTATTGCATCAAAGATTGGATTCAGACTTTTCCAGGCTCACTTGCAAGCTCACTGTCTCTAAACTGTTAGGGTCGGAAGGGTGAATTAGTAAACCTGTCAGCCGCTAAGATTTGCTTCAGTTGTTTTACCTGAATGTGAGACCACTTAGAGGAGAGAGAGAGATTTTGATTCCCAGAAATAAAATGTCTAATTTAAGTGCTTATTTATATTTAAGAAAAGAGGATTTACCAGACTAGATTACCAATCCTTGAGATCCAGGATCTTGCCTTTAAGTCTTCAGAGAAAGGCAAGAAAAAAACAAACAAAAACCTGCCACAATCTTGTACCTGGGAAGAAAATTTCCTTCCCAAACTATATAGCAATCATTTTACACTCTCAAGCATGACATTTCATCACCATTATCTTAGCTTGGATGACTGTACAGATGTCGTTTGGTCATGAAATGTATCCAGCCCTTTTTAAAATCCAGCCACGAGTATCTGATTTGATGTCCTCCTGCAGCAGTTAGTTTCACAGGTTGGCTATATTTTGTGAGAGAGATTTCCTTTTATTAGTTATCATTTTAGCCTGGCAAAGACCTGTGATAAGAGAACTAAAAACACTGGTGGGATCAAAGTCATTAAAAGTGAAAGTGGAAATACGTTAACCAATGAAAACGCCAGATTGCTTTGAAAGGCTTATGAATCAAGAGAATCCAAGTGAATCATGCCATCTGATAAAATCAAATCAGGGTTTGCAGGCACCAGTGCTAAAAGTTGGAGAAGCACTGAACAACATGATAAATAAGAAACCTCTTAGTCCTGATACCAGCAGACGTATGGATGTGCCTGGGGCAAGTAGGCGTGAAAATATGTACATGTTAACACAACTATTTAATTTCATCATAAGGTCTGAGAAGATGCCTGGAGAAAGAACACATTAGTACCAACATTTAAGAGAAAATGAGACATACAAGACTGTAGTAACTATTGCAGTATTAAACTCATGAGACACATTATGAAGATCTGGGAGAAAATTATTGATAAGAGACTACAAAGAGAAGTTAAGGTCAGTGACAATCAGTCTGGATTCTTGCCAGGCAAATCAACAATGGATGCGATCTTCACATTAAAATTGCTTGTGGAAAAAATATAGAAAAAAGAGGAAAACCCTATGCATAGTATTCATTGATGTTGAGAAAGCTTATGACCATGTTCTGAGAAAAAGTCATTTGACAGAGTATGAGAATGAAACAGATATCTGAACGCTATATCAGACTCATCCAGGATGTGTATAAGAGTGCTGTTACCACCGTTAGAAGACTTTGTGGAGAAAATTAACAGTTTCTAGTAAGAGTCGAAGTACTAGGGGGCTTAGCACTATGCCCCTTTTCATTCACATTGGTCCTGGATGCACTCACAGAAAACATTCAGCGAGTGAGACCCGGTACATGCTTTTTGCAGATGACGTAGTGCTCGTGTGGAAGAGGGAAAAGGAAGAAGATTTAGCGGGATAGAGGTACATACTTGAAAGAAATGGCATGAAAATCAGTAGAAATAGATCAGAGTATATCATATGTAGATTCGACTATGTCTTGAAGAAAGACGACAAGTCTCTGAATCTGAGGGGCCAGCCACTACCAAAGATGCAGAAGTTCAGGTACCTAGGTTCAATAATACAGGATAATGGTGAACCCAACAATGAACTTATAAGCAGACCAGGAAAGTCATGGATTAAATGGAAAGAAGTGAGTGGAGTGATCTGCAACAGGAGAATGCCTATTAGTAAAAGTAAAATCTACAAGACGGTAATCAGGCTTGCACTTTCTTATGACTCTGAATGCTGGGCACTGAAGAAGAGATAGGAGCAGATCATGACAGTGGAAATTAAACTGTTAAGATGGATGCTTGGAGTTACAAAGATGAACCATGTTCAGAATACATGAATTAAGGGAAGTATGACAGTGGTACCAATTGTAGAATAGCTGAAGGAATCCAGGCTTAGATGGTTTGGGCCCATGAAAGGAAGAATGGAAGAATATACAGGAAACAGAGTGTTACATTTATAAGTGGAGGGTAAGACAAGACCCAAAACTAGATGGATGGATGTTATACAAAAGGAAATGATTAGTTGCAGAGTTTCCGAGGAACTGATATGTTGGTGGCACTGGAATGGAGAAGAAGGCTTCAAAGAACCCACCTCTCATAGATTGGACTAAGGCTAGAAGAAGAAGAAAAATTTATCAATTTAGCCACTGTAAGAGAGAGAGTTGAATGAAAACTCATCATCCACAAATTCCTGAACCCACTCTTGCTCTTATCTGTTCTCTAATCTATGTACATTCTTATGACATATGCTGCACCCCACACTCTGGGATGTTATAAATGTGAACCTGGAATGAGATCCAGATTTGGAAAATGCTCCCTACCTCTAAAACAGGTTAAATCAAAATCTTGCATCCAAGCACTCAGTGTCTGAAATCTGGATCCAGATCTGAATATTGCATCTGGAGCCCATTGAGAGTCTGATTTAGCTCTTCATTATTTTAAATACGTTAATCTAGTCTAGTGCAATAATAATAATCATCATACTTTTCATTGGGGGTACTTGTTTCAACCAGCACTATGTTAAAGTGCACTAGAGAACCGTTAGTGTGCACCAACAGGGGCTCCACAGACCAATTAATGTGCAACACATTAGTGCACTTTCGAAATCACTCTCCCTCCCCCCATAGAGCCCATTACTCCACCATGTAGACAAGCCCTAAGACCCTGAACCTCCAATGAGCTTTGCACAGGCAGACTCCTATATCCACATAGACCCTCACTGACTTCATGGGAACACCACACGAGTGCACGGTCCACATGTGTGTAGCTTCTTGCAGGACTGGAGCCTAAGAGCCTGAGAGGCAGGTAAAAAAAATATTATCTCCATTTGGAGCTGTCCTTTGAGAGCCCATGTACATGAGCAAGCCTAAGATAAGGATTAGAAAGGTAAAAGAGAATCTTGGCTTCCATTTAAAAAAAATGGTTCTAGCCCATTTCTTTGCAAAGTTAGCCTTAAAATGTTAAGTAGTACAAACCTATGAAAACCAACCTCTAGAATTGAAAGGTTGATGCTGATTACAGATAAAAGCTGCCCATGGGTGGCTTTTGGGGACAGATCTCTCTATTAATTTAAAAGGACCCTATATCAGTTGTTGGCTGTGAAAAAGCAGTGCTGTTCCGGTTGTACTTAGAGCACTAGAGGTTCCACGTTCTCCCTACGAGCCAACTGCATGCTGAGCAGCCAGTATGGTTTCTGGTCACAAGGAGGTGCACAGTTCAAAAGCAGGAGAAGCAGTGGTGCTCTTGTCTAATGGACTAGGACAAGAGACTGTTATGTTGTAATCCTAGTGCTGATAATAACTTCCTCTGTGGCCTTAGTCAAATCACTTAACATTTCGGCCTTAGATTCTCTAGCTGTTAACTGGGGCTAATAATGCTTACTTACCTCATAGGCATGAGTATATTCATAAAGTAATTAGTGTTTGTAAAATTATCTATATATAACTTTCTCTCTCTCTAATATTAATATCTATCTATCTGTCTATATGACACACACACATACAAACCGACCATCCCACCTAAACACACAGCAGTTCTCTAGTGCCCAAACAAAGCTTATTTGATTAGATGACTATTCAGGAACTTTTTATTCCAAGGTTTTATAAGCCTGAAATATAATTTATATTCAGAATGTAGTGCTTTCTTTTTGTAAGGAGAACCAAAGTAACTACATATTACTGCATTTAAAGTGACAGAATTAAGCCTAATAACCCTAATTCCTCACACAATCACTTTTGACTTTGGAATGCTTCATTTTTCAGTGGTTTTCTCAAATGAGTTCATTCCTTGACATGTTTAAAATCTGAACACTTGAAAATGAAATGACCAGAAATATATCTGTGATAGTATTCTTTAAATCATGTATATTTGGCATTTAAATAATGAAGGACACATAATAACTTTCAATGAATTGCAATAATAGCAACAGTGTTTCATGCAGTATTTACCATCAAGATGAAGACTGAGTAAAAAAGAACTAAGAAAATGTAATAAGACGTGAATTCTGCTTGTTGAACATATTCACATGAAGACTAGAGTATGAAGGAACATAGCTGTTTCTAATTACCTCATTGGATGTATGGAGATACACTTCTGTCTCTGATTGGTATCGTTTCCATCAAAAGATCTCAAAGCTCTTTACAAAAATTAATGAAATAATCAGAACATTGTTATTATCCCCATATTGCAGATGAACAAACTGAGACACACATAAGTTAATGTTGGGGGTGGTCAAAAATATTTTTTTCCATGGAAAAATTATATTTTTCGTGGAACTTTGAAAACTAGAAAAATTCACTGAAAATTTTCAATTTGGAAATGGTGCGGCAGTGCCTCTTGGGATTTGTAGTTTGGGTACTTCAAGCTCCCATTCTCCTTTATAGGCCAGACTCCCTGTAGGATTACATTTTCCATGATACACTATGATCTCACCTCCTGTATGGAGAAGATGCAGAGCATCATGACAGTCCCTAGCTATGGTGCATCATGGCAGATGTAATCTGGCTGGGGAGCTCGGCTCAGAGAGGACAATGGGGACATATGGCAACTGAACTGCAAGTCCCATAGAGCATCACAGTGGCATTTCCAAATAAAAATATTTTGGGTTTGGTTTAAATATTTCCATTTCTGGGCATTCTGTTTTTCAACAAAAAATTGAACTTTTCCACAGAAAACAGACATATTTTCCATGAAAATGTGTTTAGTCAAATTTAGCGATTAAAAAATAGTTTTGACAGAAAATTTTCAACCAGTCCTTGCTAGTGCACAAATTTTCAAACCAGACTTTGGATGCATCATTTTCAGAGTGTCCAATTTAAGATATCTAAGATGTCTCAAAATGGACACCTAAAATTAGACTCAGTTTTTCACAGGCATTCTCAAATACCCAGATTTTTAAAGATATTTAGGAGTTGCTGCACTTAGCATCACAATACTTAGATGATCGAGGAGCCTAAATCTCATTTTCAAAAGTGCTTTAGGAGTCTAAATCCCATTGATTGCATATAGCTGTGACAGCCCCATATCCTCCATGGACTGACCAGTGGGTTCTACGTTTTCAGGGAATGAGGCAGGCCTGGCTCATCTTCAAATGCAAGGAGAGAGGTACTATAGGATCTGAGCTCTGCAATACTCAGACTGTGCAAGGACCCCCAAATTCTGCCCTCATCCATGCCCTTGGTTCTGCTGCTAGGGAACACCCTGCATCTGCTTGTATTGTGTACCTGAAAAGTGACTTGATAACGTAGTACAGTTATAAGTTGTGTGACAGGAATTGGTTGGTGATGAAGAACTTGCATGGGAGTGTCCTCCATAGGAAATTCTTTTTAAAATGTGCAACACTTGGCACAACATCCTAAAAGTTTGCACTTCATTTGATGATCTCCAGGGATCAATGTCATCTCCCTCACAGCTGCTTTAGTAGTTTCCAAGGGGAGGTGTACACTCCATCAGAGGCAGAGTAATCACCAAATCTCTCTTCATTTGAGTTGCAGACTTGTAACAAGGGGCTCCCAAGAGCCCCCTGCAGCACATCTTTGGACTAGTTTTAAATGTCCCAAGCAATGGGACTTCCACCCATTGGATGCTGTACATTCCACGTCCCTTTGGGGACTTGTTCTGCAGTCCTACAGATCTCACTGTCAGGAAGATTTTTCTTGGTATTAATTTAGCTTAAATTTTCTCTTGCTTGTCTATATCTAATTACTGCTAGTTAAACCCCCGTCTCCCACCCTATATCATTCCTCTCCATCCTTGACACAAGACTAAGGATACATATGGATTTTAGCATATATCCTCCTTTAATTACCTCCTAGTTGAACCATACATATTTAGCTCTTTTTATCTTTCCTCATATGTAAATTTCTCTAGTCCCCTGGCCATTTTTATTTCTCTTCTCTGAACTCCATCCAGTTTGTCAATAACTTTCTGCTAATTATATGCCCAGAACTAAATGCAAGTTTCCATGTGCTGTTGCACCAAAGCCGGATAGATTTTCAAAATAGGTCAGCCTACCACCATCACCAATCAGAGGCAGATTTTCAAAAGTTTTTTGGATGTTGAGATCTTTTGAAAATCTGGTCCTAAGTATCATAAAAAGAGATGCTGGATAAGGAGCAATTTTGAAAATATTTGTTTCAGTGTCTCAAGGGGCCAGGGGCTCCTTTGGAAATCTGGCTCCAGTTGTGGGGTCTGAGCACTTGGAAACTGTCCTAGATCTCTTTGGGAAACCTGTACCTGTGATGGGGTGAATAAACCCTATTCAGCAACAGCCACTAGGGAATTAATGGACAGAGTCGCTACCTCCCCAGCTGTGGTTAATTGGTTGACCAGCAACAGCTAGGTTAAGAGGTTGCAGCCCAGGCAGAAAGGGGTGGCTGCTAGAGAGGCTGAGGTCTATGCTGAGTTAGCAGCACTATCAGGAAGCTGCCAAGGAGCAGGACCTGAAGTTCCCTGAGAACTGAGGTGAGATTGCAGGGAGCTGAAACCACAGCCTAAGTGGGCTGGAGTCCAGTCTTCCTAGGGTTCTGCTACCATGCTGGGGAGGATTTGAGGAGAAGGAGAGTTGTGCTGAAAGGCATGTCTATGCTGCACAAACTCAATCCATGGCAGCAAATCTCAGAGCCTGGGTCAGCTGATGCTCATGCTATGGGGCTAAAAATAGCAGTGTAGACATTCCTGTTTGGGCTCTAAGACCCCCTCACCCTTGCTGGGATTCAGAGACCGGGCTCCAGCCAAAGCAGGAATGTCTACATTGCTATTTTTAGGCCCATGTTGGGGGCCCTGCAACCCCAACAGGTGACCCAGGTTCTGAGACTCACTATTGTGGGTCTTTTTTGGCTTGGTTTGTTGTTTGCAATGCAGACATACCCTTAGGAAACAAGCTGTTAAAGAGCCAGTGTGTTTTCAAGAGACCTGAGTACAGGTAAGAGAGCTAAGTTCTCTCTGTCTGATAAAGGAAAAATAACTTGTCCCTTTTCCACATTTTCTATTTCCAACTCAAGTAATTTCAAATCTGTAGGATCCATTAAACTGACTTCCTGTGTGTTACTTTGAATATAAACCCTCTAGCCTTCACAGAAGAGAGGTAAACTCATTTTTTGTGGGGATGCTGTTCACCATTAAAGCAATACCAAAAGTACCCAGAAGGCCAAGCAAAAGAGAAATTTTATTTCTGACTCATGCACCACCTTACTGTGTATAGATGGTGAGTAATGTTATATTAACATGTTTTTGTGATTAAAATGACATTTTTGTCAAAATCACAACATTTCAAAAACTATTGATTTTTAACAAATATTAATGTAGGAATAAAAATTCTAAATGGGGGAATTTGGAAAACTTGTTTTGGGGAGTTCTGAAATTTTGTTCTGAATATTTTTTTTACATTATTATGTCATATTACAAGATGATAAGTTGAAATACTTCTATTTCAAAAATCAATAAGGGCAGCTGTTACTTAGTACTCATTGAGACACTTTATCTTTTTTGGTTCAGTGTTTCTGCTTTTTGCATTGTAATGAAACAGATTGACACTGTCATGTTATGAAATAATTTAAAAACTAATACAAAAATTAAAGAAAAAGCCATAAAATAAATTTTTTGAAACAATTGGTTTTAGAAATTTCCCATTAACAGGAAATTTCAAAAATATTTGTTTTCACTCTGATATGGACCAAAACCAAATTCTGAAGTCAAAATTTCCTGTGAACCAGAAATTCCAGGTGTTGGCCAACTCTAATACCCTGTTCTTCTGCAGTACAGACAGTGTAACTATTTTTATTTTCACAGGACCCGATCATGCAATTGTTCCATACAAAAAATGCACAGGAAAAGTGTGGCATTTCCCTTTCTAATAGCTAACCTGTACAGGGGAAAAGTGACTGATTCACATTTTACATTAAGGCCCCTTTTACACTGTGAATGCAAATTACATTTCCACCCACCTTAAGGTCCTTCTATTGCTATCACCTGTAGCTGGAGTTGGAGAAACCTGTGCTTTGGTGCTGAAGGCCCTGGGTTCAGCCCTTGTTGGTAACTTATGTGGGGTTTGTTCTGCAAAGCATTCCTATTGAACTCAGTTGCAGGATCAGGTTTGTCATAGAGTTAAATCTTGCACCTAGACTGTGTTGTGTGTAGCAGAACAGATGTTGGTAGAACAGAGCAAATAATTTAGAAATTATTTTTTTTTATTCAACTTTTTCTGTTTATGAATGATCTATAGAACTGGTTTGTTTTTTTAATTGAGAAACCGCTTCTTTTTTTCTAAGTGATTTTTACACCTGTCAGGGTTCCCACCCCACTCTGAACTCCAGGGTGCAGATGTGGGGACCCGCATGAAAGACCCCCTAAGCTTATTTCTACCAGCTTAAGTTAAAACTTCCCCAAGGCACAAATTCTTAGCTCTTGGAGGGTACGCTGCCACCACCAAGTGATTTAACAAAGAATTAGGGAAAAGACCATTTGGAGTTCCTATTCCCCCAAAATATCCCCCCAAGCCCATATACCCCCTTTCCTGGGGAGGCTTGAGAATAATATCCTAACCAATTGGTTACAAAGTGATCACAGACCCAAACCCCTAGGTCTTAGGACAATAGAGAAATCAGTCAGGTTCTTTAAAAGAAGGATTTTATTTAAAAAAACAGGTAAAAATCACCTCTGTAAAATCAGGATGAAAAATAACTTTACAAAGTAACAAAAGATTCAAAAACACAACAGAACTTCCTTTAGGCATAGTTTCAAAGTTACAAAAAACAGGAATAAACCTCCCTCCAGCAAAGGAAAAATTCACAGGCAGAACAAAAGATAATCTAATACGCCTTGCCTGGCTTTTACTTACAATTTTTGTAATATGAGAGACTTTTAGGATGCTTTACAGGAGAAGGAGTTTTCTGACCTGATGCTTCTCTGCTTCCCAAGAGAACACACAAAACAAAGCCTTCTCCCATCCCCCCAGAGTTGAAAGTATCATCTTTCCCTATTGGTCCTTTTGGTCAGGTACCAACCAGGTTATTTGAGCTTCTTAACCCATTACAGGTAAGGAGGAATTCTAGGCTACCCTTAGCTGTATGGTTATGACCACACCAAAAAATAAAAAAGTTCTTTCAAAATCTATCTTTTGTATCTTAGAAATGTAGAGATGGAAGAGACCTCAAGAGGTCATCCTGTCCAGCCCCTCCCCCATGCTTCTTAAGTATACCTAGACCAGAATTAAATATACCTAGACCATCCCTGACAAGCGTTTGTCTAACTTGTTCTTAAAATCTCTAATGAAGATGATTCCTCAGCCTCCTGTCCCAGTGTTTCTTATTAGGAAGTTATTACCAAAATCTAACCTAAATTGCCCTTATTGCAAACTAAGATGTTAACGTCTTGTTCTACCCTGGGTGGCCATGGAGAACAATTGTGAACCCATTATCTTTATAACAGCCTTTTATGTATTTGAAGACTGTTATCATGTCCCTCCTCAGCCTTCTCTTCTCTACATTATACATGCCCAATTCTTTCAACTTCTCATTGTAGGTCAGGTTTTCTACATCTCATGTCACTTTTTGGTGGCATTTTTCTCCTCCCTCGAATTTTATCCCTAACTTTCTTTCAGTATAATGCTTTCTGTTCTTCCACACAAAAAGTGAAACTCAAATGTCTGGTTTTCAGAAACCAATTTTTTTTTACCAACAACCCCCCCCACACACACACACACTTTTTCAGTTTTCAATAATTAAAAACCCTTTAAAATGGTATGGTTTGAATCATCTCTGTTTGTTTGCTTTTAAAAGCTATTTGTCACATAATTTCTAAGTACTATTTTTGGCCTCTGACTTCTTGTAGCTCTTTGCAAGATTTCAGTGTTTAGATTTCAGTCTTTTTGGATAGGACGCAGAGGTCACACACGATATATTGTTTCCTCACTGGATGATAACAGTACTTGAACCAGGTTTACAGTACGAATACTCACATGTACCAGTTTGAATTTGCTATTCACAAGTATTCTGCAATATTAGTTTAGAATTTGCTGTTTCAACAAACATGGAAAGTAAACACTGCCAAAGTGTATTTGTTTAAAAATAGTTGCAGAAAACGTTCTGCAGCTTTTCCCTTTTCCCTTCACCTATTGTGGCTGGTGAGGGTCAGCAGACCCACAAATGCTGCTGGTCACAGCAGAATTACACAGGAGGAGTTGGACTGGAGGGACAATCAGTGGGTTGCAGCCTTCTGGTTCTTTGGGGCTTGATTATGCCTGCACATAAGTAAGTGTGCAAGGCCAAGCTTTAGTGTAATCGTTTGCAAGGTCAGGTGCTCGAAAAGAAGAAGCATGCACCCCTGTTTGCCAAGCTTGCAAAGGCCTTATATTCAAGTCCGTAACATTTCTCTGTGTGTAACATTATAAATTCTGAATGTCCCATCTAATCAATTTGAAAACTTCAGAGAATGTTCCAGGCCTCAATGGCCAAAGCCCTATTAATTCTGGGGGAAATCAGAACACTGAAAGGGAGAAAATGAGAAATCCATGAAGCCCCTAGCAGGTCTTTAGCTCAGCCAGAGCCTCAAGCACCTCTGCAATTGTCTATAGATCAAACAACTGATATAAAAATACCGCATTGCATCTCTGCTCATCCTTCCAAAACTTTAACATGGTGATATCCTGAATGAGTTAAATTCCAAACAAATAATGGTGGTGATGGAAAGAGGGAATGGGGGCATGCACACAGCCCCAACGCTGGAGGAGAGATGGTGGATCCTGGTGTGGAGTGGGGAGAGAATGGGGCGCACACAGAACCCTTAGCAAGGAGGAGACTTAAGGACCCCGGCAGAGGGGCATGCAGAGCTCTTGGCATGGGGAAAAGATGGGATTTGGGGGCACACAAAGCCTGTGCCATGGGAGTAGGGGGAATGGATGGCATGGGAGGGAAGTGAGAATGGTGGTGCACACAGAGCTGCTGGTAGGGGAGAAGAAAAATGGTGACCTTGATATGGAGAGAATTGAGTGAAGTTGCAGGGAGTCCCTGAAATAGTTGAATGAGAAGATGGCACACAGGAAGTGGAGTGGGGGGACAGGGATGCAAGGAGTCCCTGATGTATGCAACAAACTGCAAAACATGCTATCCTGTAGTTAGTACATGGTAAGGATGACAGTCTATGTGCAAACTGGCTAGGCTTTATAGTGTTCAATCTACTTTCCCTTCATGCTGGGTTATGCTGGTTAGCATAAGAGTAAGTTCAATTCTCTTGAGCACCAAGTTGAAATTCTGCTTGTCTTCTTTCTGGGGACCAGGGGGGAGGGGAGAGTCTCACCCATGTATCTGCATAGCAGAGGGCAGAATCTGGACCATGCGATTTTTGTTGTTGTTGTTTTAAGAATTAAAATATTGGTTTATGATGTAGAAGTTCCTCATTATATACTCTGACAAACCATTTTGGCCCCCAGCAGAATTTCTTTAAATATTTCGCTTAATAATCTTGGTATTTCATTGCCTTGGGGTTTTCTGTTTGTCTTGTTTAGGGCTTTAAAAAAAAAACAACAAATTGCATTTTTTTTTAAAAGATCAGGTTAAATAATCTGTCTCCTCTTCCACTCTACCAGTAAATATTCACTAGGCTGTTCTTAAAAAAAAACAAACAAAAAAAAACAACTTTGATGTACCTAATAGAGCCATTCTGTTAAATCAGTTAAATACTGCATGTATTCATAATTTTTAAAAAGGGATATTATTTACCCAGAAGACTGGAAAGTTTCTAAAAAGAGTTTCTCCAGTGCATCATGTAAATATGTATTTAGGACAAGTGCTGTGTGTTCAGTATTTAAAAAAAAAAATATATATATATATATATACATCCTTCTGAAAATCTCTTTGAAAAGTTATTGCACACGTCCACTGCAGCAGTGCAGTTTTAAATATTAATATCTCCGCTATTTCCATTTTCAAATGTTTCAGTTTGGTTAGAACTTACTGTGGCTGATGGGCTCTACCAGTGCTTGATATGTTGAACTTCAGATAATAAGTGAGGCCTCAAAGGCTTGTGCACACTAGGGCTACTTGTGTGTAAAGTGACACGGGCTAAAATCTTTTCAGGATCAGGGCCTTAGTTTTATTGTGTGAACCTAAACACTATACCCAAGGCTAGTAAAGAATCTTTCTTAGATAGCCATCTTTCACTTCTTCCCTGCCTGTCTCTTCCAAGATTTGCACATCAAGGAGAGTCTCCATGTTTGGATTTCCTTCTCCACCCTGCATGGAAGGGGCTCATCTCTCTCCTCTCTACAGCACCAACCCACCTCCTCCAGATCCTGCAGAAACTGCTTCCAGCGTCCACAGCCCCTGGGGAGGGCAGGGGCTGATAATGATAAGCTAGAAGGGGCTTGCATTGTTCACCCCTTCTGCAACATTTAGATTTCTGAGGCTTTGTCTTTTCCACAGAGCTCCACCCAATGAGTTCATAGGCTGCTCTGTGTAGAGGGGAGGCCTTAGTAGAGCACCTCCAGTGGAGTCAAACTGAAAGGGAGTGCGGAAGAAGAGGGAGCCAGGGGTAGAGGTGCTCTTACATATATGGCTGTGGGCTCCCACAAATTTCTCAGGATCTGTGGAGACCTACCAGGTGTGGGTTTAGACATAAGCTGGCCAGGAAACTGAATTCCACTTCTACGAAAACAAATTCATCCTGAATTGAGACGAAAAGCCAAAATATCTATGTTTTTCTTGGAAGTTGAAATTCTATAATATTTAGTTTCAGAAACACTGAAATTTTCCAGCAGGGGGAATGTGTTGTTGTTTCTGAAACGAAATATGCTCCCTAGGATCATGGGAGCCCGCGTGGGTTCTCCAGCAAGCAGGCTGTTGAGGAGCCAGAGGTGAGCTCTCTGGCAGGAAACCAGGCAGGTGTCAGAATCTGCCTGGCTTCCATTGGAAGCTTCATCAAACTCAGCACATTTCTGTGGAATGTCTCGAGTTTGATTTGTAATTTTCTAACAGAAAAATGTTCCACCAGAAAATTTACAACCAACTCTAGTGTAGGCCTCGTGATCCTGTAAGAGAGTAGGGAGAGCGTGATCCTTTCCCTTCTAGAGTGGAAAGACTGGAACTCTGCTTTGTCCTTTCATGGACCATGAATGGTGGGGAGACTACTCCCCTGTACTGTGCATCCCTTAAAGGCCAGGCAGAATCTTCTTAGGAGAATAATTCCCAACTTGCTTAGGTGAAATGAAGTCCTCTATAAGGAGATATATAGGCACTGGGACTGTGCTTTGGGTTTTGGTTTAGATTTTTATGATCTTGTTTGGTTGTTGATTCAAAATTGTTTGAGTGGTAACTATAGTCAATAATTATTAATACTAAGAGTTGGGGGTGGGGAGAATCAAGACTGATTCTCCCTTGTATTACACCCTGTGTAGTCATTCACACCTGTGTAAAACACAACCAAATCAAAATACTGTAGTAATGTTTTGTGCTGACTCTGCACAGGTGTAATTGATGATGCAAAGTGTGAGGCGATGGAGAGTCAGGCTCATGGGGGAGGCATAGCTCAGTGGTTCGAGCATTGGCCTGCTAAACCCAGGGTTGTGAGTTCAATCCTCGAGGGGGCAAAAATTGGGGATTGGTCCTGCTTTGAGCAGGGGGTTGGACTAGATGACCTCCTGAGGTCCCTTCCAACCCTGATATTCTATGATTCATTGTGCATAGAGATTTGTTTTCTCAAGGAATATCAATAGCTGACAAGAACAAATCAACTGCCTTTTAAAATGTCTAATTGCACTGTATTGGTGGAAGGCACCTTTTAAAATATACTTTAGGTTTTATGGGGTGTTTGTTTGGGTGGTTTTAGGCTTTTTTTTTTTTTTAAATTCTGGATTGCTTTGATTGATGGACACAGCAGGTGGAGGGTTCGCCCTTTTCTCTTTGCCCCTGCAGGAGAACCATCTTTTTCTCTTTTCATTTGTTTTTGGTGGTGGTGGTTCTGACTAAAGATGATCTTCCACTAGAAAGTTTAGACAGAGATCTGAAGTCCTTCCAAGTTTAGGGCTTTGGAGATCCAAGCTTTTGATGTGGCCTATCTCTAATTTTGTCAGATATAAGCACATATGTAGAGTGGATTGAAACTGATTTTTTTTTTTTTTACTCCAGCAAATACTTATGCAGCAGTGGTAGCCATTTTGTTATTGTAGCAAACGCTCAAGATGCAAAGAGACATCTATTTTTTTTTCTTTCTTGCATCATTTTTGTACTCTTGAGAGCCCTCTGTGGTGTAGGTAGAGTTGGGTTGGAAAATTGTGTCTTCCTTTGAAATTTCCTTTGAGTGGAGATGTTCTGACCTGATGGAGGTATAGGTAAGATAAAAGTAACTGTACTGTACCTTCAAATGGAAAGGATCTCCATTCCTACTGCCACTTTCAGTATCCTAGAGTATCATATCATAAAATAGAAAATATTACTGAACTAGTCACTGTACTCTCTCTTCCCTCTCCCCTTCCCCAGTGACAAATCCTTGGTAATTATCACAGCCCTCCTGAGCTCACTGCAGCTATGCTGAATTTTTAGACCACTTGAGAACTAACACACATGTACGTGTACAACCCCTCACAGAGAGATTACATTTCATCATTAGTTCTATTTCTTGTTTTTCCTTAATCCAAAACAAAATATATCTAAAATGAAAAAAAAATATGTATTTTTATTCTTTGTGTATGGCAAAGTGTAACCCCCTTCAGTCCACTGATGTTCAGCATTTACTGAAATTTTCTCACTGAACTGCGGTGTTGATTTAAGGCCAAATCCGCCATTCACATGTAAAAAATCACCAAATGGAAGGTATAAGCAATAGAGAAGTGGCCATATCTTCCATGTGTTATTGGGGTTTTTTGGGGGGCGGGGGGGGGAGCGGGGGTTGAGAGCAGTTAGTTGGAGTGTGGAAAAATTTAGTGGTAATACCCTAATGGTGGATCCATGGGACATTCAAAGTCCAGTTTTGTGGATCTTGGGCCATTGGTATGCAGTCTTGTTGTTCTCCCTGACCTTTCTTCCCAATAACAGTTCCAGCAAAATTGTGCAAGACTGCCATTCCAAGTTGTACATGTATACCCTATTCCTGTGCAGAATTCTGTGCCATTGGGCATGTGCATAATTAATATGCCACGCGCATAATTCTTTTCCCTGCAGAAAATCACTTCTGCTGGAAAGCTTGCTGCAGTTCTACTTTTTGCCACCAGCGGCCACTGTGGTGCTAGAACAGAGCAGCTGCTCCCAGGGGGAGCCTCCCCAGCTGCCGATAGGCTGTTTGCCTGACAGTGCCGTGCCTATGGGGCCAGGTCAAGAGACAGGGGATGTGGGAGGACAGACAGCATGGGGCTAGGGGGTCACAGACTGTGGTTCCTAAGGACTGTTGGGGAAGGACAGACGGGGTCAGGGACTGAATGGGAGTGGAGGAGCTGGGCCACATGAGGACGGGGGAGGGAGGGCAGGGCCACATGGGGGGATAGGGAGGGTGGCTGAGTGGGGGCATGGAGATATATGGGGACAGGGAGGGGGTGCAGGAACTCATGGGGATGGGGGCAGAGGGCTGGCTGAGGGGGTGCAGGGACATGGGGATGGCTGAATGGGATGCATGGACAGATAGGGATGGAGGAGTGGGTGTCTGAGTGGGGGTGGAGGGACACATGGGGATGGGAGGTTCAAGGACACATGGGGAGAGGGGCAGATGTGGCTGACTGTATTGGAGAGGCTAGGGGTCAGCCAGGTCTACATGGGGAAGTTTCCTAACAATCCCTCCCTGCTCCCCCCAAAAAACCTGCTCAATATTTCTCCCACCCACACCCAATAACCCTCCAGGTTCACTCCCAGGCTCCTTCCCTCTCTCTCAGCTCCTCCTTTACCCTGACTCCCCCAAGCCTTTGCACTACTTCTGTGGGGGGGAGGAATACGGTTCTGTATTTTAGTTTAAATGAATTACTCAAAGTTCTATATTTATATGCATAGTAAGGAATCTATTTGACAAAAAACATTTCCTGAATCTTTTTCATTGTCTGTATTGTTACAGGCATACGTGCTGATTGGTATTTTGAAATAAATTACTGAAATAATTGAAACTGGTATGATTATACTGTGTTATTTTTGACAAATAAAATATGCAGAATTTTTAATTTTTTGCTGTAGAATTTTTAATTTTTTGGCACAGAATTCCCCCAGATAGTGTTTAGTGCCACAGACAGGAGGCTATTAATAATCTGAGAAATAGTAAATTCCATTGCATTAGGCTGCTATGAGAGGGGAAGACCTGTTCCCTGACTTCTCACCAACCTCCTTCTAGCTATACTAGCCCACTGGTGGAGTAGATCTCTGGTCACTGGCTAGGGAGTAGGAAGGTTGTTTCTCATTAGCTATATTTTTCCTGCAAATCACCCTGCTATACTCTACATTTTTGCTCTTCTCCCAATCCCCACTATCTCATGCAGTTGAAGGGAGAACTTGGACCTTGCCTTCCAAGAGACTGTCATTCCAGACTCCTTGTGCTGCCTGCTGCCTATTACGTATCTAAACTTTCATATTCAATATAAACATGTCCTGTAAGCATGAGGATGGTTCTCCTGCTTGACACCCTGGGTATTACATTATGTTCTTCTTAAAATTTGTAAAATTATTAGGGAAAATGTTTATCCTTAATGGTATTATTCCATTGAAATGAAGATAAATATTAACTTGATTTCCAGTGCATGACAAAGACGGGTTTATGGGGGTGGGAAAAATTCAGAATCAAACTAATAATCCTGAACTCCTCCCAGGAACTGTGGCACCATCTATCTTCAGAAGAAGTAGGACTGAGTCTCTGAGTCTAGGATCTAATCCATATCTGAACTTTCCCAAACTTCAGGGGAAGGGGTATTGAATTCCTGAGTCCACTTCAGGTTGGGCCTCTCTAGGTGATGAATCCGTATGCATCCGATGAAGTGAGCTGTAGCTCACGAAAGCTTATGCTCAAATAAATTGGTTCGTCTCTAAGGTGCCACAAGTACTCCTTTTCTTTTTGCGAATACAGACTAACACGGCTGTTACTCTGAAATAGGTGATGAATGTATAACAATTTGGTACCAGGCCAGAATCCAAACTCTGTGAAGACAGGAAGTTCAAATTACGTTTCGTAATGCAGACCCAGTGTTAACTGGCAGCCCCCAAGCTTTGGAAAAGTTCAGAACCAGATTCAAGATTTTCATTTCAGTTTATTCCCCAGAGTTTTTTGTCTCTAGGTGTAAGAGACCAATCCTTTTAAGATGACAAAGCCAGAAGGGGAGTGGGTGCTACAACGTTTATGGCAGGCGTTCTCCACGTTTGATAAGTTATGTTACTTAATAGGTTTCTTGTAAAATAGACCCAGTGGGCCAGATCCTCAGCTGGTGTAAACGTGGCAGCATTACAATCAGTGGAGCTACACCAGTTTACTTACTAGCAGGTGAATCTAGCACAATGGTTCTTGCCTCCTGGTTGGATGCAATAAAAAATCTGTGTGCGAATGCTCGTTTTGATGTATTTAGCCTGTTCTACAACACTGCTTCACCTGCTACCTGGTGTTTATAATTGTAAATAAAAACTGAAAATGGGCCTGAGCTGCAAAGAGCACACGTGAATCCAAAATTTCACACAGTCCAAGGCTCTTCAGATCCAGAGTTTTGGCTTGGACCCGTATCTATTTAGAGATAGAACTGGTCATTTTGGATCAAACAAAACATTTTTTAGATTTCCATTTTGCTGAAAAAATGTCAAACAATTTGGTCATGTAATCTTCATTTGCTCTTTCTTTAAAATTAATAGTAGCAGTAGCTGCACCAGTGTAGCTACATCACTGTTTTCTTGTCCACTGTGACGTACCAATGTAGAGGAGGGATGGTCTTGTGGTTAGGGTTCTAATCTAGAATTTGGGAGGCCTGGATTCAAGTCCCTGCCCTACCTCAGAATTTCTGTGTGACCTTGGACAAGTCTCTTAGGATTTCTGTGCCTCAGTTCCCTCATCCATAAAATGGGGATAATAGCACTTCCCTACCTCTCAGAGTGTTCAGAGAATAAATGAGATCATGAGGCACTTAAATAAAGTGATAATGGGCACCATATAAGTACCTAAGATAGGGAGAGTTTGGTTTGGTTTCCGCAGATCGGTGCTAAATGCCTCATCCCAGGTTTTGCAACCAATTGGTAATAAGCAATGCTTGTTAAGCACCTAGGGTGATGCATCCGAGCACAAACAAAACTTTGTTTATGTGTTGTAAGTTTCAGGTCTTCCATTCAATACATTTTTGCCTAGTATAGATAGGGCCTCTGATTTTGCTTGTAGTTGGATTTTCTGTTCACATACCTAAATGTTTATTTTCCAGCCACTTCATTCACATTGCATGTTTCTTTGTTCTGGTGATGATTTCAATCATTAATTTTTACCATGGGGATTATTAATAATGCTCTTAGTATCTTGGGGTCTTAACATTTTCATAGCCCTTTAAACCTTTATCGTTGTTTTTACAATTGATATTTCAAATGTGCAGTCCTCTCTTGTGGCTTGTCATGCATCTAGTTGTGTTCTCCTCTGAAAGAGGAATCAACAGTAATGTCAAGAAGGTGATGGAGACTGCTTAAACACAAACATATTGCCCTGTTTATCCAGTTTATCAATCTTGGTTTTTAACCTTAGCTGTTGCAAGTAGCCATAGGATATATTAAATCATTTCAGGGGAATGTTATACATTTACGACACTAGTTCAGATCCAGATCTGGTTGATCATGGTTGAATATTGTTTCCATCTGATGGTAAATCTTTGCAAGTGGATAGGGGTTGTCTGACCAGATATATAGTAAAAAACCTCTCTATTAACACGTGAAGGTTGCCTTGAACATCCATGGGGGCCTGCTCCCAGAACTATTCCACTCAATGACAAAACTATTTATTTCAGTGGAAATAGAATCAGGCTTCTGTTGACCATGAAGATGGCTGTGTATCTCATTGTTATCAGTACTTTATTTAATTTAGAATGTAATTTACCATTGGTTGACTGGTTCTATGGGACACATGCCTCATTTAAAGTATTCTACTCTGAAAACTGGCATTGTTAAAAGGCATAAGGACGCAGGTTTATTCTCTCACAATTATCCCTGTATAAAATGTTTACAAGTCAAACTCCCCGCCCCAAATGCCTGTGCCACAAAGTCAAACTGGACTCTGAAAGGCTCTTTCCATTTTACAAATCATCTATCAACAATGAGGTTCTACAGGCTAATTTGTGCCCCCAGTGACACCTGTATAATTCCATTTTCTGCTTCATTATAATATTACTAGTGGAAGCATGGTAACCTCCTTGCATTCAATGGTTTTATAGAGGTCTAGATTTGAAAACATGCTGTCAAAGGTGCCCAACGTGAAGCAGAATCCAGCTTCTTCATTCAGTCCTAGATGAGCTGGTTCTGCTGTATTAGCAGGATTAAAAAGGAGTATTCCCAATCTGATAAATGCCCAAGGATTTTTTTTCTGAAAAAAAGAACAACAAGACAGGCTAGCTAGCTTAGGTGCCTGTACATGAATACAAGAAGCCTGGAAACGAGCAGGAAGAATTGGAAGTCCTGGCACAGTCCAGGAACTATGATGTGATGGGAATAACAGAGACTTGATGGAGTAACTCACGTGACTGGAGCACTGTCATGGATGGGTATAAACTGTTCAGGAAGGCCAGGCAGGGGAGAAAAGGTGGAGGAGTTGCACTGTATGTAAGAGAGCAGTATGATTGCTCAGAGCTCCAGTATGAACCTGGAGAAAAGCCTGTTGAGTCTTTGGGTTAAGTTTAGAGGCAAGAGCAACAAGGGTGATGTTGTGATGGGTGTCTGCTATAGACCACCAGACCAGATGATGAGTGAGACGAGACTTTCTTCAGACAACTAACAGAAGTTTCCAGATCAGAGGCCCTGGTTCTCATGGGGGACTTCAATCACACTGGCATCTGCTGGAAGAGCAATACAGCAGTGCACAGATAATCCCAGGAAGTTTTTGGAGTGTGTTGGTGTGATGCTCAGAGCAATACCCTACACCCCCATGTTCATCTTTATAAAATGATTGTGTGGTATCCAATGCAAAATTTGTCATATTGGGTGTCTTTGGAAGGCTCATGATGCACTGAGCATTGTTGTTACAGTAATGTTATAGGTTATAATTTCATGTATGTAATTATGAGGCTGAAAATCTATCCTCATGGCTTAATATAAGCCCAAGCAAAAACTCTCCAAGAGCAGAGGGGCAGTTCACACCTCATCAGGGCAGGTATGGGACAGACCCAGCCCAGCCTCACAGGAACAAAGGACGCTGGCCTAGGCAGCAACAAAGGATCTGTTAGGCTCAAGAGAGAGTCACCCCCCTTCCTTTGGTCACTTTGGAACTGTGATGAGGTAATGCTTACCTGACTCTGAAGGGGAGGAGTGGGCAAAGTGAAGAGGGAAGAAAGGACATGATAAAAGGGAGAGACATCTGCCATGCTCTTCCTCTCTCTTCCCCCTACATCTACAGACACCACACCAAGTGACTGAAGCGCTGATCAAAGGGGAGAGCCTGGCTGAAGGGCAACCAGCCAGCTGGTGGTGAGAAGCATCTGAATTTGTAAGGGCATTGAAAGTGTTTAAGATCAGCTTAGAATGTGTTTTGCTTTTATTTCATTTGACCAAATCTGACTTATACTTAGATTTTAAGTGATTATAAGTCAATCTTTAAAGCTAATAAATTTGTTTGTTTGTTTTACCTGAAGCAGCCCATTTGGTTTGAAGCGTGTCAGAGACTCCTCTTGGGATAACAAGCCAGGTACATATCAATTTATTTGTTAAACTGATGAACTCATAACTTACAGTGTCCAGCGGGCATAACTGAGCTCTGCAAGATGGAGGTTCCTCGGGTTGTGTCTGGGACTGGAAATATTGGCTAGTGTCATTCAGTTGCACAATCCAAGGAGCAGCTTACGTGCCAGAGGCTGTGCATGAACAGCCCAGGAGTGGGAGTTCTCACATCAGAGCAGGGTAAGGCTGACTCCCAGAGTCAAGGATTGGCATGCCCTAGCAGATCTCCAGTCCAAACAACACCAAGGGGAACTTCACAGTTGGGGATAACTTCCTGGTGCGAGTGTTGGAGGAACCAACTACGGGCCAGGCTCCTACGGACCTGCTGCTCACAAACCGGGAAGAATTGGTAGGGGAAGTAGAAGTGTGTGGCAACCTGGGCAGCAGTGACCATGAGATGGTTGAGTTCAGGATCCTGACAAAAGGAAGAAAAGAGAGCAGAAGAATATGGACCCTGGACTTAAGAAAAGCAGACTTTGACACCCTCCAGGATGGGCAGGATCCCCTGGGATGCCAATATGAGGGGGAAAGGTGTCCAGGAGAGCTGGCTGTATTTTAAAGAAGCCTTATTGAGGGCACAGGAACAAACCATCCTGATGTGCAGAAAGAGTAGTAAATATGGCAGGCAACCAGCTTGGCGTAACAGAGGAATCTTCGTTGAGCTTAAATACAAAAAGGAAGCTTACAAGAAGTAGAAACTTGGACAGATGACTAGGGAGGACTATAAATATATTGCTTGAGCATGCAGGGGTGTAAACAGGAAGGCCAAAACGCAATTGGAGTTGCAGCTAGCAAGGGATGTGAAGGGTAACAAGAAGAGTTTCCAAAGGTATGTTAGCAACAAGAAGGCGGCCAGGGAAAGTGTGGGCCCCTTACTGAATGGGGGCAACCTAGTGACAGATGATGTGGAAAAAGCTGAAGTACTCAATGCTTTTTTTACCTCGGTCTTCAGACAAAGTAAACTCCCAGACTGCTGCTCTGGGCAGCACAGTATGGGGAGGAGGTGAGCAGCTCTCAGTGGTGAAAGAACAGGTTAAGAACTATTTAGAAAATCTGGACATACACAAGTCCATGGGTCTGGATGCAATGCATCCGAGAGGGCTGAGGGAGTTGGCTGATGTGATTGCAGAGCTATTGGCCATTATCTTTGAAAACTTGTGATTGGGGGAGATCACAGATGGTTGGAAAAAGGCAAATATAGTGCCCATCTTTAAAAAAGGGAAGAAGGAGAATCCAGGGAATTAGACCAGTCAGCCTCACCTCAGTCCCCGGAAAAATCATGGAGCAGGTCCTCACGGAATCCATTTTCAAGCACTTGGAGGAGAGGAAGGTGATCAGGAACAGTCAACATGGATTCACCAAGGGCAAGTCATGCCTGACCAATCTGATTGCCTTCTATGATGAGATAACTGGCTCTGTGGATATGGGGAAAGCGGTGGACGTGATATACCTTGACTTTAGCAAAGCTTTTGATACAATCTCCCACAGTATTCTGGCAAGCAAGTTAAAGAAGTATGGATTGGATGAATGGACAATAAGGGGTATAGAAAGCTGGCTAGATTGTTGGGCTCAACGGATAGTGATCAACAGCTTGATGTCTAGTTGGCCACTGCTATCAAGCGGAGTGCCCCAGGGGTTGGTCCTGGGGCTGGGTTTGTTCAACATCTTCATTAATGATCTGGATGATGGGATGGATTGCACTCTCAGCAAATTTGCAGATGATACTAAGCTGGAGGGAGAAACGCTGGAGGGTAGGGGATAGGGATAGTGACCTAGACAAATTGGAGGACTGGGCCAAAAGAAATCTGATGAGGTTCAACAAGGCCAAGTGCAGAGTCCTGCACTTAGGACAGAAGAATCCCATGCACTGTAACAGGATGGGGACTGACTGGCTAAGTGGGAGTTCTGCAGAAAAGTCCTGGGGATTATAGTAGATGAGAAGCTGGATATGAGTCAACAGTGTACTCTTGTTGCCAAGAAGGTTAATGTCATATTGGGCTGCATTAGTAGGAGCATTGCCAGCAGATCGAGGGATGTGATTATTCCCCTCTATTCGGCACTAGTGATGCCACATCTGGAGTACTGTGTCCAGTGTTGGGCCCCCCACAACAGAAAGGATGTGGACAAATTGGAGAGAGTCCAGTGGAGGGCAATGGAAAAGATTAGGAGGCTGGGGCACATGACTTATGAGGAGAAGCTGAGGGAACTGGCCTTATTTAGTCTGCAGAAGAGAAGAGTGAGGAGGGCGATTTGATAGCAGCCTTCAATTACCTGAAGGGGGGGTTCCCAAGTGCTCGGCTGTTCTCAGTGGTGGCAGATGACAGAACAAGGTTGAAGTGTGGGAGGTCTAGGTTGGATATTAGGAAACACTATTTCACTAGGAGGGTGGTGAAGCACTGGAATGGGTTACCTAGGGAGGTGGTGGAATCTCCATCCTTAGAGGTTTTTAAGGTCAGGCTTGTCAAAGCCCTGGCTGGGATGATTTAGGTGGGGTTGGCCCTGCTTTGAGCTGGGGGTTGGACTAGATGCCCTCCTGAGGTTTTTTCCAACCCTAATCTTCTATGATTCTATGAGAGGACTTTTATTAAATGAAACACTCAACAAAGTGTGCAGTTCACTTTGAAAACATGTCTAGTCCTCAGCCACAAAAAAGCCACACATTTTGTACAAAACAAAAAGCTTCTCATTCTCTAAATAAAACAAATATACAATACTAGTGTGTCTAGTTAGGCCTACCACTCATTTGTACCTGGATTCAGATACCAATACACTTTTACAAACTTGACTGGTCAGTGCACTGTAACAGATTCTGAAAAACCAATGAAGTGAGCTGTAGCTCACGAAAGCTTATGCTCAAATAAATTTGTTAGTCTCTAAGGTGCCACAAGTACTCCTCTTTTTTTTTTTTTGCGAATACAGACTAACATGGCTGCTACTCTGAAACCTGAAAAACCAATGTAAATGGAGTTTAAAAACACAGTACAATTACACTTAGTTTACTGGACAGGTATGTAGATCTTAGAAAAATTAGAAAGGCTGAATTCAAAATTTTGCTCTCTGCCATGATTTTGCATCACTTTGATGCAAAGATTAATGATAAAATACTCTCCTCAAGCACAGATTTGAGATAGAAATCTTGTTCTTCAATTTTAGATCTTGCATATCAGCTATATTTTGACTTCAGCTTCCAATTCTGGGCTCAGCCTATGACGTTTGTATGTGAATCAGTCATGCTGGCAAAGTAATGGAAAGGTTCCATACCTTCTGAGTCATTTTTCACTGTTCTTGTGCAGTTTCAGTTCTTTGTTGTTAATTAGATCAAGCCAGCTTTCTAGTGAGACTGTAACTGTAGTGTCAGCAGCCTGCAATCTGTCAAGTCCCCCTAAAATCTCTTTCAATTGTGATTGTAGGTTTAGTGCTTCTTTATAAAGTCCCTTGGATAAAATGCCTGCTGTGTTTTGACAAAGTTCTTAACATGCTTGGTGTAAATTTCAGCCATTGCGCATGTAGAGACATTTTCCTGAGGGATCCAGCAAGTACCCTTAGGAGTGGGGTATTTGGGGCATCCATTATCCATTTTCAATCAACCTATTGAATTGAATTGAAATGATGATGGTTGTGGAAGAACTTTTGTATTTCCACAATGTTCTTTAGAGTCTGTATTCAGTGTTGCTTCTTTCTCAGCAATGTTTATATGTGCTGAAGTCTGGGATAACTGTATTTGAGAAATTCTCTCATCTTTTTTTTATTTTTATTGTTTACATAAACAGCAAGGATCTTCTTTTTGTGCTCTTTGCTTCCTTCTTGAATGGCATCTTCAAACTCCTCAGATGCAATATACTACCAATTTTCTTTTCAAACATAGAATCAGTAGCATTAAGAAAGCACTTAAATGATTGTAATTACATTTTAATCACAATGGTGGAACCAAAAAGTCTCACTTGCAGAATCACCAGACTTGCCAATGTTCTGCTCTTCCGTTTCAATAAAGAAAATTTAATTCAATAGACAATTTAACTTTGAAGAACCTGAAAGTCCTTTTCTGTGCTCTTTAAATGAGCCTGAATCCTTTTATTCTTGTTACTTAACCATATATAATGCTTACATTTTACTTTAGATTAATTATCTCTTCTCCCTTACTTCAGTCCACTCAATAGCCTGTTTTTTAACATCCCTTTTGAGAAACACCATGTTGAGTAAATAAACTGAGATATGGAAATCACTGAACACAAATCATCCTTTTGAATTGTGACTAGGAGTAGAGCTGACTGGAAAATGTTTTCTTCATTTTCATGAGAATTTTCTCTGTGTGTGCGAGAGAGAGAAATCAAATTGAAATATTTTAACCGAAAAAAGTTTTGATTTGGAAATGCTGCTGCTGCTGCTGCGGTGCCTTGTGGGAGTTGTAGTTTGGTGCCTCATGCTCCCAAATCTCCTCTATAGGCCTAACTCCCTGGTCCGACTGTATCTCCTATGATACACCATAGTCTTGCCTCTTGGGAGAGGAGAGGAAGTGCATCAGGTGCAAGCCCACTCCATACAGAAGAATGGGGACATGAGGCAACTGAACTACTACCAGGGGGCACTATGGTGGCATATCTGAATGGAAATATCTCAGATTTTTGGCCCCAAAC
Organism: Caretta caretta; assembly: GCF_965140235.1. Classification (NCBI taxonomy): domain Eukaryota; kingdom Metazoa; phylum Chordata; order Testudines; family Cheloniidae; genus Caretta; species Caretta caretta. The sequence goes on along the minus strand of NC_134206.1, from coordinate 238,766,175 downwards.
TGAAAACTTTGGCGTTTTCAGGCATTGAGTTTTTTGATTAATCAAAAATTTCCTGCTTTCCACAGATATTTTTCATGAAAAACTGCTTAGTTGAAAACACAATTTTCCATTGGAAAACCAGTATCAATGTATAACTTTTCTAGACATCCTTAATTAGGAGCTATCACCTTTACAACTTGTTAGAAATGAGAATCCACCTAGTCATTCCAGTCTTTCAGCTTCCAGTGAAATGTGATTCCCTTACTAGATTTACCCCTCTCTTCAGTAGCTCAATTCATTCCTTTTCCCCTGTAGGCTTTTACATGGTGCTATAATTTATTTCTTAACAGACATAGCAAGAATCTTGATGTTTAATCACTTGATGTTTAATCAACTTTTTAAAAGTTAGTTTTCATTCACAGATTGCAATAAGAGCCTAATGTTTCTAGAATCAAAACCTTTCAAAGATACATTATGTTCACAGGTTTCAGAGTAACAGCCGTGTTAGTCTGTATTCGCAAAAAGAAAAGGAGTACTTGTGGCACCTTAGAGACTAACCAGTTTATTTGAGCATAAGCTTTCGTGAGCTACAGCTCACTTCATCGGATGCATACTGTGGAAACTGCAGAAGACATTATATACACACAGAGATCATGAAACAATACCTCCTCCCACCCCACTCTCCTGCTGGTAATAGCTTATCTAAAGTGATCATCAAGTTGGGCCATTTCCAGCACAAATCCAGGTTCTCACCCTCCGCCCCCCCCCCCCAAACTCACTCTCCTTGTGTGTGTGTGGGGGGGGGGGGCGGAGGGTGAGAAAACCTGGATTTGTGCTGGAAATGGCCCAACTTGATGATCACTTTAGATAAGCTATTACCAGCAGGACAGTGGGGTGGGAGGAGGTATTGTTTCATGGTCTCTGTGTGTATATAATGTCTTCTGCAGTTTCCACAGTATGCATCTGATGAAGTGAGCTGTAGCTCACGAAAGCTTATGCTCAAATAAATTGGTTAGTCTCTAAGGTGCCACAAGTACTCCTTTTCTTATTATGTTCACAGACACTTCAGAACATCATACAAGTTCAAAATATGAAGGGGGAAAAAAGCTGGATGCTCTGTCCTCTTCACCTCTCCCTGCCCACAAACAAACATGCTTCTCACAACCCTGATGGCAGTCCGGACTTGTGTCTCACTATTTTAAGTATATTAATAGATTTTTAAGGCCAGAAGGGCCCACTGTGATCGTCTAGCCTCCCTTCGTGACACTGGCGATAGAACTTCTCCAAATTACTTTCTAGAGCAGATCTGTTAGAAAAAACATCCAATCTTCATTTTAAAAATTGCTCGTGATATAACCCTGATTGCACAAAGGAACCTATTTAAAGAAAAAAAAGAGACCTTGTTCAACAGTCACTTTGCAGAGTAGAATTGCACTTTGTTTTCCAGTTTTTATTCTTACAGTCATTCACCGTATCCATGAATCTTCTGTTTGAAACATATTTCTATGGGTTTTTTTATCCCAAATTAACCCTAATGTCATCCTTGCTTATCATCTTAGGTTATGTATTACCATTGAAACACTTGAAAGTGTTGCAGCTACCTCTAGCTTCTCACTTAATTCAAGCAGCAGGTTTGCAGCTCTGCATAATATTTTGCTCCAGTTCAGTTTGGGGTAGACCTCATTTTTTTTTTGTATTACTTTAGTGCATAAGAGCCCTAGTCATGAACCAGGACCCCACTGTGCTAAGGGCTACACGAATACAGAATGAAAAATACTCTGTCAGACAAAACACAATCCAGTTGTTAAGGTGCGAACCTGGGACTTGGGAAACTCACATTCAGTTCCTTGTACTGCTATAGACTCCTTAAGTCTGCTTAACCAAGTCACTTAGGCCCAGATCCTCAAAGGTATTGAGGTGCTGAACTCACATTGATTTGTAGCATAGACCAGCACTCCATGTCTTATGATGCACCATGCTCTCACCTATTGGTGAAGTGAGGTAGTGTATTATAGGAGTCTCATGCTGATGATTGCTTTCAATGGGAATTAGGCGCATAAATACTTCTGAGAATCTGGGTCTCAGTTTTCCATATGTATAATGGGCATAATACTTTCCTATCTCACAGGGGTTTGGCGGAGAAATACATTCATTAAATAGTGTATGGTGCTTAGATGGTAATTGGGTCATATAAGTATTTAAGACAGAAGAAAGTACTAGCATATGCAGATATAGATGAATGAATATAGCTAAAAACCATTAGTCTTGTGAATAAAATCCACCAATTCATGTTGCTGGTGTATGTGAGTCATTTTATTGTTTGTCAGGAATTTTCAGCTAAGCCAGCTTTCATTCACAAGAATGTTTTTGTAAAACAAATGCATCAGAAATGCCAGCAAAAATATTTATGTAATCATATTCACCAGCAGTGTTCTTTCAGCCTATTACAAAAAACTTTTTTTTTCAAATTTTATTTGCAAAAGACTTTAACTGAACAATTTTAGGTAACACATGGAACAGTTTGACAGTAATATGCCAACAGAAAAAAAAACCTTCATGTCCCACTAAGACATGATATTGCATAGCTTAACATACATACCACAGGTGCCTGATCACACAGTGCAAATAATGAATAGCAAGTACTCAGTGACCAGTTTGTAAACAAAATATAGGCTAACATTTGTTTGCACAACTATTCACTGAATAATGTGACTACCTAAAAAAATAAAAAATTGCAACTAGTGTTTCGATAATTCACAAGCAGAAAAAAGGATGAAATTCATCACAGTGAATAAGATGACAAGCTGCACTACATCTACTCATTCCTCTTAGTTTCTAATGCTTAGGATCTGTTGCTTTCAATTATAGGACATGTAGCTAGAATCCAAAACTTAGGTGGTCAACAGGCATCAGTAAAGAACCAGTTAATTTTTTAAAATGTACTTTCCCCTAGTCAACGTATGGCATTTCTTTCAGGGGATGGGCCTACAGAGTTAAATGCTGAGTGAACTTTTAAGAAGTCTAATTTCATGATCCCTCGTCGTAGCTCCAGTCCTGCATTCATTGTGAACCCAACATTCCCACTGACTTCACCAGGAGAGACTGAATGGAAGAAAAAATACCAGATTGGACTCAACATTTGTTACACTCCCACCTAAAATAGTAAGGGAGTTTTGACCTCACTTCAGGCTATAAAGTCATGTAGGATTATTTTTCCTTTTTGAAGTTGGTTTAGATCGATTATAGGGCTGTTTTTGCTTCCTCTGTAAAATCAGGTATTGGCCATAGCTGGAGGCAAATTGTTAAGACAAGGTGTCTGATCAGCTATGACAAATTGTGTATTTCTTGAAATGGCTTGATTTGGGGAGAGCCCCACTTCCTCCCCTTATTCTATTTATAAATAACATAAAATACACTACCAATGTTAAAAACTGTTGTTTTTTCCTTTCTAATCTTTTTGTTTTTCTTTCTTAAATTCAGTGAATGAGATCATGTCTCTCTAACACCTGCACACTGTGCTGGAAGGTGATAAGTCATGGAGAAATGACCTATACTATGACTTACAAAGTGGTATTAAAAAAAACATACAAGATATTCTTCCTATTGTCAAGTATCCAGGCTTATAACAAAACTGTATTGTCCCCCTGCATTCTGTTCATTCTGACAAGTTTGTATGTCTGGCCGTCTATCTAATGGAGTGCACAGTTCATGAAGTGTTTGGTCATACTAGAAGTCAAAGAGCTCTCATAAGCACAGGACCTTCACTGAACCAACTTCTTATAAAATTTCTACTGACAAGACTGCAGGGCTTGAGAGAGTATTGGCTACTAACAGCACAGTTTAAAATGACTTTACTGCACAACTGTTGCGGTTTTGTTTTGTTAACCATTGACAAGTGGAATCTGTGAATGCTTAACAAACCCCTTTTTTGTCAGCCACAGGAATGTATTGCAAACAGGTTTTGTTTGATATTTACAAGAAATCTCCCCTTGGTTTCCGTAACAAGACACATATATGCAAATCCACCACCTGATCCTTCAAATTATATTCCCTGAATCAGTAAGTAGTATAATAAAACTGCGTTAATTTACATTTCACCTATCTGCATGTCCTATAATTCTCACACTAAGAACAATGGTTTCTTTCTCATTTCTCAGCAAAGATTTAATAGCCGACACAGTGCTTGTGTGAGGTCTCACGTTACTAAGACTTAATTACTTTTATAAAATATATTACTGAACATTTACGATTATACTGCAGTGTAAAGTATGGGTGTAAATAATTAAATCTAAACTGTATTTGTCAAATTAATGTTTTGTGATGCAGAAGCCTTGGTTTTGTGAGTGTTGGGGAAACTGAGTCACAAGTCCACCCAATTGCCTTTATTTATACAATTTCAGACAGAATTACTGTCACTTACTATGTCTGGACATACATTTACACCAGACAAGTAATAACAGATTAGATGCAATTGGTATATGGGCCCAAGTTACCACATTCTGGGGCACCTAGCCGTCCTTCCACTTTCCACAACAGTCGTCACCTTTTCCGATCCCTTGATCTGGTCCTTCAGTCCGATCCTTCGGTTTCTGGTCCAGTGTTTCTCCAGTTTTGGCTCATGTTCGCTTAGGTCTTTTATACATTGCTACATTATAGATTAAGTAATCTTTATTCATTTGGCTTTTAACCAGGCCTGCCAATGGGGACACAACAGGGGCAATTGCCCAGGGGCCCAGGGCATTTAAAAGGGCCCAGGTGGGCAACAGGGCTCCTAGGCATGCAGTGGGTGGTACTGGTGGTGGCGAAGGCAGCCGGGCGGGCATGTGGAAGCCCTGGCCATCAGAGGCGCTGAGATTCTAATCTGCCGGGGAGTGCTCCCCCTGGCTCTGCCCAGGCCCCACCCCCAAGGCGTGCCCCACCCCCAAGGCGCACCCCAACCCTGTTTCTTCCCACCCCCAATCTGCCCCAACTCTTCCCGCCCCGTCCCTTCCCTGCCCAGTTCCACCCCCTCCTCCAGGCAAGCTGCGCCCTCCCTTCCTTCCTCGCCCCCCCCACACACCCAGGGCCTCCAGATGCTGTGAAACAGCTGATCTGCAGTAGGCGCTGGGAGGGAGGGAAGGAGGGGGAGGCGTTGATCAGTGGGGCTGGCCAGCAGGCAGGAGGCGCTGGGGAGGAGGGAGAGGCGTTGATAGGGCGGCTGCTGGTGGGTGCTTAGCACTCACCTTTTTTTTTCCCACGGATGCTCCACCCCTACAGCACCCACGGAGTCGGCGCCTATCCTGGCTGTGCCGGAAGAGCACGCCCAGCAGCGCAGCTGGCAGCAGCTCGCTGGGCACCAGCCTGCCCAGGGGCAGCACTGCCCAAATATCCGGCACACCACATCCATGGCTTGTGCCTGCACCAGCTCTGTGCCCATGTGGTGACACCGCACCGGGCCAGCAGCAGCGTGAGGCCCTGCTCCAGCCCACCCTGCCCGAATCAAACCTCAGCCATCCCTTTCTAGACAACCCATGGATCTTTCTGCCCTGGGGCCCGGAATTGCTGTCGGCCGGCCTGCTTTTAACACATCAGCCCTTTTGGTTTTTTTGTAACCTGTACATTATGCATGTGCAAGTTTCAGTTACCCAATTTCTGCATTTTGCTTGCAGCGGTTTTGCAGTTTCTGGATCATGTCATTTTACGTCACCCAGCTCTGGGTTTTCCCAGAAAAAGTTATTTATTGTTTTACCTCAAAACATCCAGCACACTAAGTTACCTTTGTTCTATCAGCAATAACATCATTTTAAGCAGCTCAGTAATTCTATGTAAAAGACCACACTTATGCCAGCAAGGCCTTGGCATAAGTGTTACCTCATCTGTACTCCTCACTGTCTACAATTACAAATCATTAAAGTGTAACTAACAAAGCTTTTAATTTTACCATTTAGCAATCCTTCATTTTTATATTTCAGTGCCATAAATCAGTATATGTTATCCCCTTAATCTATTTGGGGAGGGGTGTTTGAAGAGAACGCTATGATTCTGTAATGTCAACATTTCTTATTTTCTTTAAAGGGGGGTTTTTCATTCAAAGCCCAGTTTTATTTGTGAATCATCACAAGGAAACGCTATGAGAAGTTTTCCTGTGAATTCATTTTGAGGAGTAACTCCATTTTAAACGTTGGTATTCGTTTGCTTTTAATGGTATGCCAACGTGTGTGTTCGCTTGTTCTTCAGTTTAACAAATTCTGTCATCTACAATGGATCTTCCAGTGCAAAATTTTCACAAGTGTCTAAATGACTTAGGCTCTCAAGAGACTTGAGGGACAGCTACACTGTGGTTTTAAAACCCGCGGCAGCTCTGAGAGCCTGGGTCTACAGACTTGGACTTGTGCTACAATGCCAGCAACAGCACTGTAGGTGTTGTGGCTTGGGCTGGAGCTTGAGCTCCACCATTTTCCCTGGGCTTCAGAGACCAAGCTCCAGCCCGTACCCATATGTCTATGCAGATGTTTTAGAGCCGTATCGTGAGCCTCAGTCTGGAGAGCTGGGCTCTGGGACTCACTGCTTCAGGTTTGAAAATGCAATATAGACATACCCTTAGACTACTTTTAAAATTTTTACCCCCAGTCTATAGGACAAATTAGGGAGGCTTTGCTGCAATAAGAACACAGCTACAGGCTATCGTTCTAGTACTGCAGAAAACCAAATTAAGTTAAAGGGGCCTGTGCATTTTGGTCCCAGCTCAGGAGGGCGCTTACACATGTGTAAAGTTAACATTTGCGTAATTGTTCTCCTGAACAGAGATGGCTACCATGTGCTTAAGTGCTTTCCTGAATTAGATCCTGAGAACTTCGTATGTCATATATTGCACTGCACCTTCAGCTGCTTTCCTTGGGCCTTGAAGCTCTGCTTTATCTTAGCCACAGCCTATTGCCATTCTGTAGCCCATCCACACTGGCTGGCGTGCTCCAGCACCCTTTTTTCCCCCCCAGCAGCTGGGCCCATTCTCTAGTTGCTTCCATTCGCTGTACTGGCTGTATACATACCTATTGGTGTTAGTTTGCCCCTCACTCACCACCATGCTGTTGGTGACAGCCCTTATTCTTTTGTCTGTAGATGGTAGAGAGGTACTTCCAAAGAGTTTTATGCACACTACTGATGATGACGATAATATGAACTTAAACAGAATTTGACATAGTAAAATCTCAAACCATTTTATAATGATAGGTAAGCAGTCAGTGACTAGCCCAAGGTCCCATACTGAATCCATGACAGAATTGGGACTAAAAACTTGTTCATTATAGGTTCTTATACCAAGTTCACCGTAGTAGCTAAGCACCTTCCGGTAGTGTGTTAAGCAACGTGACTGCACATCTGCCACGTGTTGGTTGTTCTCTCATCCTTGCCCCAGAGGGAGAATCTGACATCATCACTAGGTCATACCTTGCCTCCCTGCTTTGATGGATGCAGGTAGCAGATCAGTTACAACCTTCAAGATCACCATATGTGATTTTTCTCTGCCCTGGATGCAGCAGGATCACATGGGAAATTTTGTGGGAATTTCCAAATATTATGGGGTTTTTTGTTTTAATTCAGAATGAAAACAAATTTTGAAATGTCAGCATTTCTCCACAGAGACCAGCTCTTTTATAAACCTAAATAAAACTGCATTCTGTGTGTGCGCATGCATGCTCTGAATTTTTTTTTTTTTTTTGTTCTCTCACCAATGAATAGAGTTTAACGAAACTTTGCCAATTTTGCACTGAATTTGTCAGCACTCCATTTGGTCATCCTAAGCATAAGGAACGCCCCAATGGTATGAAATCATAAAAACCAGAACTGATGGTAAAAGATCATGGAAACCCATGCATAGTTTAGTGATTTGGGGAATCAGTCCACATACAACTTATGAAATCCAGTTGATTTTTAAGAAATTGATGAATCAGTGAATGCCTTAGTGAATATGGAGTCAGCCATATGGTAGCAGGCTGGCACAAATCTCTTCCAGACCAGGGAAACCAGAGAGTCATTAACCTGAATGAATTCCATTGTAATGTGAGCCCTTTAAGACAACAGGATGACAGAAGCCTGGGGACCAATTTGACCACATCTGACTATATGCAGTGTGTTTGGAGCAGTGGAATTTCTCCAGGCAAAGGAACAAAGAGATGAGGTGTCGGTATAACCCTTTAAAAACAGAGGCTGAGTCTAGCAGAGAGACTAAGTTTTTAGGTTTTAACTATGTATTCTGTATTGACTTCTGTTGGAACCATGCAGTGAAATCCCCATTCATTGCTTTGAAAATGTACCCCTTAGTGTTTGATGTCACTTGCTGAGATATAAAGCACTGATCCCAGGTCCAAATCCATGGCAGGCTGCACTGTGCTATGTGCTGAAATTCTGTAAAGTAAAACTGTAACTTAAAATGACAAATCAAAGGCATTCGGAATGAAGGCTACTAAGATGTTCTTTCCTGGTCCCATATCATGATGGCTGACCGTCCAAAACTATGTGAAGGTTTTTTTCTTTCTTTCTTTCTTGTCCTCTTTCCTAATTGGAATATATCTTGTTTTTCAATAATAGAAGATAGTCAGTTTTTTAGAGCTGAAAATTAATTTATGGACACGGCTTGATTGTAGGCATCAGAATATGTTTGTCTTTTACTGTTTTCTGTGTACCAGTTCACAATGTATTCCAAGGGTTAAATGATGCTCCTATGCTTTCTACCCCTGTGAGCACATACAAACTCAGCCCACTTATTGCCAAGACAACAAATATAGCAGCTCTGCTGCTCAAGGTGGGGTGGGGTGGGGAGCGCAGGACTCTGCTAACGTATCTGCACTGCAGAACCTTATGCCAGAGCACCACACTCCAAGGCAGAGTGGAAGGTGGCTGGGGGGGCGGGGGGGGAGTGAGGGACAGGTCATGTGGATTTGTGGTGTCAGACCCCTCAGATGACACACAGGAGTGCCAGTGCCTTGGAATCTATTAATCTAATTTTGAGCTCTCTGGGCCAGGAGTTGTCTTTTTATCACTTATTTGTACAGCACCTAGCACACTGTGGATCTGATCACTGATTGGGGAATCCAGGAGCTACTGTCATACAAATAATTCATAATAAACATTTCTACTGTGCCATTTGGAGAAACTATCTTGAGTAACTGCAGGTTTTATAATTCTATTTTAATTGCTGTGGATTTAAAAAAGCCCCTCCAACTCACACACTTTACGTAATTCAGTGTTAAAAAATGTTTGCTTCTGGGCTGACAATTTGTGTACAAATCGAAACAACGGAGTTAAAGCTGCTGCTCTCCTGTAACCTTTGTAGTGTTGCTTACTGGGTGCCTGTACAATAAAGTCTGATGCTCTGGTCAGAATTACAAACATTTGAAGAAAAGTAATTTTGAGTAGAATTAAAATGACCTCCTGTACTGTAAAGGGCAGTGGAGAAGGAGGAAAGAGGAAAGGGAAAAGAAAGAGTAAATTGGTACATTCCTATTCTTTGTTATTTTAATCAGACTGCTGTGCAGAATGAGACACGAGTTAATACTTTGTTGCTAGTAATGAACAATTCCCACGAGTAAGGGTGTTGTCGCAGGTGCCCTAGACAAACTCCTCTATGTATCCCAATATTCATTCTCTACCCTCAGCTCTCATACAAGTCAATACAAGTTAAAAGGAAGCTTAGCTCCCCACAGAATTTTGCCCTTTTGAAGCTGCCAGATGATGTTCCAGAGGTGGCTGCACATCAGTGTTGATTTATGTTTTTATCAACTTTGTGGGATGAAAGAATAAAATACATTATCAAATGTATTTTGGTTTGGCTTTGGCTTTGGGATGAAAGAATAAAATACATTATCAAAAATTTGAGATCTTTTTTGATTTTACCTAATTTTGTCTGCTCCTTTCCAGTCCTAGTTTTGTCTCAGCTGCAAGTGCCACATGAATACCCTTTCTTGCTTTATTTTACTATTTCCATTTCTGGTGTAAACCATAAAAATGCACTGGGGCCTGTCGTACTAGTTGTGAAGATTTTCAGCCACTAGTCCCGAGGAGCACTGGGGTTATATAACAAGGAGATAAGGGTCTGTGTAAACAGGAAATAAAGGCAGTTTGGCATTCATCCTGATACCAAAAAGAAAAGGAGTACTTGTGGCACCTTAGAGACTAACCAATTTATTTGAGCATAAGCTTTCGTGAGCTAGAGCTCACTTCATCGGATGCATAGCTTATGCTCAAATAAATTGGTTAGTCTCTAAGGTGCCACAAGTACTCCTTTTCTTTTTGCGAATACAGACTAACACGGCTGTTACTCTGAAACCTGTCATCCTGATACCAATATTCTGGGTCTCTGTAATCTCTACAGGGCTCAGAAATATTTATCTACAATGTTCATTTCACATTCTCAGAGATCTGGGTTTGCTTTGAGTTCATGAGGATGCATTGCTTTATTTCAACCAGCTTGGCCCATCCCAAGATTTGACTAGAACACCACTCTAAAGACAGAAGACAGGCTATCAGACCTTTTACTTAGAGACAGGCACAACCGCAACCCCAAATAAAAAAATCCTGATATTTGTTAGGGTCCTAAATCTGAATCTACACTCTGTACACGATTGCAGATCTATCTTAATCGTGTCACAAACAAAACAAAACATCCTGAGCTTTGGATTGATTGAATGATTTATTTATTTTTATTTATGAAATTCAAGTTAACACAAGGACTCTTATGTCTTGGCCCAGCACCTAGCTCTGTAGGACCTATTCCTGGTCCGTATGTGTGTAAATAAACCAGTGAAACCCAGTCAAAACTACCAACCTTAATCCAAGTTCACGGTAAGGATTGCAAACCTCAGGGAATGTGGCCCAAATTTCAGATTTGCAAAAAGATGAGTTTTGTCTAGTTTCAGTCTTCATTACAAAAATTTACACAGCCCTAGTAATAACCCCACAAGTTGACTCAAGCATTGTATTATTAGGCTAATCTGTTTTTAACAGCTAACTGAAAATCAGTTCTGGAGGGGAGAGGAGAAAGAGGAACAAGATTTGAGTCTTGTTTTATTCTCCCGTCTGACCTAGAAGTTTTATATAGTTTCAAAGGTGTTCACTTACCTATTTATTCTTCATAATAGCAAAGTGCCATCTGATATCTTCTGTTCAGTGTTGTCATGAACACATTATGAATCGTTGCAACATCCACAGACTAAATCATAGCATGTTAATGAATTCCTGCAGTGCTTTTGCATTTATGCTGACACCCAGTGGCTGCCCAGCATAACTACACGCTACTTTGTGCAGTGTACAACGTCCTCATTACCAATGAAATAATAAAGCTACAGCAGCAGTTCCAAAGAAGTCTAAGACCCTTGGCAGTGAGGATGTCTGTGCTTTTTTTCTTCAGTCACCTGTATCAGTAAACAAACACTCAAGTAAAAGGGGGGAACGTCCCATTTGAAGTATACGGGAACCAACCCCTTGGAGCTCTTTGATCATTTGAATCTGGATCCAGACCTATCATGTGCAAATGGGCCAAATGAAAAGATGGGATGAGAAGATCTCTTCGTTTTTCATGAGAGGGGAAGTAAGGAAGGAATGGTTTTGTGATTGCAAAAAGCAGTTGACCACAAACTGATTTTTCACAGTACAAAATGCCTCCATTACCACCACTCCCCAAATCTACGTTTTCATGTATTGTTAAAAAAACAACAAACTTCAAACAGCTTCAGTTCTCTATAAAATAAGGCAATTTTACTATAGCAATAAATATCACTCCCTGTCAAGTGTAAGTATTGACCTCCAGATATTAAAGCTGATATCAATATTCTCCTTTGGGCTGAATTCTGGAGTCCTTACTCCGTCTTTACGCTGGCAAAATTCCTACTAAAGTAAAGGAGCTATGATTAAAGATTACAAGACTGGCCTGTTTAAAAATCAGTCCTTTCTGCTTTAAAGATCAGATCCTGCAACTAGATCCACACTGGCATACTCCGTGCCCTAGGACAGAGCTCCAATGACTTGCAGAATCTGTCCCTGTAAGTGTAAATAGATCATAGGGAAAGAGCTAAGTCCTACTCCAGTAATATGCTGCACAATAACAGCCTGTCTTTAAGCTCAGCAAAAGCATAGTATATGGCATTCTGTCAATACACCTGAGCACCCAAATATATTAAATGTAGTAAAGCATAAAATAATAAAGTAAAACTGAGCCAATGTTAAACAGAAACAAAATATCCAAATGGCAATTTCGAGGCTAAACAGTGCAGAGAGTTTTCAGGCACAAGGAATGATCCTACATATCACGTGTTTAAGTACTTTTTTCCGGGAGCCATACAGTAAACAGATAGCACTAACAAAGTCAAATATTAATAACCAAGAACTACACATCTCCAAATCCCCTTCCCCCAACCAGCAAAACCCATAGAAATTTACACTGACCAAAGCAAATAGAAAATAAAAGTCAAACCACTTAAATGGTTGACATTTAGGGATAGAACCAAACACCCTTTCCATCCTCTTGAATTATCTAAGTTATAACATTAACAGAAAATAAATACACATTGAAATGGACTAACTCAAGATCGTGACATCCAGGTGGTGAGAAGTTATAATAAAAAGGTTTTAGAACATCTCAGGAAGAATTTTTTAGAGTGTCTGTTGACAGATAAGATCATTTTAATGTTTTGTCCCAGTCTAAGTGACGTGCTGAGCTTTGACTAACCGGGGTAGCATTCTCAATGTAATAGAGTACAAGCAGCATGTTTACCACTGTCCCAACTCTGTGTCTCATTTCTTGGGGGGATGTAAAGAGATACCGTTTGCAGAGGAATGGAAAAAAATATGAGAAGGTTGAAGGAGGGGAGATGACCCAAAACCTGATTATTTTATTATTATTATTTTTTTAATAAAATAAAAAAAATCATTCCACATTTGTCTCTGCATTTCTGGGTTCAAGTTGGCATCAAGTAGATGTGCCAAAATTGTGCAAGGAAAATGGTGAAGGTGGCACCACCCAGCCAAAACACGAAGAGGTTACTGAAGATCTTGTGAGAAAGTCTGTTCACAAATAATGTCCCTTAGACACTAGAGACTGGCTAAAATCTGAATATCTAATCTGAATCAAATATCCCAAACCATTTAAGGTTTCCTGCTTTTGCTAGGAATCCCTTTCCTATAAAATTTGTCCTGTCTAACTCATCTCTCTTTCCTCCATCCAGCTCTTTCTTATAGCACCTAATGCTTACTCCTGGCCCAGATGACAAAGAGATCTGCAACCAGACCCCACCCTTCTGCTTTCTCAGTTGTCTTTGTGTTTAGATCCTGCCACAAAGCCTTCCTGTGAAAATTCCAGTAACTGCCCCCAAATCCTCACAGCTGGTGCCCTGAATAGTGCATAAGAGAGACTGGCAAAAAGAAAAGGAGTACTTGTGGCACCTTAGAGACTAACCAACTCCTTTTCTTTTTGCGAATACAGACTAACACGGCTGTTCCTCTGAAAAGAGAGACTGGGCAACTTTTGATCTTTCTGCCCCCATGCCTTTTAATTGAAACATATAGGCTTGGCTGAAAGAGAGTCCAGATCTGAACCATTTCCTGGTTTGCACATTCAGCCTCTTGCCACCACAATTTAATATCTTCTTTTAGCTCAGCCCACCTTTACAGATGTGGGAGCAGTACACTGTCATCATACATTCCTGTCTGTGGCTTGTCCCTCCATTAAGACCAGCCTAGTCAGATCCCTGTATTCAATGTTCTACCATCTAGTTGGTGGTCGGCCTTTAGGTCACACTGACCTTGGTTGTGTTTGTATAATTTTCTTTGCATTCTTTCACTGTTTGCCTTGTGCAGTGTGCCCACCACCGTGATCTTGTGAAATCACGGCATGGGATTGGCCCCAATTAAAAACATTACAATTTAATGTACATTTAATTTATAGTATAGGGTTTAAATCTTATGAAGGTTAGGCTGCGAGCCCTCAAATACAACTGAGAAACTGTTTCATTTTGTGTTTTACTTTATTTTAGGTGTGGCTGAAACAGATTTTTTTTTAAAAATGGGTAACTCTTAACAAAGAGCTGTTCATTTACCAATAAGTAATGCAATAATTGTACCGGTTGTTGGTACTCACTGATAACGCCGATGTTAGTTCACGTAGCTGAGAGCACAGCCTTTATACATAGAGGCTCTAAGAGAAAAGGGAGAGTTTCTGCCCAGATCTGTCTTTGAACTATTTTTTAAATATGTCTGATGTCACTCTGAGTCTGCCTGTGAGAGGGGCAGCTTTCTTTCAAAGTCGAGTGAAAGAATCACGCAAGTAGTTCGACAAACAGGTGCCTATGTTTTTGCGAAAGGGTGCTAAGTTTTGTTGATGAGGCAAGAACTGTCCCTTCTGTCCATCTCCTCCTTAAGACTGAAGAGAATTTTTTGAGCCATCTTGACTTGGGGTCCCAGCATTTGTGTGTGTGGGGGGGTGGGAGGCTGGATTGCTCTGGTACACTGGGTGCTCCTATCACTGTCTATATTATTCAGGGGGGAGAGATTTATTTTACAATTCATTAATCATTCAAAAGCAGCTAGCTAATAAATAAAAACCAAACACCGATGTGCCAGATGCACACAGGTTTATGTATGCCCCAACTCCATGTATGGAGTACATGCCACTTGCTAATCTGTATTGTGATATAGGAGCTGTTCGTGAGAGTATATCCAGAGCAGAGTTAAGAAGTATTTTCTTTGTCACTTTTACCTGCTCATTCACTATTATTGTTCAGCTTCCATGCTGGAGCATTGGCAGTATGTGCTTGGTCACCTAAGTTGAATGGTATTGATCTACTCCTTCACTGAATGAGTGTAAACTTTTAAACAGAAGAACAAATAATGACAAACAATTCTCTTTGTCATGCACAAACACACTACTTCATCTGCAAATATGAGTTTTCATCTGGGGTGAAATTCACCCTGCTACAGAGTGCCAGAATAAGGCTGATGCATGCATAAATTCCACTTAAGACCTACGTTGAGGGCTTAAGTGGAACTTTTGTTGTGCTAGCTCTCTATGCAGAAGAGAATTTTACCCATTATGAGTAGCTGTTTGCTAACCGGTCATGCTAGCAATCACAGATTTGTGTGGAAGCTTGCAAATAGCAAAAATAGGAGCAGTATAAAGTTTAAACTGAACAGCCATTCAAAATTCAATTGAATATCCATGAACATTGTTTCTACAGTTTTCAGCCAACTCTAGTTTGATTTTGCTTATATTTCCTGCTTTATAAATGCAAATACCACAGACTTTTGACACTTCTACTTCTAGTCTTGACCAGTAATGATAAAACAAAAGAGCAATTAGAATTTGCATATGCAACAGTGTGCTTATTTGTTCGAAAATCTGTCCCTATAGCACTAAATGACTGGTGAAACCAAGTGTGGAAGGGAACTGGAAAAAGCAACTTTCACTTTTGTGATAACTTGCTGTTCAGTCCGGAAATAGTATATATACTGTTCATTTGACTAATATAATAGATTGTGCTCTACTTTCCCTGACATGACTGAGATGCATGGTTGAACTGAATGTATATTATTTCAGAGATAAATCAACAGAGAATCTGTGTTCTGGGTTACATTGCTCAGGCAAATTAATAGTAATTATAATGGTCATTTACATTCTACGGAAATTCATTTATTCAGATGGATCCCAAAGCACTTTATAGATTAGTAAAAGGAATCATTAAACTGCAGCTACCTTTTGTGGAACACAGCAGCTGTTTAACATTCTACAGCAATGCTACACAGAAATTTGGGGTAAGCAGTGAATAGTATCTTATTTCAGTGATTTTCCTACTGCAGTCCATGGACCACCAGTGACCGATGCAGGCCTTTCTCCAGCCTGCAGATTTTTAGCTAGATCCTCATATGGATGCATGTGAGCACAGCTTATTAAGAGCCTGATCCAAAGTTCATAGAAGTCTATGGAAAGATACCCACTGACTTCACTGGGCTTTGGATCAGGTTCTAAGTTCCTTTAATTTCAAAGAAACTATTTGCAGATGTAAAAGATCACAAGATTTGGCCTTCACTAACAATGTGCAATCTAATACAGCATGTATACACTATATAAACTGTAGCTCAGAAATGTTTTGATTGTAAATAAAGAAGGGGTAGAGGGAGAGTGAAATTATGAGATCTAGGGTCTATATAAATTGTCAATGTGCTTGTCTCAGAAAGCATGGTCCAGATGCCTGGAGCAGCAGAGGAAAATGCTTTTGATGCAACAGCGGTGCCACTATGAAAGGACAGAGGACAGGTGAGTGATGGCCTAGCAGTGAGATCAGGAAAGAGAGCAGAGAATGATAAGGTCCATGAAGAAGGAGAAACAGTAGTTCTGTAGTTCTTTTTCTAAGTTAAGCAATTTGCCCAAGTACTATAGGCAGTACCTAGGAACAGTCAGACAAATTAGAGACCTCTTCTCATGATGTCTGATGCTATAGGTGCAGCTACGAATATAGCAAGCGTGCTTACTCAAAACATATACCACATCTCCCCTTTGAAACCCTTTTGATTTTATTATACTTGCATCTAAGTTACTAATTTTTCTACTCTGATATCGGTTCTAACAAATCTGAAAGGCTGATGGCATTATCTCACCTGTAATACCTGTGAGTGTTTGTATATAAGTACATTGCCCTTCTGTCAAAATGATCAGTCAACTTTAAGTACCTCTCTGATTTTGGAAGTTAAAATGCTCTGGAGGCTGTAGATGAAAGGTCAGAGTGGGAGCTGGCTGGGAACTCTCAGTTGCTTCTCCAGGGTCCCTTTGTCTTTGGAACACTTACAATGTAGAAGTTACTGCTGGAAATGGCAGTTTTCCTTCAGGAAGTGGCCTAGCAGAAATATCCATGGAGGAGGTTACCTAGACAACTACTGTAGCAAGTTAGCTATTAGTTGACAACTTCCTTATTTTTCATGTCTGAGCTGGGAGTTTTATGTCATTCCGCTTTGGTGGACACAGGACTATAAACTGGTCATCTTTGTCTCTCGAAAGTGAGTAGTTTCTCTGCAGATCTCCTATTCAGAGGCTTCCCCTTATCCTTGAATGGTTGGCTTTGTGTCAGTTTGTATGTTAACCCAGGCAAGTTGATCTATTCCTGAGTGCTGCAAAATGGTAAAAGGTTTCCTCAGTACAGTGCAGGAGGGAGTAAAGGCAATGCTACAAAAGAACACTAAAGGGAGCTTAGGGAAGATGGCAGCACAAGAAGAATAAGATGAGGTATGAATTGGCAGTTTAAGCATACTGAGTACACGCTTACATTCGACAAAATAGGACATCATGGCAATGAGGCAGGTATATAAGTAGTGTGTTATTTAATAGTTATTCAATTTTCTACCCTTTCCTCCCTCCACTCCCCTTTGTAAATTTAACAGGAGTTCTGTAGATGGTCATTACGGAAAGCTGTCTAGATTACCAAACCCGGGGGGTGAAAAGGCTAATTCTGTTTTCACACACATCTGAATCAGTTTATCCATTCCTGTTTTAATGGTGCCTCAAACTCAGTTGGGTCTGTTAGGCACTACTGTAATATAGATTAATAATAGTACAGTTCCTCCTCCACCTTCAACCTCCCAAAGAGAGGGATTTCAGCTGAGATACTCCAAAGCTTTCCTTTGGCCATTGTGACTTTGGTGAGACTATCCACGCTGCTATCTACTTCAGGTACACGCTTTGCTCTAGAAATGGGGGCACTCTCCTTTTACTGCAGCTTGTGAGATTATGCAACTGAAGGAACCATTGCTTTCTGAAGGCTAAAAATCAATGGAAGGCTCCTTAAAAAAAAAGTACAGCCTATTCTCAAACAATGTCAGAGAAAGTCCTCTCTTTATAGTTTGAGTTGTAGAAGGTCAGAAGTGTCCTACTTAGAAGTTAAAAAAAGAAGAAGAAACTTTAGGCACAGACATGGAAAGGAAAAGTTGAAATACAAATCAAGGTTTAATGGTCCTTCTAGTAGCTGTCTTTTGTTTTTACAGTGTGAGCCATTAAAATGCTGGGCATCCAAGCTCATCCATCTCAAGGTGCCTCCGATAACTATGGTATCTTACTATATTCTTGTGGGATGGCAAATATTGAGTTTTAATGCCATCCATTGTAAACTGTAAGGTGACATTTTCAAAGCTGCCCAAGAGATCTGAGATACCTAATTTTCCATTACTTATAATGGAAAACAGGCATCCAAACCCTTTGGGCAGCTTTGAAAAGCTCAGCCTAAAGTTTTAGAACACAAAATTTCTATCCATTTAAAGAATGCTTTAAATTAGGAGTAATTCTGGAACATATGGGTTCTGCTATTTTCTCCAAAGACTATTTTCTATTTATGCATTTCATAAATAGGGTTGGGTGATACTTTTTTAGGTTCCAGGGGTTTGTACACAATTTGTTTGCTTTATGGAGGCTTGTCTAGTGCTGTGGTACAGTAAGGAGCAGCAAGAGCAGGATTCTAACAAGGTAACTGGTTAAATAAAGATAACCCAGAAGTGTTACAGAACAGAATACACAATACAGAACAGTCAGCACTACTTCTAAGTACAGTGAGACACCCAGTGTTAATTCTTTCAAGGTCTGATCCAGTATTCATTGAAGTAAATGAAAGAACTAATATTGACTTGAGTGTGCATTGGACCAGATCCTCTGGGCCCAGATCCTCAAAGAGGGGTGTGCGGGTGGGTGTAAATACCTTTGAGGATCTGGGCCTTATTGCCTTCTGGCACAGTTTTTACCCACTGAGTTGCACTTCTGGGATCCAACAAAGAGAATCACTACTTAGTGAAAACCATGCAAAACTAGAGACTGAAAGCTGAGTTTGGACTCAACTGAGAATAGGGTCCCATTGAAGTCTCCCAAAAGATTAATGAACTTCACTCTATATTCTATATAGGTTGTTATACTTCAGTAATCACTGTAATATCTGAGTACCTTTCAGTAGTATGTTAAGCAAAGTGATTACACATCTGTCTCATGATGCTTGGTCTCTCATCCTCTCCCCAGAAGAAGCGTACACAGTGGAGTGTCTTGTTTTGGAAATATATGATGGTTGGTTGGTTGGTTTTAAAATATGTACCTGTTGCTATGTGTATATTAGAGAAGGCAAGGTCAAAGCAATATGCCTTGCCCTTGGAGCCAAAGGTGTTGAGGTTTGTGATGACCCTATTTCTTTAGGGAAATCATTCCACAGCCTCAGACTAGACCCTGAGAAAACTCTCTCAGACAAGCTTTACTCTTACTGTTGAGAACAGTTGATTCCTGGGTTTATGAAGGATTACAGTACAGGAGTCTAAAAAGGCAGCAGTATGTTGCCAAAGAAAACTCATGGTGTTTGGCTTTGAACAGGCTCCAATTTCTATCCTCAACAGTTCATCGGGATCCTAATTTAATGTTGATTATTGCTTTAGATTACTGAGCTGGGAGTGCAAAATGTTTAATACACTGTATTTAAATAATTTTTCACAAAGTAAACTTTTGATTTTGCCTCACTGTATCCCTGTCAATTTAAATTCATGTTTTAATTTTTATATCAGATAATAGTTCATTTCATTGTTTCTAAAAAAACACTAACCTGAAAGCTTCCCAGAAATCTAACATCTCTTAATAGTCTTTGCAAGTAGAATTGCTTACTGCAATTTAAATATTCAAAGGGCTTTATTTTAAAGTTAATATTGTTTATAGGAAGCAAATGCAAATAAGTGGTTAAAACCTTTTGGTATTAGGTCATTAAAAATCCATTCTTGACTTCCTGCCCACAACTACATCTTTTTTCAGACCTGTCACCCATTTCATTTAAGCACTTAGCTCTTTCCTAATGAATGAATTGGCATTTCATATTACCTTATTATCCTATAAAGCAAAATGCATACTCAATAACATTAACGGTAATTTCTCATAAAGACACATTATTGATCTGGGTGCTACCTGTAAGCATTGAAAATTGCATCCTGCACACAGAGCCTTTCACATCTGGGCCTGAAGAATTAAAGAAAAATTAAATTTGACAGCAGTAAATTCACAGGCACAATCTAGGCACCAATTTATATGCAAAATGAAATGCTTTATGAAAATTTCCTCTATTTTCTCACGGAGATTTGGGAAAAAGATTTCACTAGATGCTTCTTTCTCTAATATCCCTCTACTTAAATATTATGCTGCAGTCACTGCAGACTCCCTTTGATGTATAAATAATCAAGTTAAATTATGTGCAGCAAGGAGACTAGTGCTCTGCCATTCTTATTTTACAAAGTAATTTCTACCCTAGAGGGTCAAATTTCCCTGACAAATTCTTAATTACTATGTTGCAACAGAAGCAGAATCTATTTGTGCATAAATCCTGGGCATTCCCATGTGGTAAGTAACTAATATTACCAACCATTTCACTTGGCCTGTTCACTGAACTCCATAATTAGATAATACTTTTGATGATGGTACATTTGAAGTCTTAATCCATTTAATTTTTTATGAGATTTTTTTTATTTTAATAGGGATATGTTAGTGACCGCTGCCTATTTAAAAATCATTAAAATTCTGTCCACAGCAGTAATAAAGATTAAAGATTACTAATATGGCATTCATAACCTTGCTGGTTTTCTAGAAATCCGGGGCTTAAGGTAAATGTTAAAGGTCATTTAATATGTTAGTCACTAATTATAATCCTGGGTAGTAGGTTCCTTTTCTAATTATCCTGGTATAAAAGTTCTATTGTTTGGGTCTATACTTCTGATTTTTCTATTTGGTTTTTCGTGTGGATGAGTAATCCTGGAATTAAGCTTCCGACCATTGATGAAAGTAGGTAATGCACAATGATTAACTGGATAAAAGCATACGTTTGAAAGCTGCAGAATATCTCACCTTGAAGTTACTTACAAAAGATACAACATCCCTTTTCTAGTAGAAATAAAGCAGAAAGGTCATTGCAAAGATTAACACCTTTTTATTTTAGTATCAAACATTGACAAATAAGATAAAGGCCTCCAGAGCATGTTGAGAAGAAAGCAGGAGCAACTAGAGACAAAAACGGGAGTTGGGAGAATTTAAAAAGAGCAATCATCTCCCTGAATTCAGGAAAGCACTTAAACATATGCTTAACTGGATAAGGATGGATTTAAGCATGTGCTTAAATGTTTTCCTGAAATGGGGCTTAGTTCTGCAGTAAACTACTCCTCAGAGATTCAAACAAACTTGACCTGCTTACGTTCATACAAAAACTTGGTCTTTCCCTTCTGCTCACCTGTTTTCTTCCTGCCCAGTGGCAGGTCACCTGTGATTGACAAAAAGCCCTAGGTAGTTTTGCCTGTGAGGTACATTTTATTATCTATATGATTTCTCTTCTGGTACCACCCAAATGCCCAATCTGGGGCTCATTGTCTATACAACCACATAGGCATCTTCCCTGCTCCACAGAGTTTACATACTGAGGCCCCAGTGCAGGAAAGCACTTAAACCTATTCAGGACTGCACTTACCATTTCGTACGTCCCATTGATTTAAATGGGATGCTTTCCTTAATCGGGGTTTACGGCTCTGATCCTGCAACTGGCTCTGTCTGGGAAGGTCATTGTGCCTGCTGGGAGTCCCACTGAACTCAATGGAGGCACCAATGATCGGCCTGCGTATTGCAGGACAGGGGCCTGAGACTAGATGCCTTAAGTGAGTGCACTAAACGATAGGAGGAAAAGAGTAAGGGAAGACAAAAATAACAGCAATTGGAACCTGAAAGGTATCTAGCCACTTAACTCCCACTAAAATCAATGGGAGTTGGGCTCTGAAGTAACTTTGAGGCTCTGGGCCCAGGTGTCTTAACCCGAGTACACAAAAAATGGAGATAAAGATAATAATGCCAGAATTTTCACTATCTGAACATGGCAATATTCAGCTCACTTCAGTATAGGGGCACTGTGATATTGATTTAGTTAATTCTCATAAAGCATTTTGATGATAACACAGAACATAAGAACGGCCATACTGGGTCAAACCAATTGTCCATCTAGCCCAGTAACCTCTCTTCTAATAGTGGCCAATGTCAGATGCTTCAGAGGGAATGAACAAAACAGGGCAATTATCACATGATCCATCCCCTGTCATCCACTCCCAGTTCCTGGCAGTTAGAGGCTTAGGACACCCAGAGCATGGGGTTGCATCCCTGACCATCTCGGCTACTAGCCATTGATGGACTTATGAACGTATCTAATTCTTTTTTAAACCCAGTTATTTTTTTTCTCTTTAGAGCATCCCCTGGCAATGAGTTCCACAGGTTGACTGTGCACTGTGTGAAGACATACTTCCTTTTGTTTGTTTTAAACATTCTGCCTATAAATTTCATTGGGTGACCCCTGATTCTTGTGTTATGTGAAGGAGTAAACAACACTTTCTCCACACCATTTATGACTTTATAGACCTCTATCAGATCCTCATTTAGTTGTCTCTTTCCCAAGCTGAAAAGTCCCAGTCTTTTTAATCTCTCCTCATATGGAAGCTGTTCCATACCCCTAATCATTTTTGTTGTCCTTTTCCAGTTCTAATATATCTTTTTTTTTCTTTGAGATGGGGAGACCAGAACTGCATGCAGCATTCAAGGTGTGGCATACCATGGCTTTACATAGTGGCATTATGATATTTTCTCTCTTACTATCTATCCCTTTCCTAATGGTTCCTAACATTCTGTTAGCTTTTTTGACCGTTGCTACACATTGAGCAGATATTTTCAACTGATTACTTACACACACACACACACACATACACTCTCACAAAGGATATTTCTAAACTGTTGTATTAATTTAGATGGAATATACAGGCCCAAAGAATCAAAGGTGTTGACAGGACCATGTCACCATCCAACATTAAACAGTTTTAAAGAGGGTTTGTCATTTGGTTTACAGAGACCTCCACCTCCTTGTTACCCTAGCAAATACACCATTAAAAATCCTTTTGACCTTTTAGATACAGAAAAGAAGGGAAAAAACAATTTAAGGATTAGCAATGTAAAGTATTAAATAAGGCTTTCATTTTAACAACATGTTGGGACACAATCAGAAAGGCTAAGGCACAAAATAATTTACACCTAGCAAGGGACAGAAAAGGTAATAATAAGAGGTTCTTTAAATACATTAGGAACAAGAGAAAAATAAAGGGAAGTGTAGGTCTTCTATTTAGCAGGGAAGGAGAGCTAATAACTGATGTCATCACAAAGCTGAGGTGTTTAATGCCTATTTTCCTTCAGTCTTTATTAAAAAGGTTAATGGTGACCAGATACTCAACACAATAAATATTATCAATGAGGGGGAAGGAATGCAGGCAAAAGTAACTATCTGAAGCTATATTGGAACTGTTAGCAATTATTTTGGAGAACTCCTGGAGGAGGGATGAGGACCCAGAAGACTGGAGAAGGGCAAGCATAGTACCTATCTTTAAAAAAGGAACCAAAGAGTACCTGGGGAATTCTAGACAGTCAGCGTCGCTTTGATACCTGGAAAGATACTGGAACAAATTATTAAATAATCAATATGTAAGCACCTAGAGGATAATAGGGTTATAAGGATCAGATAGCGTGGAATTGTAAGAACTAACCATGACAAACCAACCTAATTTCCTTCTTTGACAGGGTTACTGGCCTACTGGACAGGTGGGAAGCAGTAGTCAGAATATATCTTGACTTTAGTAAGGCTTTTAACATAGTGCCACATGGTATTCTCAAAAATAAATGAGGGAAGTGTGGTCTAGATGAAATTACTATAAGGCAGGTGCCCAACTGGATGAAAGACCATACTCAAAGAGTGGTTATCAATGGTTCACTGTCAATCTGGGTGAGACATATCTAGTGGAGACTCACAGGGGTCAGTCCTGGGTCCAATATTCAGTATATCTCATTAATTACTTGAATAATGGAGTAGAGAATATCCTTATAAAATTTGCAAATGACAAAAGCTGGGAGCGGTTGCAAGCACTTTGGAGGATTAGAATTCAAAACAACCTTGACAAATTGGAGAACTGGTCTGAAATGAACAAGATTAGATTCAATAAAAAATAAGTGCAAAGTACTTCACTTCGGAAGGAAAAATCAAATGCACAACTACAAAATGGGGAATAACTGGTTAGGAGGGCTGAGAAGGACCACAATGTGATGCAGTTGCACAAAAGGCTAATCTAATTCTGGATTGTTAGACATGGTAGGTAACTGTCCCACTCTGTTTGGGAGTATTGGGGCCTCGGCTGGAGTACTGTGTCCAATTCTCGGCACCACGTTTTAGAAAAGATTGGAGAGAGTTCAGAGGAAAGCAACCAAATGATAAGAGGTTTAGAAAACTTAACCCCTGAGGAAAGGTTAAAAAAACTGGACATGTTTAGTCTTGAGAAAAGAACACTGAGTGGGGATCTGATACCAGTCTTCAAATATATTAAGTGCTTTTATAAAGAGGACTGTGATCAATTGTTCTCCAGGTCCACTGAAGGTAGAACAAGAAGTAATGGCTGTAATCTGCAGCAAGAAGGATTTAGATTAGATATTAGGAAAATCTTTCTAATTTAAAGATTTCTAATTTATATCTGGAATAGGCTTCCAACAAAAGTTGTGGAATCTCCATCACTGGAAGTTTTAAAGAATAAGTTAGACGAACACGGGTCAGGGATCATCTACGGATACTTAGTCCTGTCTCAGTGCACAGGGCTTGGCTAAATGACCTCTTGAGGTCCCTTCCAGCCCTATATTTCTGTGGCCCCATGATCCCATATTCCCTTTTCCTTTAGCGAGAGAGAGTTTTTACATGTACCTGCCCCTTCCCCCTCCTTGTTTCACAGTCTCTTAGATGGTATCAAAGATGGTAATTTAAAGGCCTTTTGAGGAAAAGGGAAGAAGTTAGTTGAGTTGGGCTGGAACTCTTGTTATTGTGTTGTTGTTAAAATCTGATCCTGTTTCCCAGGAGCCAAAACAAGACAAAAATACAAAAAAGGGAGGGGAAAAGAATAGCAAAGATAGAAAATATATCTTCTGTGTCTGGTGTTGACTCTCACTTGCAACCTCACTGCTGTAAAAACACAGACACAGCAATTGTTTTCCCAGCTACTCTGAGACCTGGGAAACTTGTACCAGAACTGGGCTATTTAGGGTATTGTTTTTAACTGCCTCTTTCTGGTCACAGGCATACAGCACTGTTGCAAAATATGCAGTCTTGGCTGTCTAAACCAGATTCTTACTAGACAAAAGGAAAAAGGAGAGAGAGATAGGAAAGAGAAAAACTAAGGTTGGAAAGGAAAAGGACTCATGTCTCCTACAATGGAGGTGGAGTAGAAAGCCCACCATGATGCCAGCTGGGGATGCCCACTCTCCTTATACTGGGTGTACTCCCACAAGGCCTTCCCAAGAATCACATCCTTTCTCAGCCAAAGCAACATAAAGGAGTAATAGTATAATTAAGAATTTGGATCATAAAGTCGTGCTGCTGTGCTCGCTGTTTAGACCCAAAAGAATCAAGACTTGCCAAGATTTACATGCTTCCTCATATCTTCCATTATTGTAGAGGATGGAGGAAGAGAGAGCTTAAATTAAATGTTTTTTATCATCACTTGATGGTCCACCTGGTGGCCCCACAGGTGTAAATAGGAGCCTGGAGTTCATGAGACTGGGGAAGAAACACTACACTAAATAATGATGAAGCACTGTGGAGATTTTCAGTGCTCTCAAAATCTTCTATCCACTTCCACTTGTGGGTGGACCAGAGGTTGTGGATTGGCTTGCAATATGACCTTCTTCAGTGCAATGGCATTGCTTAATGACCTCCATAGAAACCATTTTATATTGCCCAACAAACATATGTGCGATATTTCTGTGATTTATTCCTGAATATTTCTATATTTCTGAGTTTATGTACCAAAACATGTACTTGAATTTGGGCAGAGGTTGAGTGTGTAGCCTTGTGAAATTCTACCCACCAATTAACCTGAGGCAAGGAATGTTTCTGATGAGCTAAAAACTAACAGTAGATTTTACACTATTGGCATCTCCTTGGGAAGAATGAGAGAGCAGGTTTTGTGCCTGGGCTGATGAATTTTCATAACAATTTTGCATGTTTGGCAGGAATTAAGGAGATAACACATAAGTATGCTATTTTTTCCATGACTTTCTTCCCACAACCAGCCTCTTTAAATACTTTAAGCAGGGTCAGAGGGTAGACCCCTTTAAAATATTCAGAATGCTGCTTTAATCGAGGAAATAGGTTCTCACCACACACACAACTTTCTGTCCCCTATTTTCAATAATTCTTTTTACAGCCAATAATGTGATGTGGGGAACATGATAATCTACTTTAAGTAAGTGGCATTCTCACCTTGCTCTAACACAGCACAGTACACATAGACTAGATATAGTCCCCTATCTCTGGGGCTTTTGTTATTATTATCTTAAATAAAAATAAGTTTCCTAGCAGAGTTTGCTCCTAAGTTTGGATGTTTCTAGGTACTTTAGTGCACCTTATGGCTAATAGGACATACTTGATCTAGTTGCCAGCATGAGCCAGCAAAATCTGTTCTGTATCTTGGTACAAGATCTTGGAAAATAACATCTTGTTACATCTTCCTATACTTTTCCCTGCTTCCTGTCCTGGCAAAATTATCATAGAAGTTTACTCACCCAGGCACAAAACCTATTTGGCCACTCATGGTAGTTAAACATGGGTCTTGAAATTGATGGGGTTGCATTGGTATAACTGAATAGAAAATGTCCCACAGCCTTCAGGTTTACTTCAAGTAAACAGTGATACATGCTAGGAACTATCAAAATATAAAACATGTCTTTGTCATGTGCATTCCTGTCACATGAGAACAGTCATAGCATGGAAAGGAATAAATATTTGTAACCAAATAACCATGTTAAGAGGAGGCATGGTAATGAGCACCACCATGAGGAAAAGTGGACAGATTTCAAGGGGGGGGATTAGAGATTGGGATGCATGGTAAACTATAGAGATGAGCCTGAACCAAACCCCTTGACACTCATACACTTGAGGTATTTGAAATCTAGGTCTAGATTTCACCATATTACTTTTAGTAAAACTAGCTTTAAAATGGGGATGGAAACCTTGTAATGAAAAAAAAAATCCTGGTTTTGGATTTGAAATTTTGAAATGGTCAATGTAAAGCTTTTAAAAATTGATGGACTCAGAATGGTCAAAACCCTGGAAAAATTTAGTTGAACGTTTGGCCTCCCCCTCCCTTTGAATTATGATATGCCAAAAAAAATTGACCAGCCCTACTTTTTAGTACATCTTCCTCTGTGAAATTGTTTTCTCTTATAAATTTCCTCTTCAGTGACCTTGTGTGTATGTATATATTGCACTTCCAAACACTTTGTGGGGCTAAATTATGCCATTAATTGCCAGAGCTAAACCTGGAAGATGGAGAAAACACTGGAGCCAGGCATACACTGGTTACCAGATCTATCCTGCTGGTGCAGAACAGAGTGGCTAGGAACAGTTCAGGATTGCTTGAACATAATAACTATGTGAGGCTCCTCGCAAATGCAGTAATGTGTTCCTCTCGCCAGCATGTGTACTCTTCCCCACTCTTTATGTGCTAGCTAAGGTTGTGAGCCCCTTTCCCTTCAGACTGTGGACCAATGGCAGGCACAAGAGTCTTCCAATTACCATTCTTGTGTTCTCGGTAGGTATCCTGTCCTACTGCAGTGCAGGTACAGTATAGGAAGTCAGTGAGAAGTGCCTCTTTACCACAAAGGGCAGGATTTGGCTTATATAGTTTATATCCAGATTGGAACATGTAAAGAGTGAAGTTCAGTATATGAACATTTCTAGTTTTTATAAAAAATTGAAAATTGTTGCACATTTAAAGAAACAGTTGCCCTAGAAAGGTAGTAAATACAAAGTGCATTCTATTGCATGTTTATCACAAAAATGAGGAATGCCAATTGGCATAGACTCCTACTAAATTTAGTCTACTCTTCTGCCAGGGGATCTATCCTTTGTGTACTAGGACCCATCTTCAAATTGTATTTAAACAGTTAATTTGGGGTCTGATATAATGTTAAAATTCCTATTGACTTCAACAGGGATAGCATCTGGTCCCTATTCCACATCCAAAATTATTGACATCCACATATAAGACTATGACTTGTCAAGTCTTCTGTTTCTCTCTGCACATCCATTTAGGAAGATAAGATTTGCCATACTGGCATAGTGGTTCAGACCCATGCTCTGTCTTCAACAGTGGCCAGTGCCAGAGTTCAAACAGGAAGGTACAAGATACCAATAGTAGGTAAATGTGTGTAATTGTTCACCATGAAGGTCTCAGCATAATCCCAATGAGCTATAGATTGATTTAAACCCTGAAGCATGAGATTTTTATCCCTTCCACAATGTGTTGTTTGCATTTAGAGTTGTAATTCTGGATATTCTTATAATCCATATAAACATCCATTCTGTTTCAGAATCTTACTAGGTATTGGCCTCAGTGACATCCTGTGGCAATGAGTTCCACAGTCTAATTAGGCACCAAGGGGGGGAAAGTATTTCCTTTAATCGGTTTTGAATGTACCACTCTTTAATTTCTGGTTTCAGAGTTGCAGCCGTGTTAGTCTGTATCCGCAAAAAGAAAAGGAGTACTTGTGGCACCTTAGAGACTAACAAATCTATTTGAGTATAAGCTTTTGTGAGCTAAAGCTTATGCTCAAATAAATTTGTTAGTCTCTGAGGTGCCACAAGTACTCCTTTTCTTTAATTTCGCTAACTGTCCCCTTTTTTCTTGTTTTATGAGAAAGGGAGAACAGAAGCTCCTGACTTACCTTCACTAAACCATTACTTTTATATACATATCACCTTTTTAAAAAAACTGTTTTAAACATTTTTGAAATACAATCATTTTGAAAACCTTAATTAAAACTTTGAAAAATATACAAAACCTCCAAATGATCATTTATAATTGTTTCAGCACTAACAGTGTACCTGGAGAGCAGGAGCTCCTCTAATCGCAGATCTAATTCCAACTTCTTCAGGTCTCAAATGCTTTCTATAGAGCTAACTTGGGACTTTAGACATAGCCCTATTCCAGGGATGTTGCATAACCTGCACTTTCCCAGCAATAGCCTTGGGAGGCATTGTGACTCAGACACACCCTCTGGGGTCATAATCCCTACTCTGCTTCCTCATTGCTCTGGGGTGAGTGTAGTTACTGGCCACTGGCCTATACCAGCAGCAAATTGCAATGCCCTCAGCATTATCTCAACTACACTGGCCAGTGCATGTGGGGATGAGGGGAGGAGCTATACTATGCATAGGGGAATAAATGGGATGATAGCCCCTATCTACTCCTACATGCCTAGACAGGAGGTCTGTCTCAGTTTTCCATCCATAAAATAAGGATGAAATTATTTGTTTTGCTGCAGTGTCATGAGGGTTAATTTAGTGTTCATAATACCTTTTGGATACAAAGTGCTAAGTATTATTCATATGCAAAGAACTGAAAAGTGTGTGTGTATGTTTAAGTAAGAGTCACCCCTTCACTTTTGATTTGTGTTTATTTTTACATCTGGAGCAAATCAGTAAACATATTTGAGAGAGAAAACACCTGATGGGATATTGTGCTGCATGGGGAAAAAACAGTTACCTTAGGTATAAGCAGATGTTAAAGAATTAAGGATGATTTTAAATAACAGAGGGACCTTTCTGCTTAGAAATACCAATATACCTACCCATACTTTTTTTTTTTTATTGCTGTCTTCTCTTTCAGCTAACCTTTGAGTGAGAGAAACTTCTGCTGATGTCAAATGACCAGGAGGACATTAACAACTGATTTTGGTGCCTGTCGGGTGCCGTTGGGTATGTCTCCCCATTACCAAGCTGGCTTTCCTCACTACTGCCACTGACCTTGCAAACAGCTCCGACAGAGGTCGGAATGGATTCATTGATCAGCTAGGCCAAGCATATGACAGTCTGTGCCTTAATTGAATCCCAAAAGGGGGCAGACTGGGTTTTTATTACAGAGGCCAGACGATAGCACTCATTAAAAGCTCCACAGACTGTGTAGTTTACTAATTAGTTTATTATACAGACACCTTGACGATGGGCAAAGTTGTCATTTTGCCCTTTATCGCACAGGGGATGTTGTTAAAAGTTTAATCAGCTAACACTGACCAACTCAGCTTGGCAGGCTGTGGATGGTCATTACTGAGGTCACCCCTGCTGTAGCAATTCTGACAGGGTCACAGCATGCACCTCCAATAAAAAAAGCGTTACGTAAGGTAAGAGTGCACCTGAAAGGGAACCAGGAAAAGAGATTTGCTCAGCAGGGAGTAGAAAACAGATGGACTGTTAGGACAAGTGAATCCTGTTACAGTTTCTCTTTACCTACATTGTTTAACATATGCTTTTTGGAAATATGGGGAGCACTGAGCTATTTCTTTGATATGTTCATTAGACCTCAAGATAGCCTGAACCAACTGGAGTATTGTCAGACACTGAATACTGCAGAGTAGGAGGAAGCAGGGGTGATTTTGCTACTCCAGCAATACTTAACCACCCAAATGATGGGAGGGTTCATCTGCAATGTTTGTGGGAATTTGCAGTAGAAAAACACCGGAAGAGAGCATTGTAAGCTTGCCTCTCAAGCTACTCCAGTTCTCTCCTTCTCTCCCCCACGTTACAGGCAGTTCCCCTAATGTTTTACGAATGTCTTCAGTTGTGGCAATAAGTTATAATTTTGGGAAGTATTTTTTTTTAATCAAGAGGTTGCTATTAATTATTTGTGTTACCACAGCACTTGTAAGTCCCAGCAGAGTGCAAAGACACCTTGTGTTAGGTTCTGTATAAATGTATTGTAAGAGGCAGCCCCTCTCCCAAAGAGCAGACAGTGTGAATAGACAAGATGGACAGAGTGACAGGGGAAAAAGAGGGGAAGTGACGTGCCCACAGTCACCCAGCAGGTCAGTGGTAGGGCTGGGAATAGAGCCCAGTTCTCTTGACCTGCAGTTCACTGCTCTAGCCACTAAACTACTCTCTCTCTCTCTCTCTCTCTCTTTTCTCACAAAACAGGGAAATCTCCAGGTAAAATCCCATCCAAATTCCTGAGCAGCAACTTGAAAGAAACAAAGTACAGACAACCTCAATGGGGAAACTGTCTGAGTTTATCTCCAAGCCCCAGGGTTTACAGGGATAGGATACTTTTATTATTATTTATATTGTTGTATCACCTAGATGTCCTAACTAAGATCAGGATCCAATTATACAACTACTAGAACTCATGGTGTACAAATACACAGTAAGAATCTAGTTCCTGCTCCAGTTTGGAGATGCAGACCATTCTACAGAAACACCCAGTCAACGTGGAAGTGTTTAATAAAGTTGGTTAGTTTTTTACCTTAGTAACAGGTCTTCGTATATTAATTCATGGTTCGAAGTGATCTAGGACACAACAAGCTGAATATAACTGTAGCCTGGCATTGCCAGCAAAGCACTGTCTGTATTCTCTGTCTGTACACTAGCTTAGGGGCTCTCATTTCATATATCATTCACAACTCGAGGCAATAGTTCCACAACATCAGTACATATTCTTAATACAAAGAGAAAAAAGAAAAAGAATTGCTATGCCGTGTATGTTTCTCTTTGGGAGCTAGATAAATGTGTAAGCTGCACTATCTTAGACGCCCCTCTGAATTTAGTCCTTTGGGTCTGTACATATACAGTGGATGGAATTCGAGTCCTGCGTGGGACTTTTTTTTTTTTTTTTTTTTAAATCCAGCTCCTGTCCCGCCCTGCAATATCCACTCCCACCCGATCCCACATTGTTTCTTTCATTTTTATCCTACTCCCACCCACAAAAACCTTTGGTCCCACAAATCCTGCAAGACAGATTCCCCCATGCTACAAAAATAAAATAAAATAAAATAAAAATGGTCGGTTAAAATATTATATATATATATATATATATATATATATATATAAATGGAATTCAGACACAAATTTTACCACTAAAAGAATAAAACGAATCTTGCTTAAACCATGTAAAAAATATTTTAACTCCCGTTATAATAGCTATCAAATCTCTTTCTATCCCTTTCTTAAATTTAAGTATTAAAACCCTTATTTAAAAAAAAAAGAAACTTGCTTTACATTGCTGACATTCTATTTATGACAAATTGACTAAATCTTCATGTTTTCCCGCAAATTACCACAGTCTGTTTCTTTGCCCACCAAGTTCTGCCCGCAACAAAGTACATTTTACTGGCTCCTGCTATTATGGCAGTGGGTCCGCCGGGACCTGCAAGATCCCAGAACCCTTGTAGGACTCTAGATGGAATACTGGCACAATTGAAGTGAATGGGAATTTTGGCACAACTGTTTAGGACAGGAATAGAGGAAGAATATCGGGCCAGACCCTCAGCTTGTACTAATCAGTGTAGCTCCATGACTTTAATTTCCACCATCTGAGAATCTGATCCAAGCATTTGAAACTGCAGAGTGAATTTAGACAGGAAGGATGTGTTACACACACAGGAATCTGGCCAGGGCACGTCGGAACACCTGGGCTAACAACGGGGTCTTGCATTACTAATATTAAATCAGCTCACACCGTCCTTTATTATCCTCCTTCTATGCATAGGGAAACTGAGGCACCAAGTGATGTAGCTTACCCAGAGTCACAGTAAATTGGTGGCAGAGCAGGGAGAGAACTTAGGAGTCCTGACTTCCATTCCTGCAATTTAGATGTCACTGTTACAGTATCTGCAGTGCTACAAAACAAACCGACAATAGGATCCAAGCACCACAAGACTAACACAAAATGGAAATACCAGTCACTGAAATGAAAGTCAGGGTTAGGGTTAACCTCCACCCCACAAATCCTAGCCCCAAGAAATAAGACAAATGACTCACTGTGAACAAAGCATGCCCTAGAAACTCTCTATACAGTAGCCACTGTTTCAGACAAATACCCCCACTCCCTGATAGAGTCAAATGCCGTAATATGATGACTATCACATTGTGTGGTATTTTCATAATGCCATCCCCAAGCCAAATACCATAGCAAGTAATCTTCCTCCTATTCAAGTAAGTTGAGATGCTCCCATGGACTGCAGTGGTGTACGATCCCAATCCTTCGCTGCAACCAAGGAGCACGTAGTGCAGTTCAAAGGGCATGAGGGAGGGGGTGGATGATGAGATCCATTCTGGTCATAGTTTTAACAGTTGAAGATAATAACAATATACTGCCGTATAGGGAGTACCCACCACTCTGAGATCTAGATCCCAGATCCTGCCCAGGCACAAAGAGAAAATTTGGGCTTCAATCCCACAAGAGTTCCATGTGGATGGACCCATTGTCTCCATACTGCAGAATCAGGGCTTTGGTTGCTGCCCACAGAAACCAGAAAAGATTGAGCATTTCATTAACTGGTCATTCCTAATCAGCCCAGCAATAGGTCTACAAATGAATAAACAACTTAAGTGAAGCTCTGTTGTAAAAATGAAAGCAATTGGGTACCACTCTGAATACTGGCAGACATCAGAGTTCCCTTTTAACTCTGGAGTCATTCAACTGTTGTTGGAGTGTTACATAAAAGCTTTTAATTTACTGAGTACCTTTTTGTGAGTCGAGGGGATTGTTTGTGACTAATGAAGAGCAGAGAACATTTTAATAGTAGAGACAACTGGCTTTGATATTGATATTGTCTCTAAAAAAAGTCTGTTTTGAAGTCTTTGAGATTAGGAAGCACCCTTTGTATTTTATCCCACCATGTTAATAAAATTGCCTTGGCTACATAATGCTCTCTGCAAAACAGAAGTAATTTTCCCCCTCTTCCCCCCCACCCCCAACTTAGTTTCCTGCGCTATCCTTTGGATTTTTTTTAAACACTAGTCATTATTCTGTACATCAACATTTATAAATTTTCATTAAGTAGCTTTCAGGAATAATCTTCAAATGAAAACCCAAGTGCAATGTTTAGTTTCTTTTAAGACACTTTTCAGAGGAACAGCCGTGTTAGTCTGTATTCGCAAAAAGAAAAGGAGTACTTGTGGCACCTTAGAGACTAACCAATTTATTTGAGCATGAGCTTTCGTGAGCCACAGCTCACTTCATCAGATGTGTACCGTGGAAACTGCAGCAGACTTTATATACACACAGAGAATATGAAACAATACCTCCTCCCACCCCACTGTCCTGCTGGTAATAGCTTATCTAAAGTGATCAACAGGTGGGCCATTTCCAGCACAAATCCAGGTTTTCTCACCCTCCACCCCCCCACACAAATTCACTCTCCTGCTGGTGCTAGCCCATCCAAAGTGACAACTCTTTACATAATCAAGTCGGGCTATTTCCTGCATAGATCCAGGTTTTCTCACTTCTCCCCCACCCCCATACACACACAAACTCACTCTCCTGCTGGTAATAGCTCATCTAAACTGACCACTCTCCAAGTTTAAATCCAAGTTAAACCAGAATATCTGGGGGGGGGGTAGGAAAAAACAAGAGGAAACAGGCTACCTTGCATAATGACTTAGCCACTCCCAGTCTCTATTTAAGCCTAAATTAATAGTATCCAATTTGCAAATGAATTCCAATTCAGCAGTTTCTCGCTGGAGTCTGGATTTGAAGTTTTTTTGTTTTAAGATAGCGACCTTCATGTCTGTGATTGCGTGACCAGAGAGATTGAAGTGTTCTCCGACTGGTTTATGAATGTTATAATTCTTGACATCTGATTTGTGTCCATTTATTCTTTTACGTAGAGACTGTCCAGTTTGACCAATGTACATGGCAGAGGGGCATTGCTGGCACATGATGGCATATATCACATTGGTGGATGTGCAGGTGAACGAGCCTCTGATAGTGTGGCTGATGTTATTAGGCCCTGTGATGGTGTCACTGAGCATATTCACATCTTTATATTTGTCTGCAGTTTTGCATTTCACAGACATCTCCTAGTTTTTTGGGTTATGTGTCTGGACTCCTCCCATATTTCTAAAATCCTTGGGGTCTATTAAAGCATCAAAAAGACAGATGGCCCAGTAAAGATATTTTCAGGGCTAAATACCTTCTGATATCACAACCTAGACTAGGTGATCTGGTTAAAATTTGCAGGGATCTGCCCCTATGGCTCATTTTGCAGAATCTGAGCCTAAAGAAGTATGCACCCACTGTTTCAAAGGGCTAAGGGGCACTGTGTTAATGGAGTGGTATTTTCAGATAATAAGCTATAAAACTGAGGTCATCCTAGCCACTTGTCGTTATTAATGATCCCATTACAATCTTCCAGAATAAGGGTAGAGATCCCAGTATCCCAGCCAAATTCCAATTTAGGTAATTACATTGTAAATTCTCCCTAAATTGTACCTCCTTAAATTCTCTCTGCAGTCCCAGTTGGATTGTATTCCTTTCCTTTTCCCGCAATCAATTGATGCATAGTGTTTCAAGTCTTTAACTATCTGCCATGTTCCTCTTCAGAGATGGTTGCATTTCTGTGGGGTGAAAGCTGAGTGATAATGAAAAAATCAGAAAATGCTCATTTGACTAACTTGAAACATTATGCAGGAATATATACATTTTGTCAACATTTTCAATGAAAAATTATCAAAATAGGTTCAAAACATTGTGTTTTGACATGACATGGTAGTCAAAATATTTTCACTTTTTATAATGTTATAAATGAATGATAAATTATAGTATAATAACAAAAAGTTGAGTTGATACAGTTTAAACAAAATGCTTTTGACCTTAGGCAAACTACATGGTTTCAACCTTATCAAAATGAAATGATTCAATAAGATCAAAACAAAATGTCATTTCAGTTTTTCTGAAACAAAATTTTTCAATTTCTTTCCATGGGAAATTTTGAAATTTCATCTTTTTGTTCCAATTCAGGATGAAAATAAAAATTAAGTTCTGGAATTTTCCATAGAATGGGAGTTCCAGGCTCTGACCATCTCTAGTGTGTATAGCTATTCCTATACTGTAGTCATTTGTGTAACCCATCTGTCAGATTGATCATGGCAACAAAAAGGGTTGGGTGCAATACACATAGTATTTTTCTTGGCAAACACCAAATCAGTTCAACCCCTCACCCCCCAAAACCTGAGAAAACTAAATACATCATCTCTGAGTCATCTTAACAAACAGAACATTCCCACTTGCAGGAACTCCAAGACTCTGCACAAGACAAATTTTCATTAGGGGAAAGGGAACATAGCCAAACTTGGGAAAACACAGCAACAGAACATATGTGCAAATGAAAAGTAAAATACTCTCCCCCTTCCTATAACTTTGGCAGTAGTCCATCTAACTCTCTTCCCCCCTGCTGGCGAGAACATCCCATAGATTATGATCCCTTAGCCATGCCTCCTCAGCTATCCACCAAATCCCATTGATGGTTTGGACAAGCAGTAGTTTTTCAGGTCAGTCTCCAGGGAGCTGCTTGCCTAGTCCCACCTGGAGGTACCACAATCTAACCCATTTTATTGATTCAGCTTTATTAAGGCACTAGCTAGGCAAGGCCTGTCCAGAGTCCTTTCAGCTCTACTGCTGTCTTCTGTATCATATCTCACTGCCTTTCACAACAAAGTTCTCATGGAAGGAGAGCCAAGAGCCCTTAGAATCTTGAGCAGAGTCCTGACTACTTAGAAACAAACTCTTTGCCATTCTTCCCCCCAGAATCCAAACCCATGTACATTTATGGTGACTTCCCAAGTGTCACTCAATGAATTGTGGGTAGGTAGGCTATGCAAACTAAGCTTAATATGGTTGGGTTTTTTCCTTTTAACCAATAGACAGGGTAGAGAACTCTTGCATTTTTGGAGCTGCTGGCCATAAGTCTTACATTTGAAAGCAGCTTTGGCTGGTTGGGTTTGAAATGTTTCATATAAACATGAGATGGTATTATATCATCTATTTAAGTTGATGTGGAGGTAGGTACAGTTGAGAAGAGGTTCACCTCTGTTTTGTTCTTAAATTCTATGTTACTGCATTTGATTATTTCTCAGAAAATCTATTACCAAAGTGAAAGGTCAAAGTGAAAACTACCTCTGTGAACAGAGGCCTGGTCTACACTAAAAAGTTATATGGCATAACTACATCAGTCAGAAGTATGAACAAACTACACCCCTGCCCGACATAGCTATGCCAACGTCCACACCAGTGTAGAACACTTGTGCTGAGCTAACGTCACTGCTCGGAGAGGTGGTGGTCTGTAGTGTAAACATACCCAGAGTAAGACTGGTGCTTTAATTCCTCAGAAGTGGATCATCCATTAGGATAGAGTGGGTGCAATTCACATGAATAATGATTGAAATGAGAAAAGTATTTCTAGTAATTAGTGAAAGCAATATAAAAGAGAGGGTGTAAATTATGCCCTGATTTAGGCCTCAGTTCAGCAAAGTACTTAAGCACATGCATATCTTTAAGCACGGGTCATCCCTTTGTCCTCAATGGGACATATCGCATGCTTAAAGTTAAGCCATGCTTAAGTACCTTGCTGAATTGAGGCCATAGCATATCACAGTTAATGAAACAATTTAATACAACAGAAACAATATTTTTAGGGCTGTCAATTAATTGCTGTTAATGCTGCGATTAACTGAAAGCAAAATTAATGTGTTAATCGCATTCCTGTGGGTGAGATGGGAGGCATCCACAGCAGGGGGCTGAAGCCTCAGACAGCAGCTCTGTGAGTGGCGGAGAGCTGAAGCAGCCCTAGCCCACAGCTCTGGAACTGGCAGAGGGGCTGGAGAAGCCCCAGTCTGCAGCTTCCTGGGCTGCAGGGGTGGGGGCTAGAGGCAGAGGTGGATTAGGATTTTGGGGGTCCCTGGGCCAGAGCAAGTGGGGGGCCTCTCCCTGCCCCTTCCACCTGCAGTCCCCCCTTGACCCCTATGGCACTCCTGCTAGGGAGCAGAGTTGGGATGTGAGGGCTTGCCCCACTCCACCCACCCAGCACTCCTGCAAGGGAGTGGAGTCGGGGTACGGGGGCTTCCCCCCTCCCCAGCAGGAGCACCGGGTGGGTGGAGCAGGTCAGAGCGTGGGGGTGGCCATTTTTCTGGAGCCCCCCAATTGGCCAGGGCCCCTGGGCACGCGCCCCGTTGGCCCAGTGGCTAATCTGCCACTGGCTGGAGGAGCCCCAGCCCACAGCTTCCTGGGTTGTAGGAGGACTGGAGCAACTCCAGACCACAGATGCTTGAGCAGCGGGTGGGGGAGCTGGAGCCTGCGCCCCAAGCCCCACACCCCTAGAGGGGCTGAAGCCCTGAGCCCTGAGCGGGGCTGAAGCCCTCACCCCGAGGGAGGCTGAAGCCCTGAGTGGAGCGGAATCCCAGATCCCCCAGTCCTGACCCTATATTTGAAAATATAGGACCCCCCCAACATTTAAATAAATGGTATTCTAATATTGTTTAACAGTGCAATTAAACCTGTGATTAATTGCAATTAATTTTTTAATCGCTTGAGATCCCTAAATATTTTGTTTAATTTCTTTCTAACCTCCATGATATAAGCACATCAGCCCTCTCTCCACTAGGAAAAATAATTCACCATCAGTGCAGCTTTTTCCTATTGGTAACGCCAATGGGGGCTTTATCATAGACAGGGATCAGGCCACACACCATGTAACCCTATGGTATGTTACTTTAAGTCACAAAAGTCAGCCTTGCTCTTGGAACCGTTTCCAAGGTGTAGATAGCATGGATGACAGGCTCATCCGGAACGTGAACAGTGAACAAACAAAGGCTGCAGTCCTGCACTGTGCACAGTCTTGCACCCTTCTGGAACCAAATGGGCTTCTGTTCAGATACAGGGGCCATCTGTGTGGCACTCAGTGAGGGATACAGGAGAGCGAACTGCCTTCCTATCCCCCTGAGGTGATGCTTTCAATGGCACATTTTTCTGATTCCTCTCACTAAACCTAAATTCAGTTACTTTTTTTGGTAATTATACTCACAACATCAGGTTTTTTATACCCCTGCATTTTAGAAAGCTCTTGGGCTAATTTTAAATATATATAATTTTGAAGAAAGAGAAGTAAAACTGGGATGCTAAGTTTCAGCCTGAAGCAAATATTTATGGCCAAGTTTTTCAACTAAACATTTATAGAATGAAAATGCTGACTCACCTTTCTGTCATGTTGTTGCTATAATACAAATAACCAAGGAAAGTTATAAGGGGCCACAAAGGCCCTGTGATCTGTAGAAGCTAGTGTGTCCATGGAGAATGATGCAGTTCCACAGCACCACAAAGTGTAAGGAAGAAAGGAACTTGGATGAGGATTCATTCACATGAAAAAACCTTTTATGGGAGTTTCTATAATGCTTCATCTTGAACAAGTATGTGGAGACTAACGCTGGATGACTGTATAATAAGGCTCACTGGCTCTCTGATAGAAACTTTCATAAAGGAAAAAGTTACTGATGAAAGTAGACGGGGGGTTTTGTGTGTGCGTGTTTTGTGTGCAACTTGAGGTTTCATCTGGTTGTCAGTGCCTATAGAATGAGGGACAGCAGGGGAGCAGGCCTCCAACCTGAACTCCCTGTGCTCTCTTCCTGAAAGTGAAGGAAGAGCATCAAAGAGAATGAGAGTGACAGACTATCTAACTGAAAGGTATTGTATATTTTTGCTTTAGGTCACAGCCATGGCTGGCATCACAGAGCAAAATCTTTCTAATTTAACATTTATGAACTCCTTATTTCCAGGGTTCAGTTGTGGAAGGTTTGGAAACTTGGGGTGATAGTACAGGGTAACATAGTCATTCTTAGTCTTTGCTTTTGGCCAGTCTAAAACTTCCCTGTTATGGCTGAATGCTGAATGTTCTTTTATTACAGCTCCTATTTTTCTTTTAGCTAGGGCTGGGTGAATAATGGATTTTTGGTTCATCTGCAGTTCCAATAAATTTAAAAAAAAAGTTTTGGGTCAACCCAAAACCAAATATTTTGGTGAATCAAATTTAAAAAAAAATGTTTTGAGTCAAACAAAAGTTTTATTCAACCCAAGACGAAATATTGTGTTTAGATATTGAGTGGTCGATTTAAAAAAAAAAAAAAAAAAAAGACAACCCTCACATAAATTTGAAGAAAAAAGCCCTCCAGCTTTGCGGATACCAATTTATAACCACAGATCTCCACATCCACAGATATAAATTTGTTTCCGCTGTGACAGGGTCAGGCCAGATGGCTACAGGAGAGTGATAGAAGGCAGATATATTAGCCCCAGGTTAAGTAGGTCCCTTTTCCCTGGGTAAGATAACAGGGAAGGTTCCAGAACAATCAGGAACTTTCTGGAAACAATTAAGGCAAACAGGCCGATTAGAACACCTGCAGCCAATCAAGAAGCTGCTAGAATCAATTAAGACAGGCTAATCAGGGCACCTGGGTTTAAAATGGAGCTCACTTCAATTTGTGGTGTGTGTGCGAGGAGCTGGGAGCAAGAGGTGAAAGAAGCTGAGAGTGAGCAGGCGTACTACTGGAAGACTGAGAAATACAAGCATTATCAGACATCAGGAGGAAGGTCCTGTGATGAGAATAAAGAAGGTGTTGGGAGGAGGCCATGGGGAAGTAGCCCAGGGAATTGTAGCTGTCACGCAGCTGTTACAGGAGCCACTGTAGACAGCTGCAATCCACAGGGCCCTGGGCTGGAACCCAGAGTAGAGGGAAGGCCCGGGTTCCCCCCATCCCCCCAACTCCCTACTTGATACCGGAGGAGTTGACCTGGACTGTGGGTTCCACCAGAGGGGAAGGTCTCTGGCTTGTTCCCCGATCCACTAGGTGGATCAGCAGAGACTGCGGAGATTGTACTTCTTCCTTTTCCCCATGGTGGCAAGTGATGAGGCTAACTGAGTGAACGGCAGATTTGAGCCACGAAAGTGGCCAAACTGAGGGCTGCCGTGAACCTCTGAGGCAAGCAAATCCACCAATAAGTGCAGGACCCACCAAGGCAGAGGAGGAACTTTGTCACAGCTGCACAGGGCTCTACTTCAGTGCATCAGAGTAGCAAAAGCATATATGGCATTGCTTGCTGCTCCCTGGGAGGAGAAGGGTCTGCTACAACTGTAAGCACTCCAAAATACTAAACTAACAGCAGCGAGGTGAAATGGCAGGCTACGCTGGAAAAAATGGAAGCCTTTGACAGTGTCATGGAGGGCTGGCCCACATATATAGGCTTTTGGAGCAAATAAGATTCCGCCAGAAAAATATGCAGCAGCATCACTGAGTATGATGGGAGGAAAAACATACAGTTTAGTTCGCTGTCTGATTGCCAGAGAGAAGCCAGCAAGCAAAACCTGTAAAGAGAGAGTGCAAATTGTTCAAGAGCACTTGGCACCCAAGCCCCTGATTATAGCAGAAAGGTTCAGGTTTCATAAGAGGAATCAACCTGAAGGTGAATCTATTTCCTGCTTTGCGACAGAGTTAAAAAGACTAGCAGAACACTGTGCTTTTAAGAATAGCTTAATGAGGCCCTAAGAGACAGATTTGTGTGTTGACTGCATAATGAAAGCATAGAGAAGAGGCTCTTCACTGAGGCAAATTTTACCTTTAAACGCGCAGTAGAAATTGGAGTAGTGATGGGGACTGCAGCAAGGCATGCAATAGAATTGCAAACCAGAGCTAAAACAGAAGTAGGACTGCATAAAGTATCTGTGACCCAAGGCAAGACAGAACCATGTTATCGGTGCAAGAAAGGATTCCATGCATTTTCTGATTGCTGATTTAAAGATGCATATTGCAGAGGCTTTAATAAAAAAAGAGCATATCCAAGCAGTTTGTCATACTAAGAGAAATAAGGAAGTGGCCAAATCAGGGTATAGAAAAAGGAATATGAACATACGTTTTGTAGACTGAGGCAGTAGTGACACAGACTGGAAGAGTGGAGTAGTCAGCCTGGATATGTGAAGTGTCAGCAATCTGGTTGACACTCTGGGTGGTGGGGAAAGCACTCAAAAAAAATGGAATTGGACACAGGCTCTGCAGCATCTGTTATCTCACGCTGAGAATATGAGACACTCTGGGAGTGAGGAAGATGTGATGTTACTAAAAACATATATGGGAGAAAACATCCTATCAACTGGAGCCATGCGAGTGAGTGTGGAGTATAACAATAAACACTGTTTGTTAGATTTATATGTCACTGAATACGGGGGAGCGGCACTGTGGGGCCATAAATGATTATATAAGGTTCCTCTGGATTGGAAATCTATAAAGATGTTTGTGGTGTTTAGATGCTGCTTGTAATTATTAGAACTGGGAGCACTGGCTGTTGGGAGTCTGAAAGGACAGAAAACAGGAAAGGCGGGGGAAGTTGAGGAGGCAGAGTGAGAGCTACCGAGGGTGCAGCAGCAGCTTGATAAAGAGGTTTCCACTTTAAAAATAAAGTCCTGTTGAAGTTTGTTAGTACCTTGCCTGGTTGCTACAACATTTTGGCGACGAGGATGGATCTTCAGCCTCTGAACCCATCTTTACCCTTTCTTCAAAACCCAGGTGAGCCTCCAATTGCTTTTACTGCCTGGATCCATATGTTTGAGGCTTATCTGCTTGCAATCAGTACTACAGAGATTTCTGAAGTAAGAAAGTGTGTTCTGCTAATCCACTGCCTTGGAGCAGAAGGACAGTGTATATTTTAGACTTTTCCCCTTGCAGATGATAAATATGAGACTGCACTCACTGCATTAAATAACTTTTTTGTGTCAAAAGTGAATGTAGTAGTTAATCGCTACAGATTTTGCCAGTGTGAGCAGAAAACAGGGGACACTATAATGCAGTATATTGCTTCCCTGAGGAGTCTGATTGGAACTTGTGACTTTGAGAATATGGCAGATGAGATGATTAGAGACCAGCTCATTGAGAAAACAACCATGCTTCGTGTAAGAGAATGCTTACTTCTAGAACCACAACTTACACTAGAAAAAGCAGTAACCATTGCTACTCAGATTGAGTCAGCTACAGCTGAAGCCAAAATAATGAGCATGGATATAGGTGGCACAGTCCAGGCTGTGACTCCTTTGCAGAAAAGTTCACTATCACTACAGACAAACAATTACAAAAGGAAAACTAATGAAAAACCACC
The DNA here is from genome assembly GCF_965140235.1 of Caretta caretta. Lineage (NCBI taxonomy): Eukaryota > Metazoa > Chordata > Testudines > Cheloniidae > Caretta > Caretta caretta. The sequence goes on along the minus strand of NC_134206.1, from coordinate 238,723,164 downwards.
GAATCAGCAAATTCAAAATACAGTAAAACCATGCTTTCACTGTGGATCCCCACAACACCTTGCAAGCTACCCAGGATGTCTGGCAAAAGTAGCTCTGTGCAATCATTGCAAAAAGATTGGGCATTTTGCTAAAGTATGTTGCAGCAGGCAGTTCAATCAACAGGTACATGCAGTTACAATACCAGATGTTACTGTGCTGAGCGTGGACAAAATCACTACTGCACATATTCCAGAACAAATAAAGTGCACTGTAAATTTTCCGCCATTCCCTCAGGCAAATCACACTCTATTCAGCTAATGTTGGACACTGGCTCAGCAGTATCTATACTACCTGATTCCATCTATTTGTATTACTTTAAAGATGTGCCTCTTACTGAATACAAACTTCACTTGGTGTGTTATTTGAAAAACCATATTCCAGTACATGGCTGCCTGCCAGCAATAGTTACTTTTGGTGTTTGCTGTGTAACTGCAGAGTTCTACATTGTCCACAAAGGCACTCCTATCCTTAGCAGAGATTTATTCGCTGCTTTAAATCTCAGGGTAGTTAATGGACGAATTGATCTTCCCCAGCAAAGCACTCTTGCGGTACACACACCAGTTTCAGCTGGGACCCAACACCAGGTTGAGAAGAAACTTGGCTGTGCTTATGGGTTTCTGCATAAAGTTAGAATGTGAAATAACATGATGTCTATATGACAGAAGTTACTGCACTTACCATTTTCAGTCAAGGAAGCTGTTCCAGAGGAACTGAGAAAACTTGTTCAAAAGGACATTATTGAAGAGATTGACTCCTTGGAATGGCTTTCACCTATAGTAGTGATGCAGAACAAGGGTGGAGGCATTCGCCTTTGTGTGGACTTAAGGGAGCCAAATAAAGCTG